>NC_080432.1:42156090-42459895 GCF_028018845.1 Melospiza georgiana | reverse complement strand
AATTTAAGTTATAATTCTAAAAATATCAAGATCTATTGGGGAAGAGATGTTTCTAGAAGACCGACACACAACCATTAGTGATTCTTGCACCATGTTGTGAGACTCAGGATGCTGGACTCTGGTGCTTATTGTGGTACTTTGCCCTTGCCCAACTTAATCCTACAATTTTTTAGCAGCTCTAAAGCCTCAGGATCTCAAATCATGAAAGGATCAAAGGGGCTCAAAAAATGAAAACTACTTTCTTGGCTGAATTCTTAGAACACTCTTAGAGTGGTGTTTGAGACAAGATCCTTGTCAAGAGCCTTGTCAGAGATCTAAAACGAGTGAAACAAATATGTTGACAGGTGGGATTATTATTCTGAGAACCACTGTGAGCATCAACCTGAAATCTTTGACGCATAGAGAGGCCTAAAAGCTGCTTTTGCTTTGGGGCTTCGTGGCTTTGACTGACACTGTTGAAAGGTTTAGCTTAACCCATTTAATCATCCATTATTCTTAAAACTATTATTATGACAGTAGTTTCTCAAGTGTGGACAAAGCATGCAGGAACAGCTGGTGTGCATCTCAAAATGCTTATAGCCTAAGTGTGAATACGCTGTTGTGAATCATCTCAATAAATAAACCACTGTCTTTTTAGAAGTGTGACTATCCCTGGTTCTGAGTGTGCTGCTGTACTCTGCCTGGGCTACTTAGTTTATTATCACAGTAGGAAGATTAACACTAGAGCAAAATCTATAGTTTTCCAGAGGCTTAGAAGCTGGAGTCAGGATTTCCCCTGCTGCTACTCCAGAACCCAAGCAAAATTTTGTCACTAGTATTTGATGTACTGGGACAGTGAAGGCTTCACAACTTTCAGTGCAAACCCATCAAGTTCTCAAATCCACAGTCAAGCTTCACCAGCACAAACTGCAAATGAATACAACTCATGCCAAAGTTTCTCTGTCACTGGGTCTTTTGGAAGTTGATGAGTTGTTCAATTAAGTCCAACCCCTTCTGCTCCCTCTTCCACTTCCTTTACACCTTCTCTACTTTTTTTTTTTTTTTTAATCCAAAGCATCATGAAAATATTGAACATTTGAAGACAGTCTTCTCTGGATTCATCTCAACTCTGAATAATTTATTAGACTCTCTGATAAAAATACAGACACGTATAGTACCATTCTACATGAATTAGTGACACACAAATAGTAAAAAGATAATGAATGGAGAGATTCTTTGCTGAGTTTGATGACATCCTTTCTCATCAGTTTCAACCTTTCCACATCTTTTTCATCTTAGAAAATATAAAGTACTTGGAAGTCTGTGTGTTTTCCAGTTTAAATCTCAGTCATTCTTTGGTTTTGTCTCCTTTCAGCCAATAGAACAGGGCCATTTAATGATTTCTTATGCTGAAAACAAATAATTTCAAACTAGCTTTGAAAATCCATTGTAATAGTGTTTACCAAAATATGCACAAAGGGCACAGAGGCTGTGCTCAGGTGTACAAGCTGTACTCTGAAGATATGCTCAGACTCAGAAGAGAGCTCTAAGAAGCAGCGCTGTGAAGAATGCAAATGTGCAGGTAAAGTAGCTAAGTGCCCTAATTAACCAGATCCAGTGTCTCAGAAGTTGCCTTAGTTGTCAGCTGAAGGATTGCAATCCATGAGTTTTGATAACAGAGTTAAGGCTCAAAACACCAATAGTGATCAAGACATGTGAAAGGATAAGGGTTCCTTTGAAAATACTTTTTTTATTGATTTTAATCTAGACTGGAAGAAAACAGAATGAAAAACTGATGGCATGCATGGGTGACTTTTCTGAACTATGGTGACTACTGCAGCATATGGCTTTTGTAGCCATTTTTGGGTGGTTAGTTGTACTTACTGAATGCACACTCACATATTATTTTACCCAATGCTGGCGTTAATTGTATATTTTTAATAACAGATCAGGACATAAATAAAATCGGCAACCTAACATCCAGTATATTTTATGGCAATTGAACAGGAAAAAAATTATAGCCTGCTTCATTCAAGCCTTTGATCTATTCCTTTTGATTCTTTTCAGGAATCTCTTCTACTTTTTCATCTCTTTTGCTTTTTTCAGGAAAGTTTTAATACATTTATCTTTGACAAAATATGAGGCTCCAAGAGAAAGGAAACAGACAAATGACCTATTATAGGAACTCACTGAAAAACATTCAGCCTGCATCTACTTTATATTGAAATGCAAACAGAACTCAAGATAAGGCTATTCACACTGATAAAATCTTTGCACCACAAGAGTGCAGTTTGAATCTTGAGTTAGCTGACAGTTTTCAGTATGCCAGCTCACTTTCTTGCTGTCCATCCTGATCTTTGGTCACTCCATGGCCTTTCACCATTTTCACTTTCCTGAGATCTGAGGGACTACTTCTCAGAGCTCACTGAAACAGATGGGTCTGATGTGCCTAATAATGTGGATTGGTTGCTTTTATCAAAGTTTCAGACCTTTGTAAGTTTGATATTCCTGCAGGAAAATAGTTCTATAAAGAAACTAAAACAGGTATAAGGGCTAAGCAGGGTGGGCTTTAATCTCATTGACTGAATTCTTAATGAGTGCATTAAGATCAAGATAAATCAGACGTAGCCCTCCCCATCTGATATCCAAGACAATTGTGGCATTAAGGGTGAGCACAAATCTTAAATCCTGACTATTTTGGCACAAAGTATCTAGGAATCAATCAAATAACAAAGGAGCTGGAGATTGAGAAGAACTTCAGCTGTGACTCCAAGCCTTCTGCTTTGAGTAGGATTTAACTTGACGAAGAATTCAATACATCAACTTTGGACGATTAAATTTCCCCCTACAATTTTCTTCTTCCTGAGTGGAAGAAAATCTTTCTTTGGCTATTTGAGCAGAAGTTGGTTGTGATACCTATTCTCTTCCATTCACAATATTCTGGAGTACTGTAGATGCAAAAATTCTGTGGTGGCCTTACCACCACCGTACATCAAAATGGTGGTCTTCTGAACTTTGGGGAGATAGTTCATAGGGCTTTGATAAGATCAATTTTCTTCTATCAAACAGCTGTACTAGATTTAGGTTTTTTTCTAACTAGAGAGAAGAACGCAAATCACTCAGTCTCAAACACTCTCTTTTTACTAGATTCAAGCACAAGCTGTTCTGAACTCAGGGTAAATTTGTTCAAAAAGTATTGGGGCGCCATATGTTCTTTTCCAGAATGCATTTCTCTAGAACTTGTGACGGCTCAGGTTCCGCATGTTTTTGGTATGGTCTTTTTGTTGGTGCTGCATCAAGGGCACCAATTTGATGCATCATTTGTGTGCTAGCCATGCTATGATGTGCTTTAATCTGACAACGTGTTAACAAACTAATGCCATTAGCTGCCCAGGAATTTCCAGAATTAAAGCAGCAGCTACCCTCTGGATGACTGAATATACTTCTTCACCTACTGTAGCAGCTAGTGTTTGGGCTGTAACTTGACTTTTGAGATAGCACCCACATTCAAATGAGGGTTTTATGCCATCTCTGACTTCAAGGATGGTGTTGTTGTTTCTTTTTTTTATATTGCTCCTAATAAATGGAATGAAATATCTCCAATTTGCAATTGATTTCCAATGCGAAGCAGCCAGCCAAATCAGATGAGTGCAATTTGCCAGCTGCTGTTGAGCACTAAATATTAGTATCAAAATGTCATGTTTCTTTGCATGCTTCTCTGAAAGAAGCTATCAATATTTTCATCAGGAGGCTGGTTCTAAATTCACTTCAGCGACCAGGGTTTCCTTGGGGCATTTGGCACCTGTGAATTAGCAATTAAATTACCCCCTCAGAACACACACACAGATTTCCAGCCATTCCTTTCTAGCTTGGAAGTGAGAAACTTCATTGTCTTCTTAGCCAGTTTTCAAACAGCTGAGGGAGAATACTCTAGGTAGAAATGAAGAAAAGAGGGAAACTCAGTGCCATATAAGAATTGAGACATTTATTTTTCCTGACGTGAATCAGTGATTTAAACTGTACTCCAGGCACACATATTGAATTATGATGCTAGAGGTGTGACAGCAGCTTTGTAATTGTTTATCAATCACTTTAAAAATGCAGCTCAGGGTCTGATGAAGGTTTTTGGAAGGTTTATTCTTAATTTATTGCAGTTCTCAGCTTGGATTGAGAGAATGCTGTAATACATGGACACATTTTCCCCTGCCTACCCCCTTTTTTCAATCTGAATTTTGTCTTACAAGGTTAAGTAATCTGAGCACACTGCTTCCATAAACATCCTCTCTTCTATACATGCTTTATTGCCACCTATCTTGCTGTTCTTCACTTATGAATTTATACCCACAAAAACAACTGGTTCCCACCCAGCTGTCCATTATATGAGGGTATGTTTTCTTTGGGGAACTCTGAGACACTGAGGGGAAGTGACCACAGGAAAGAGCACATGACTGAGAGAACATGAATGAATTTTAGCCCTCCTCTTAAGCCTGCACAGTGCTATAGAAAACATAGGAATTTTAAAATATTTTTTTAAATTTTATCTTTTTTTCCCTTAAATCTCTTCCTATGCACAGCTTATTCCAGCATTTTCTCTTTCTTAAAAAACACTTGCAGCTTGAACACAAGAGCAGGCACCTCTCAAAGGAGCTCTTAAAAAGACATCTGGGCCAAATTAACCTGACTCGAAAGAAAGCAACAGCACAATAAGCAGGCCATCTGTTTCCAGGGTTGTGTTCCTTGTCAACTACTGGCATTAAAGGTTGTTAATTGTGTAGTGGAGGAAAGAGGGATAATGTTTGTTGCCCTAGAAAATCTCAGTTTCTCAAGACACTTCAGTATCAGTAAGATTTTCAGAAATATATCTTTATTTTCCACTGGAGCTAGAAATTATGCATAGAGGTGTAAATATTGCAGTTGTAGATACCAAAATATCTTTTCAAAATATGACCATTTGCTTTGTAGGAGTGTTAGGAAGCTGTTTTCCAGTGTGAAATGCATCATCAAATGGATCACTATTTCATGTAAATAATATCAAAGTTCATCTGTTTTCCATGCACTACTGAGATCTAAGGACATCTGAGAAATAGAATCACAGAACCATAGAATGGTTTGGTTAGGAAGGGCCTTTAGAGGTCATCTAGTCCAAAGTCTCTGCAATGAGCAGGGATATCCTCAACTAGATCAGGTTGCTCAGAGATCTGTCCAGCCTGGCCTTGAATATTTTCAGGGATGAGGTATCTACCACATTTCACAGGACAACCTGTTCAGCGTTTTCACCTTCATCACAGAAAATTTCTTCCTTACATTTAGTCTGAATCTACCCTCTTTTAGTTTTAGACCATTATTCCTGGTCCTATCCCAACAGCCTCTACTGGAAAGTCTGTTTCCATCTTTCCTAGAAGACCCTTTAAGTATTGATAGGCTGCAAGTAGAGGGGCACCAACAAAGGTATCAGGGGAAATAGAATAAGCTCTAATTTTGCAATCTCTTGGGCAGAGGGGCAGGGTAGAGCATTTCTCTGTCTATCTTTTGCTGCTGTTTGGTTTCCTGTGCCTCAGAGCAAGTTCCCTGGATGCCAGGACTGAGTTGTGCATGAAAATCAAGAAGATGCCATATGTTTACAAGTTACATAAACTTGTACATTTATCTAGCTACATAGGGATTACAATTTCTCCTTGTCTCCTTCAAAATGCACATGCAGTGCTACTGTGAGGAAGACATTTGGATAGCAATCTTGGTCTTATGTGATCGTGGACAGGATCCAAGCTTGAGGAAATAAAGACATGTTTCTGCTGCCCAGTTCAAGGTCTGGCCACCTGGTTCTGTTTGCCATCTGGTTGGATATCCATTATGGCAAATCCCACTCTCTGTTATTGAGTTGTCTTACTGTCTGGCTAAAATCAGCAAGAGGCTTTGAAGCAACTGCTTAAGCCTATATCTGTGAACAGGGGTTCTAGAGCCAGGAAGGTAGTCAGTGTTTTGGTGGTGTTGCGGCATTTGTATTCATTGACAGTGTCTGCTCCCAAAAGTCAAATTGGTTGATAGCCTGGGAGAATTTCTGAGCTCCTTTGCCTCTTGATGCACAATTTACGCCAGTGCCAGAAGGGGATTTTTCCATCTGTGGCTGGGAAAGGCACTGTGTCCCTCTTTCTCTGGCTATTTTACTGATCCAATTACCTCATCCTGTATTAGAAAGCACACATGAATCATAAAAATCTAACTGGCCTGGAACAAACTAGATGGCTCCTGGAGCTCTATTTATCACTGGGTGGAGGTGTATCTGCTGAGCACTCCATGCATAGCATTGGCTAAACACACAAGTTAATTTAAAGACATTAATCTTCCCCATGGCACTACAGAGCTGTGGTGGTGTCAAGAACTTCAGGGCTCTTCTACATGTCAAGCTTTCTATGAAATCTATAATCAGGCTGGTAAAAGTTAAATAGCTTTTAAGAAAATAGCGTTTTCCCTTAACACTCTTCTGTCCTGTAAATCCTGTCTCTGTAAGAGAGTCATCTCATGAACAATGGGTTTTATCTCCTCCTGCTCACCACATCTACTACTACTTTCAAAAAGGGTTTTTGGAGGCCCTCTAGAAGAAGAGAGAGAACCACGCTCGTGTTTCTGATTTACTTCTGATTCACCTCTGCATTTTCAACTCATTGAAATAACAGTGAGGAGGAATGTTTTGCAGAGAACTTAATATTAAAATATTATAGTGAGATTAGAAAATATTTGTCAGCTGCTTAAGCTAATATGTGCATTCAGTCTGAATTCTGTGGAATAACCTTTTTCTCATTAAGTGTAACATTTTAATTAATTAAATTTATATCCAGCACTGCCTTGGACTTTACTGTTGATAATTTGCTTAGAAGAGTCAGACCTTCAAGCTATAGGAAGCACACATTGTAGTTAATTAAAGCACATTCGTAACACTGTTATTAGTAAAAAATTATAGTATTACCCTTGAAGACTCTTGCTTAATATTTATATATTAACATTTCAGCTAGTAATAAATTGACCTTCCAAATAAATATAGCCTAAGACAATTCATTAATATGTTGTCTGTTAATATCCAGTGCATTGACTCCTTTCTTTTAACTGATCAACATCTTCAGAAATACATTGTTTGGAAAAATGGAAAAAAATATTATCTTGAAATATTTGGTCCAAAATAAAGAATGGTTCCAAGTAACTTCTTAGAACATTTTAACTTCAGCTTCAGAGGCTCTTCTGTAGCCAAGTGACCCCAAAGAAATCTCTACATGCTCACAGTGAACTACATCTGTTGGCATGATAGCTCTTGGTCATGCAGCCTTGGGAAATAAAAGGCAAGGAACTTCTCTAAAATGGAAAACCTCTGTTATCAAGAAAATAGCTTAGCAGTCTATTAGGCAAGAATTAAAACATCAGAAAATAAATTCTTCTTTTCCAAACTTTTCTTCCAAAATCTGCATACAGGCTTAGAAAATCACCTGAAGACATCACAAAATTTTCATTTTAGAAAGATTAAACATGAGATCCCAAGATATCCTATTTTAGTTACTTTAAACACAGCAGTGGTTAATCACCCATTGCAGAGGGGAGAGGAAGCATACCACGAAAAGGTGAAGAGTCTCTGACTTGCTGCATTTTAAAGTTAAAATATTGGATTTTCTTGAGTGTTAAAAAGGAATCTGTCTCTTCTTTTTTTGTGTTTTCTCCTCTTGAATCTAATTTTTTCTTTCCCCTCCACCAGAACATTTTTATCTGGAGTTTTTTCAACTTAAGCATTAAACAAACATGTACAGCAATTCCTAAGAAGGTATCTTCTTAAACATCTTTATCTTCAGTAAACAGGATATTATTACCATAGAGTAAACATAGAGTAAACAGGATATATCATCATGGAGTCCTAAGTTCACTAACTGTATTCATTTCCCAAAGGATTAAAATGACATTTCTGTTTGTTACATATGATATTATTTCTTAGTGGGTATTGCAATGGGGAGCATTTTCAATACTCTGATCTATTTCTCCTGCTTGTCCAGCTCTTTTCCTGATATCACTACTGTCCTGTGACAATTAATGAGGATTTTTTAAACACAAATTCAAGCAGCCTTATCCTAATGGCCAATACTATATCAAACTTACTTGGTTAGAATAGCTGCTCCTGCAGATTGCAGGGATGATGAGCATCACAGTTCAAGAACTGGGCTCTCTTGTGAAGCTCCATAAAATCTTAATGAGGTTTGTTACACATACCTATCAATTTTAAAACAGTCTGCCTTTTCTTATCTTCCTCTTTAATATCACTTTCTTTATGTGCCCTCTGTTTTTACATGGTTTATTCAGTGTATTTGTCCACATTCCCTCTACTTAATTATATTTCTTTGTAATTTATTGTTTGGGCTTCATTTATTTCATTTATTTATATTTTATTTATTTTATTTATTCAAGGTTCAGCTCATCAGTTTTTATTCACCATTTGCCACTGCTTGAGTCTTTGCTTTGAAAGACCACACCAGAATTGCAGAAATGGTTGCAGGCTTTGTCTTGTCCTCCTTCCTCTACCTTTCCCCAGCTTGATCCTATTACTGAGCAGAAGTATGCAAGGATATATTGCAACTAGTTCATCATAATTTCTGTATCTGCTTGATAAGAACATTGAACAAAAGCGAATTTTACCATCAGACTCTGTATTTTTTAAACAAAGAAGACCAAAATTCTCTTATCTCACTGTTCTAGATTGAGGTAAGAAGTTCAGAAGTGTCTATAGCCCATTTTTTCCTTCTGTCAATTCCTGTCTGTTAATATTCTGAGCATTTTCAGCTAACAAAGGTTAGCTGAATATATGTAAAAATTTAGAGCATCTCTGTCTTATAAAATCCAGGCCCATCCAGGTATACTCAAATGTGAATTTCCCTGTGAAGGCAAGAGTAACTGATTTGGGGCATCAGGGACATGATTGAAGAGAAGGGAAGGAGGAAAGTATAAAAGGGGTTTTCACTGTTGTATCATTGAGATGCTATCTCATATTTCAGGTCACCTTTTAAGGAAAGCTTCAAATATATTCAGATTCTCTGGTATTGTTCTTTTGGGATTTTAAACTTTATCCCTCTGCTTGCAGCATATGTACCTTCTTAATTCAAGACTAAAGAACTCGAGGTATAAAGAAGTATTTGCCTTTTCAAAGGGATTTTCTGTGAGTTTCAGAAATTATGTCAGTCATATTTTCTTCTCAAGTCTTTTCTGCACAGTTTTTTCAGTCATTAAAGCTTTTTCTTCCTTCTTCCTAACTTCAAAAGTTGCCTACAAGCTTTTTAAGAACAAATGTATTCTCCTCCTGAGGTCCTGCCTCTGTTGCCCTGGAGGGTCACCCAGCACTGCTCTGAGCAGTTCAGTACAAGGCACAGAAGGAGATCAGCCACCCTCAGAGGGTGAGGCTCAGGGCAGACTGCAGTCCATGGGGAATGCCCCTTCAAAGTTTGATTTCAATAGGTCTGAGCTACAAGTGCATTACTGCTCCTGTTTGTGTGCTCTCCTTAGACACAGCACTCACACCCAAGCAAAATGAAAAATCCCACATGTATGTTTATTAAATCTTATTTCATGGATCTCCACAAAAGATGTTAAGAGAAATCACAGTATCTGTTCTGGTACCCAGGTGTCAGCTCTTTCTATTTCATCACTATTTTCTTCCAATGCTGCCATCTTTGCCGCTGGTGGAAGAGTTTGGTACCTGGAAGTCATTGCCCACACAGCGCAGGCATTATTGATTTCAGAGGTAAGTAGAGGAACAAACAAAATTCAAGCACAGCTGTGGGTGATACCTGTGTCCCTCCTAACCACACTTTCATTAGAGGAAAGGATTGATATTTGGTTCCCTGATATTAAATTCTCCCTTGCCCCCAAATATCAGTGGTGCTCATAATACATTTTTATACTTTAGACATCTTTCAGTCCTGTTTACTACAAGGTTTTACTGTAAACCTTTTCCTCTATTTCTTCTATTCCTATTCCTAGTTTATGTGAACAACATACTACCAGCTATGAGTCACTGACATTTAACTTTTCTTCTTAGGACTGCTGCCTCCTCCTGGAAGCATGCAATATAAGCAAACAACTGACAAATCAACCTTTCCCTTGAGATTCTGGCGTAGAGGAATTTTATCATTTAGAAAACTTGAAGATTTGCCTATAAGGACTCAGACTCAGACTGGGAGCTCACGTATTTAAAATATAAACAAACGTCATGATTTTGAAGACTTTTTTCTTGGTAATTATCCTGGATTCTGGTTCCTAATGCTGAGCATTAAGATGATGTTTAATAGTAAGCCATGGAAAAGGTTATATGGAAATTTGTTTACTCCTACCTCAAGATTGAATATTGAGAGGAGAGGGAAAAATCAGGCATCTCAAAGGTACATGATCCTCAGTTTTCTGTGTACTATTTCATTCAGACTCAGCCATCTACTACCCTAGGTCCTTATTCTTAAACCATAGACATCTCGTGAACCTCGAGGCTTCTGCTTACAACTCTCCTTAGCAACACACCTAACACAGAAGAAAGCATCCCTTTTCATAAAAAGTCTCAATACACTGTTGAATGAGCACTTCAGCATTTTCAAGTCTTGTACTTCTACCCAGGAGGAACACAGAATAAGTGGTGGGGCAGACTCCTGGCAAGTTCCAATTCATTTTGTCACAAAGATAATTTCACTCTTTAAAATTTCTTGTTAAAAGATGAACATCATAATATATAACAAATTAATATGTATAAAAATGCATTAAAAATCCTGTTTGATTGGAGAACATTCTTGACTGTCCTGTGTCTCTTTGCAGTTCAACCATTTAGATTATGCAGTTTGCAGTTCAGGAGGATATGTATCACTTTCATGTGTCTGATCATTAGAGTCATGTTGTAGGGATCTCATTTTATGATTGGCTGACAGTAATTTATTTCAGATACAAATGCTTGCAGAAAGTGAATTGTAATTTTTTTTTGTACAAGCCTTCAGATATGTAGGCTAACACATATATTTTGCATTAATATTAATTTCAGGGAAATTCAATCATAGAAGAGCTTATGGGAAATTATCACAGAAGTGCATTGATATGAACATACAGATACTGCCTTGAAGATTATGGATTGCTAAATTCCTTCTCATTTACAGCCTAAAATCCTTAAAAACCTCAGCTTTTGTGAGAATAACTTTCTAGCAAAAGGCTTTCTTTATTAGAATGGATAATAGATTTAGGTTTGCTATTCTTATCTTTAATTCCTGACTAGTCTCCTAAGCTTCATAAGTTATATTAGCTTTCTCTGTCTGACCCAACAGTTTTATGCAGAATGGCATAGCTTCAGCTGGAGATACTAAGAGGTCATGGCTTTTCTTACCTCCTAATCTCATCCTCAGACATCTTATCTAACTTCAGAAATGAATGGTTAGGAAGGACCTACCTTCACTTACCTTAGCTAGGGAGCAGCTATGTTTAGGCATCTAGGAACACCTAAAATACCAATCAAGACTACTGGTCTGCTCACTCATTTTCATGCTACCATTAATGCAAACCTTTATATTGTTGATATGAAATGAGAAGGCTTCAGTGGGGGAGGGAGAAAGCTGTACTTCAAACTCTCATGTTGGCATACAGGGGACTTCTCTGTATGGTGGATTTCTAGTTTAAAATTAAATACTGATTGTGTTTAGGCCATGGGTCTACAAGAAAGTTCACAGGTCTCAAATACAAGTCAGGGGAAGCATTGCCTTTCAGCTGTTAAAGCTTTCAGATGTTAAAATCTCTCTGAGATGGCGCTTAAGTAACTTCTTCCCTAATAGTTTTTCTCAGCTGAGTTCTGCCTTTCTTCATCTGACTTATCAACTTCCTTGAATTGAATTTCAAGTATCTTTCAAGTATCAAGTATTTCTCTATGTGTTATTCGGGTATTTTTGCTCTGATGTGCTCCTGAAAAGCAAGCCATCTACAAGTGGAAGGGGTAAAAAGTGCTTCATGGAGATTCCCCTGTGGAAATCTGGACTCTCGAGGTGCTTTTTTTTTTATGATCCCTTCTCTGTGATCAGATTTCTCTGGGAAGTCTTCCAGTGTTGTCAGATTCAGCAGTCCCATGAGAAACAGCAGAATGGAAAGGTTCATTGGAAAATCTGGGAGGTAATGTTCCATCACCTCCATATTTCCCAATTGTTTTACAATAAAGGATAAAGCATTACAGCGCGTCGTGCTATTACATTGTCATGTTTTCACTGGTGCTATCTCTACACGGTCCATAAATTCTTGCAATGAAAAAAGACTACTAAACTCTCTCCACAGACAGTGTTAAATTCAATGTGTTGCCTTCCATTCCATCTCAATTATCAACAGCTTAATGGCTGCAACCAATTCTTCATCTTCATTTGCACTGCCTATCTAGTAGCCTGATTTACATCAGGAGCACCAGCACAGAATTTTAGTTAATTGGCACTTCAGTAGCTAAATTGCATTTCATTGTCCTAGCAAAACAAACATGTGTTTATGAGTTTTTAACTAAAACTGTAAGAGCTCAAAATGATACTTAGTTTATCAAGCGACAAAATTGTTTTATAATACAATTCACCTTCCATAATGTTACACAAAACACTACTGAGTTTTTTGGGGGAGAGAATAGCTTGAAGTCAGTAGTGACAGGAAAGGTGTAGACACTGCAGAGAAACTTGCCCTGTAAAACTGTTCATTAGATAATTCTTCTGTACAGTGGATGTGGAAGCTTCTCCCTGTGAGTGGAATTAATTCCTCAGAAGCTGTGCTGTTTTATCACAAACACTTAGATGAATTGTGAAATTCACTTCTTTTTATGCTCTGCTTAAGTCCTGCTGACACCCAGAGGGACCTAGAAATAGCTTCTTAGCATCAAGATAGTGTTTGTTTTATTGCTGCAGTGTTGCCTAAGGGCTTATGCTATGATGGAGCCTTGTTTTTACTGTCACTTGGTATTGTTAATTCCAGGCATCCTAGAATGATGAGTTATGCCCTTTAAAATCATAAGATGGTCTTAAAAATAATGAATTTAAAAACCATAATAGTAACATGCCTCAGGGATCCATTTTTTAAAATTAGAATGGATGAGATTCCAATGTTATCCTCCCATTAAAAAAGCAAACCTTACATTATCAAGATACAAGTGTGATATATTCCTCTGATTTTGGGAGATGTGTGTTTTGAAGGAAAGTATCAAACTAGGTGGGGCTTTTTCTACTAGTAGGAGATGTATAAGCATGTCCTTATTTGTGGTCTGCAGATTGAGAATGCAGCATCTAAGGTGTGGCTGAAGTATGCAGGCAGTCAGGGTGAGGAGCTGGGACAGTGAAGCACGTGGGCCAAACTTTTGGTTTGTGATGATGAGCAAGTTCCCAGGACTCTGGAACTCCCAGAGACAGAGCAATCTGTGTGCACTGAGAAATCTGTGGCCTGCCCTATGCACAACTCCAGCATGGCAGATGCAACACTCATCTGTGCAACATCTACCTCTGATTCCTCCAGAAACCAGTCTGGTTTCTGGACGAATCAGAGGTAGGAAGGTTTGAAAAAGTGTCATAAAGTTCAATCCCACCCTCAGCCTCGGGCCATGGAGCTGTTCAGTCAATGTGCTTCCAAACAAAAGAAGAGACACATGCAGGGAGCAGAGGATAGTCCATGTAAGAGAAAGATGCAAATGTCAAACCCTCTAGTGCATGTGTCTTATAAAGAATTGTAATAAGTTGAAAGAGTTAATGAAGAGAAAAGGTATTTGTAAAGATGGAGAAGTTGGGAGAAATGAATATGCAGCAACTAAAGAGAAAAAGAAATAGAAAATGATATCAGAAACCCTGATTAGAATTCAGCACAGGCTTAAATGTTCTGCAAGGGGCAGTTGCATAAACTGCATAAAACATCCTCGAGGCATAGTTCAGCATTAAATGACTGATAACTGTAATAATGACCATTAT
Source organism: Melospiza georgiana (assembly GCF_028018845.1). Classification (NCBI taxonomy): domain Eukaryota; kingdom Metazoa; phylum Chordata; class Aves; order Passeriformes; family Passerellidae; genus Melospiza; species Melospiza georgiana. The sequence continues at coordinate 42,445,952 of NC_080432.1, read as the reverse complement.
TTCAGTTTTCTATATCAGCATTCGGAACTGAAAAAACACTCCTGCTTAGAGCTACAGAGTACTTTAATGAACTTGCAAAAGACAAAGTCAAGAATCTCATTTTAACTTTGAGGAGAGGCAGTTTAATATCCTTCACTTTTTCAGGAATGATAGAATTTCTCTGAAGTGATGACAATTTTTCAAGCTGATGACAACTTCAATGAAAGTCAAAGAAAGCAGATAAAATTTTTCATGAGACAACAACTAAAACCCCAATGCTCATGAAAGATTTTGGTGCCAAAACAAAATAACATGCTGAATTCTCTCTGAATCTCAAGGGAACACTTAATCAGCCTTCCACAAGCACTACTGAAAGATGCATAGTAAAAATCCAGTACAGCTATTTAAAATCTGTGCATGTCACTGCTAGGTCAAGGAAGAATTGTAATGAAATTTTGATTCAGAGATTTTTCAGCTCACTATAATATCTATGTAATTGGTTTGCTTCTGCATTTATGTCTTTGTTTTGCTTACAGTGGAAAAAAGTTAAAATTGAAAGGAAATGCCTCAAATTTTCCATCTTGCAAATGAACATAATGTGAATGAGTGTTGCACTTGCAGATTGGGAGAGCAACAACTGTAAGTGATTTGTAGTACATCCAGGATTTTATCCATTTTTTCCACCACTGTGGGCCTTGGTTTGATGTTGGGAAGGTCCATGTTAGGCCATTCTTTCACCAACTCACTGTGCTTCACCAGCAACAACATGGCTGCAGTGTCAGGGTTTTGAATCTACCTGCATGGTGTGGGCTCAGTGAAGCTGTTTTCCCAGATTTTAAGATGGTACCCAATGCTAATACTGTTTCCACTAAAAGATATTCAAATGCTTCTATGTTGAGGTATCCCTTTCTGCCTCATGAACTCCTCTCATGTACTAGCAGACTAAAAACTGCATTAGAATTTTTTATCAGTTCCTTTCTGTCATACAAAATCAGGAACCATTTACTTTCCGGGTGCATTCATTAGCAGTCCACATCTCTCTGAAGCACTGAAATGGCCCACGTTGACATCTCATGCTGGCATTTGCTGCTGACAAGGCTCCAGGTCCCATGATGAAGTGTTTTCTCTAGCTGAACTGCTGTGAGGCTTTGCTGTCCTCTCAGGACTATGGCAGTCTCTATCTTTCCAGCTAACCTTCAAGAACAAAATTTTATTCCGAAGCAAAGGAGTAGAAATGCAAATGAAATCTGGAGACAGCTTTTAAATGATGAGGCTGCTTTCCCAAGAAAAAATTATGCCATAATTCAATAAAGACAAACATGGGGGAAAAAACCCCAAACAATAGTACTGACATTAAAATGAAAAAGACGACACTAAAGAAATATATAAATTCACTGATATCTGTTTTATTGCTTCTGTGAGTGTAAATCAGTAGTATTTATGTCAGTATTGCTGGAGTCAATCTGTGGACCTGGAATGAAAGTAGAAATTTTCTCTATAACATTTCAAATTAGTTATATTTAAACACTTCTGTGAATGTTAAATTTATTTCCTCCCAGTTACCCATCGGAGTCTCAAAGAATTGATTAGAAAGCCAGTACCTACACTAACTAAATTTATCTACAGGTATGTCTCAGACAAAAGCTGTAGTTTCAGCTTTTTGTGACTTGTCTGAATAACAGGAGTGTAAAAACTAAACTCTATAGAAGGAAGAGACGCAGAGAATTGAAGCTGTGCATCCCTCTCTTAGTTCTAGTTTTTGTTTATTAATTTACGTACTTATTTAAGGAATTAATTGATCTGACCTTCCCTTGAATACAACAAGAGTTCTCTTAAATCTTAGTGGGCAAACAGAGGGGATTTTGGTGAAAATTTTCTCAACACATAATTCATTCTGGTTTACAAACTCCATATATCTACTCACTTTTCTCTGAAGTTTCTATTTAGAAAAATATTAATCCAGAGAAACTAACACTTCACAGAGATGCTGCCACCACCAGCAAGCAGCCATCTGGCTGTATTGAAATCACTGCAATTAATGATGGAGATGTGATTAATTCATTCCTCTAGTCCATCCTGATTCATGGATGGCCTTCAGTGCTTATGCCACTAGAAATGTTTGGATGGATAGATATAATTTCAAGTGCTTGGCACACTGCTTTGCCTAAAAATCAGAGCTCAGAGCAAGGTGGGAAAATAATCTGTTAATAGTTCATTAGAGAGTAAACCAACTTTCAGTTGGCTGGGGACAATTTCTTTTTCTATTTTCTTTTCCACAAACATTTTCTTGTGTAAGGTTTTGTTCACATATCTGCATGAAAAGAAACTCAGAGGCGTACAAAGAAATGTGATAGCATGACAAGGCTTAGCCACTCAAAAGAGGCTGTTCTGCTGTCTTGGGTTTTCAGTGGGAAGTGAGAACGGGTTTTATCCCTTTTCCTTCACAAATGAGATAGAAGTGGGATAGAAGTTTTTACAGTGGGATTTTTGCTCTTCCCCAAGAATTAAGAATTCTGAAGGACTTCTGTTTCCAGTCAGCCTCTGTCACAAAACAGACTGAGTCCTTCTGCTGTGGGGCTGCTGAGGGGTGAAGAGCAGCAGGTAGCAGTCACCACCCCAACAGTGCACTGTGGGCAGTATTGCACCAACAGGGACTCTGGGACTCCCATCCATGAGATGACTGAGCAACTGCAGAGCCAGCGAGTGCTCTGCAAGGCTTGCAGTTTTCTACCCCAAATCAATAAAGTTCCAAAGTGGGAAAAGTATTATTCCATTCACAAAAATTTGCTGACATCTCTCTTTTCTGTGTTTGATCTACTTCAGAATGAAGCTAAAAAGGCACTACCAGTTTCAGCTAGAAACATTCCAATTCTCTGCCTGTGTGTTGAATATTTGTTGTGGCAGGTCCTGTCTTTGGACTGAGCTGCTTTGGAGCTCCCAAATTAACTCTGCTATGACTGAGGCCTTACCAGTAGGACAGAAGGAACAGGAATACTGCAAGGTAATGAATTGAATCCAGAATCAGGTTAGTATCTACTGATGGAGAGACTTTTGTTAAACAAATTCAGATTCTATTACTACAAGTTATATTCATTCATTGGAATAATGTTTCTAGGAATACAATTCCCATTATTTTCTATTCATAAAATATACTTACAACAGAAAATTAGGATGTCCAGGTGCTATGAACACACCTTCCTTTTTAAGTAAGAGAGATAAAGAAAGATGTGAAATTCACATCAGAAAAAATATGAACTCTATGCATTGAGTTAATATGCTAAAATGTGCAAAAAATACTCTAAAAACTGTGCACTTTTAGGCTACAGATGTGTGAGCTCTACTTGCAACTGCCTCTAGTGACAGACCAGCTGTATGACATCTCTATACAAGTTTTGGAGGCCTTATACTGGGTGCTCTTCTGAGTGCAAAACCATCCCTGAGAAATAGAAGTAATCTAACCTCAATTGCTGTGCCGTTTTACAGATTTTGTACATGCTGCTTTGTTTCAGCATTCCACGTGTCACATGCAGCTGGTTCATGAATAGCTGATCCAGCAGTTGAAGTTTTCATACTTAGATTTCATGCCTGTCCTGAAGAATCATGAAGTTCTGCTCAAAAAGTCCAGTGCTCGTAGCCTGATCCCATTGCAATCTTTGCACTGGCTGTGCAGCCAGGATAGAGGAACAAAGACCAACTCAGCCTATAGCTGAAAACTTCATTATGTGTGATCCCAAAGTGAGAAAGAGATCACTGACTGCTTTGTGCTGTAAAAATACAAAGTGTGAAGTGAGACCTTACAGGTGCAACTCTGGTAGACAGTGAATCTGAGCGGGGTTGCCTTGGACTCTCACCCTGCCAAATGAATTTCACAGAGCTGTTAAAGAGGGAGAATGGCAGCCACTGGCACCAGCTCTGGTGGCTGTGACAGGTACCAAGGGCTGGACTTGAAGAAAGTATTTTCCTTCTTCAAATGATGTGAGAGGAATAGATAGCAACAGGAGTTGTTACTTTGTGTGAGGTTTCAAGTTTTCAGTTCTACAGTGAAGAGTGAATGCTATTTATAAAATCAGGATACAATTTTTTCAGCTGAAACATATTATACATTGTAGATTTACATTAGATAGCAGTGAAGACATTATAGATGAGCTTGTTTTAAAGCATTACCTTGGGCAGAAATTAAATGGAAGGATGAATACAAAAGAGCACTTAGCAGTTGTTAAGTGAAAGATGAAGTTTCTCATGTCTGTCATCACTTGCCTGTTGGAAAAGCTGGGTTCTGAGTCTCTGAAACTTTGAAACTCTGTTTTCAGAAAAAACTTCTGTCATTTGGCAAGAGGCACTTCAACTTCTGCTTGCTATTAAGTTCACCTTGTAATCAAATTTTGGATATTTAATACAATTCACAGACTTTAATATATGCTTAATTATGCAAATTACATCTTCAAATGCATACCTTTAAATTTCTAGTTATCATTTTTCTTCTGTTATTACAATCTCATACATTAATTTACAAAACCATCAATATTTTATTTGCAACTGTCTATCTACCACCAGCATTTTTTTTCTATTTACTGATTTTGTTCTGTCTTGCCTGATTGTGCCTTTGGGATCTTCCAGGATATGAAACAGTTCCCAGCTTTCATTCTCTGTTTAATTTCTTTCTTTCTTTTGATTTAGATTGTTTAGATTAGTTGCAGGTTTTCACTGTATGAAACTGAACCTTCAAAAAGTCCACGCATTTCTGTCTGGTATTTAATTCTGTGTGCATGTAATGATTAAAATGTACCATCTTCCTAAATAAAAGTAGTCTTTGTGCCCTTATCTTGGCCTCCTTTTGTATCTTGTAGCTTGTTTAAGAGTGAAAGAGAAAGAGACACAAAACCTGTGCCATCAGGACCATCAGGAATTGCAAACACATGGTATTAGGAAATGCAGATGAATGGTATTTGCATTCATCTGCACTTCCCAATACCATGTGTTAGGCCAGGATTGAGTATTTGCTGGGTTTACCAGTTGTTTTTTTATTTCTTGCCTTTTTTTTTTTCTGCAAGTATGTAATAAAATAATTTATAATGAATTAAATAATTGACCATTTGTTATAGGAAACACTACCACTAAAATACACATTGTTGCTTACCATGTCTATTTTATTTGCCCAAGTAAAAGATAGAGCTTTGCCTCCTTTGTGCAGTCTTTCACTCTTCCAAACTATTGTACTTCAAGTGTTTTGACCAACAGTTACAAAGAAAGTTATCAAGGATATTGACCATATCCTTGGGTATGGAAAAAACTTCTAATGCTGTAACAGTTCATATCAGTGTCTTTTGGAGGCAAAAGATTGTGATTTTCAGGATAATCCATCAATGTTAGTGTTATCAAAGCTGTCATGACAAATGTTTTAGAAGTAGGATCTTTGTATTTAGAGAAAAAAAAGTACCATTGATCAAACCAGAATAATTATATTGGTTTTGACTGCATAAATTTTATTAATGATAGGTTCCCTCTGTAAGTGAAAGCCCCCAAAAGAGAAATAGATATAGCAATAACCAAGGTAGTTAATTTTGCCTAATATTAATGACCAGTCTGACACAATCCCAGTTCCAACAGGGACTGTTTTACAAAGATCAGTTTCTATCCTGAATTTTAAAAACATCTCTTCTACTGTCAGTGGTCCATCAAGGGAAATGTGTCCTAGGTTGACTGGGAAAATGAAAAATCCTTGGAGATAAATAGATATATCTGATAACTTATTTGGAAAATATGGTCTATGCCAGTCCTGCAGGAACACATTTGCAGTTGATAAAGTTCTTACTTGTACTCTTGACAAATTTTCAAGTGGCTGCATTAGAACATGAGTTTGTGATGTATAAAACCTGCACATAAACATTAATCAAAGAAACTCATTCTTGGCTCAGAAGAATCCACACTGAGTAGTCCACCTCTGGAATATATTACTTTTTGCCTTTTTCTTTCTTGTACTTAATCTAAATGTGAATATATGGACATAAATATGTATGAAGGGTGGGGCAGGTTCAGGAACACAGAGTTTGGAGTTGGTAGATGAAATAATAAAGTTTGTATCAGTAAGATTTCCATGGTCTTCTCTCTGTAATATCTTCTGTGAGAGACATTGAAAAGGACTTTTTCTAAATTCCTTCTTGCTTCACTTATTATGTAAATTTTGTAATGTACTAACAGTGCCTAAAACTGAATACTTGTCAGTTGAAGATCACAGAAGATTTGATGCAGATTGCAAAATCCCTGAACAAAAGTCACTTTAGCTTCCATTTAATCCCCCCTATAAAACAGAATGTAAATTTGTATCACGTCCTAATTCTTCATACTGGCTTACATAGAGTATAATGTAATGTATTCAATTCAGATGTCATGTCTATTTGGCCAAACCTGCAAAATAAATTTTGTGAGTAAATTAGTTAGAAGATAAAATGTGTGGAGAGACCGTGATGTTCTAGCAACTCAGTGTAGCACAAACCTTGGCTTCCTATCACACCTGGAAAAGAAAACCTCTAACAAATGTGACACCTACCAGCACTAAAAGCTCTGGATATTTCCTGCCTTCCAGCCCTGACTGGTATAATAATCTATGGCACCTGAACATTCCTGATGGCAGCACTGTGATCAGGAAGCTAATTAGCTAGGAAAGGGAAATATTAACTCATCAATTACTGATTGCTATCCCATTATGTAAGGAAGCAATCATGCCATGGAAATGTACAAGCCTGGAGGACTGAAAAGGCCCAAAGCAATTTTGTGATCATAAATTGGACCAAACACAAGACAAAAAGAACAAATAAGAGGTCAAGTCCTAGCACTGAGGGGCATACTGCACTCATGAATAACCAACGTGTTTGAAGTAAGTGCCTGCTAGTGAGAGAGGAACCACTGTGTTAGTAAATCAGTGACCCCCCTGTAATGGGGAAAGGGCAACAAAAGTGAGTGGGTAAATTGGAGACTCTAAGGTCAGCAGCAGCAGCTTTCTCTCCCCAGTGTTCAATAACAGCAAACAGAGAAAGTGTTTCTGGGAAGTTCTCTGGCTGGTGTGAAATTAAAAATGAAATATTTATTTTTGCATCTGTTTTTAGGTTTTGATTTTTTTTCTTTTAATTTTTATTTTTCACTTATGCAAACCATAGGTGGAGAAAAGCCTTGCAAATACATTCTTCCTTATGGAGGTACTTCGTGTTACATCAGTTGCAAATTTAGCCTACTGATGTCAGTGGAAATGTGGCTTATGTTGGAGTTCTGCTCTGTGGTACTGACTCTAGTATGGATTTATGCCTTGTGAGAATTGTATCTGGAATTAGTTCTTTATTTCAGAGAGACATTCTCTTTCAGTTGCATATTATTTATATATATTTTAGAAGTGAACAAACTGCATCTATGGAATTTTTGGTACTTTTAAACCTTAGAAGAATATGTAATGATACAGCTTTCCATAGGCCAACAACTGTCAATTTTTATCTCTCAGTGATATTCTACTCAGCCTGCTGAAAACATTCTGCAAGTCTTACCTAAAGCTTTAATCTATCAAAATCGCATATTGAAATCAACAGATATGACAAACTAAATACATTAAGAGTTGAAAAAGTCTGTTAGCCATGCTTAGTGTTTGCAAAACAGTTTGTATTTACCTTCAGATTTAAACATTGCCCTGGATTTGACCGCAGAGATCTATAGTCTAACTTTCTATGATGTTGTAAATTGCTATGAATATTTACTCTGATTCAGATTTTGCTGGTTTTGCTGATGGTAGCACTTCCTTATTTGAACACACAATAATATTCATATGGAAAACCTCATTTAGTGAGAGTGAGATATATTGAAAGATTATGAAGAATACTTGCAATTATACAAAAGTATGCAAGATATATTCTTCTATATGATTAAACAATATTACTTTATATGAAGTTGCATATAAAATTTCTCTTCAGAAAACTGTGAGAAGACAATGTTCTTTCAAGAGTATGTAGCTGATTTCAGAATAGCATTGTATGTTACCATAGGAACCAAGCACTTCAATTGCTTTATGAAACTGCTAAACAAAACTGCTTGGTTGAATGAGAAACCCCAAGATATCAGAGTTGGCCAAAGATCTATTCCAAAACAAGTTGTTTGCTATGGGGAGAGGCCACATAATCTGTCACAACCCTTGAATCAAGAGCACAGTACATGAAGTCCCACCTGTGCACTTCTGTGGGCTGAACTCCAACTCCACTCTGCATGCAGGGCCACAAAAAGGCATTCTGCCTTAGGGTGAGAGCTCTTGCCTGATAAATCCCCTCTGCTAAGCATAAAATCATAACGGACTGGATGAGATTTGCGGTGTTTAGACCTTAGAATAGCATTTTGTGCCACATAAATACCTTGAGAAACATGAGGACCACTTTTGATACCTTTCCATTGTGAAAATGAAGCATTTATAGCTCCTTCTTCTTACCCATCTTTTATTCATTCTACTGAGAAGGACTTTTCTTATGCCCTGTGGTAATGTATCTGCCAACAAACAGTTGGATAAACTGTTTTGGAAAGCAGACCAGCTGGAACTGAATGGTGCAGTGAGAGACTGCCACATGCTTTGGGGTTTTTCAGAAAGCTGAGAATCTGCACCAGTAACCTATAACAAATCAGAAGCAAAAAAAACCCCAGTGCTTCAGCAATAACATCACACACAGCAGAAGGAAAATAGGGATGTGAAAGTCCAATAACACTGAAGAGGGAGTCAGCATGAGATGGTAAAACATCACAAAGGAGTTTCAGGCAGGGATTTCAAGGGAAAAGGTATTGTCAGCATTAATAAAATGAGGAAAACTGCACTTGCCTTTTTATAATACTTTCCTTGCATTTTAGAGAAAGTAATTTCTGTATTGTGGCCTGTCTACAGTAAGAAGGACATGAGAAATGACTTGAAAAGATGGTTTTGATGTGTTTGTGTCCACTCAGCCCTTCTTGCTTTGTATGGCCATGCAGACATTAATGTGCTGTAGAAAAGATGCTTGGGGAAAGCTGGCCTGTTGACTTTGGGAAAATTCACTCTCCTTTGCAAGCTGCTGTTGGCTCAGGCAGACTCTGAAAGGGAATCCAGGAGCTGGCTGCAGCCTGAGTTCACTGTCACATAAGGCTGCAGATGGCTTGTGGGCTGAAACACAGAGTGCTGTTTCATTGTTAAGTGCTTAATTGATTTGCAGGATAATTTTAGAATGATAGTTTGAACCAGTCACTTGAAATCTTTTCATTTTTCCTTAAGCAAGGCAAATTTTGTCAGCATTTGGATTTTTTTTCTTTTAAAGGTCACTGGTGAGTGGTTGACCTGTAAGTGGAAAAAAATGCATATCTTCAGGTCACTAGCTTTCAGATGAGGCCATCTGCTTAAATTGTTGGGAAAAAAGGGCAGAGTCTCTTGCTGGGAACTAATAGATTGATTGAGACATGCTCAGAAAAGTTTATTTTGCTACAGGGAAAAAATTATTTATGGTCTCATCTGGAGATCACCTTCTACCTCAAGCTAGAAAGACCCCAGAAACAGGCTGGATAAAGATACTGGAGAATAGATTTCATGGGAAATCCTTCTCTGGATGAACTGGATGACCTAAATAGTCTTCTGTACCTCTAATTTTGAAGCATCTATGATTTTCTCATTAAAATCTCATTCTAGCTAGTGCCACTACAGATGCAAAACTTATCCTTATGTGTGCCTAATCTTCCCTTTAGAGCTGTGAAAGCTCTCTGCTTTGATCTTGCAAAATAGATCAAATAGATCATACTCATGGTGAATATGTTTGCCTGTAATTTACCAATCTATTTATCCAAAAGATTTATTGGATGCTTTTCCGGCCCTTGTTGCAACTGTACAGGAGTATCCCACATCATCTCTGTGAGACCAGAATGTTCTTACTTTCACTTCATCTGTGAGGATGAAAGATCACACAGGACTTTTATGACACTGCACAAATCTCAGCCTTGGACTTTTGAGCTCCTTGACCACTTGCCCATCCCACTATTTGCAGGTCCAGTAAGAACTGCACACAAATGCTGGGCTAAGAAAGGAAATTTACTTTGTTTATAATTACAAGTGTCCTGCAGAAAACTAAATACAAACACTTTTCATTGTATTTCTGTTCATGACTTTATTATATAATCATATTGGGGTGCAGGGAAGTAAACATAAAATACCTAATTAAGTTATTGTGTTTGCAGAGATGAATATATGACTAATGAAAATTAATGTAATTTTTTAGTAGTAAATCCTCTTCTGGTGCATGTTGCTCTTAGTAGCAATGGTAACTAAACATGGTGCTTTGAATCAGAGTTCTGACACAGCACACATTTCTTTTAGGAGAAGAAATATGATGCCAGCATTTTCTTAAATAGAAAATCTGTCTTTTGGACTAAAATGTTGTGAATGAAAGTGAGCAGAGATTACATGATGAGAATGTCCACACACTAGGAAAATAAGCTGAGGAAAGGGCAGAGAATTTGGATGTGTCAGAAAAGTAGCAGATGTGTGAGAGAGCTCTATAAAGCCTGAGAATAAGTGGGGTAACTAAATAAAGAGGAGGAAAGACATGAAAACCATTGAAAAACAGGGTGGTGTGCCAGTTGCAGTAGTTAAAATAAAATGTAATTTATAACTGCAGTCTGGGGAGGCAGACATGAGAGAAGAAGTAGTCTGGGGCTAGAAGGGTCAGACAGCAATATCTCAGGTATCAGTGCGTAGACAAAAATTCCCAGATGGTTGGAGACTGGTCATGGAAGTCTACTCCCTGACATGATACCTGAGTATTCAGACTGAAAGAGGCATTAACAGGAGCTCTTGGCTCATAAGTGGGCAGTTTTTGAATGTTGCTCTTTTGCTCTTGCTCTCTCCTACAGAGAACTGATCCTAATGTGAACCTTAGCGCTCAGATTAAACAGAACCGGGAATTCCTCCTAGGTTTTGTCAGTCTTTTCAACTGTGTTCTTAGTGTTGCCCAGGGATTTCCCTTTTTTAAGCCCCTCATTTTTACCCGAACCTGGAATAGAATCAGGGATTTAGGTCTTACTGTCTACAAGTGCCTGGACAATGTATAGTTAGGAGGAACCAAATATCACCTTCATGGGCCTCTTGACCTCTACCTTGTCTCTTTAGGTGTTTCTCAGCACCCCAATTCCTTGTCTGAGAGTGAGATGTACAAATGTTTAATACATTACCACGAGATAATGATGTTAGGAGGAGAACTGAAAACCACAGTCAAATTTTTTATTACCATGGGTAATAAAAAATTATTACCTGCTTGTCTTAGAAGCATAATTCTGAACTAAACTAATATTTTAAAAGGGCCATCTCCCCTAAATCCTTCAAAGTATCGTTCTGCAGAGAATTGTGGCATCAGAACTCTACTAATGGAGAAGCTGTCTCCTCTAGCTTTCACTTCTGCTGAATGTTAACCCTAGTCTGGACCTCACCTTACAGCTGGGAAGCTTTAAATGGTGGAGGTGTTGGCAGGAGTCCTGAGCTGCCTCAGTTAACAGGTAGATTTAAAGTAACAGTGAAGGTTCTGACAAGGAAAAAGCCCGGAGCTATAGTGAGAGTTCAATCTGTCACAGCAGGCTAAGGCTACTGCTAGGTTATTTAGCCAGGGTAAAAAAAGCTACTCAGAGGTTTCTAAAGGTTCTTGTTTAAGTCTTAGCCTTTTTGGCTATCAAACCCTTTTGCTGGCTTTCTGATTCTCCAAATTCTAACCCTTATTTGAGACATAGTGCCCAGCTGCTGCTGAGCCTATGTACATTCCCAGATTACTGATACTGGGATAAATCTAGTGACCTGCCCACATTTAGCTTTGAAAAACCTTTTGACCCCTCTGTTCCTCTGTCTTGTCTTGCCTTCAACTAACCCTTTCCCCTGAAACAAACCCTAACTCTAGGTTTTGCCTGTATATCCATACTCTACATTTTGGAAGGGGAATTCTAGCTGTATGCTCCAGTTTATTCTAGAAGAGATTTTGTTCACAGCATGAAAGTCTTTCCCAGCTTTCTCAATGCTCTTAATTCTAACCTCTCTTGGAGGTGGAAATATTTGACCCTGCAAGGTAGAAATTCAATAACTACAGTAGCTTTCAAAACACTCTGGCAGATATTTAATGAGTTAAAATATTAGAGAATATTTGCATTTTAACAGTATCAAAATGCTTGCCCTGCTACCTCTAGTACAGTATCATCTACAAGGGAAAGAAGTCTCTTGCCCAAATAACTTAATTTAAGTAGACAAGAAGAACACAGATGATGTGATTGATCTTATCTGTCAGAATTCTGACAAGAGAACAGCCTGGAGAAGAAATGGTTGCATATGTCCCCTGTTCACCACCTATCACAGGATGAACAGCAAAGGCATGTATCAGGGCCAGCTGTACCCATTCCTTCCTCGCACTCACCCTTCTCCACATAGACATTTCTCCCAATTGTGTGTTTGTATTGGGAATCAGCCTCTCCAGCATCAAGCAGATTTTGGCAGTAATGGAAATAAACCCCAGGAATTAAAATGCACCCAGGAAAAGACAGACATTCTATGCAGAAATAAGGAACAGCAGAACCATCCGGGCATGAATTACAGCCTCTCTTGGCAGCAGCACTAGGGGAATGAGGCATCAATCAAAACAGGATGAGCCATGCCCATTGGATCTAGGATTCCTGACATGACTGACTGGTGCCAGACACAGCTAGGCAGACAGCCATTCTCTAGTAATGCAGTCCTATTGAATAAAGCCTGTATCTGTAGGCTAATGGCTTGAAATTGCTCAGAGACTCAGTAAAAGCTCTGAGGAGAAAGGGAAAATAATAGTAATTTAGATAAATGATAGGAGTCTCCCCAGAACAAAGGCACTTTAATACAAATGTGTTGCCATCAATGGTGGTGTGTGTACTCTGCTGTAATTAGACATTTTCTACTGAGGCAACACAAAGCCAGCTGTTTGGCCCATTGTGTAAGCCTCCATTTGCTAAGTCTTGCTTGCACATGCGAGGCATCAGGCCCAAAAGACTGGTTTCGTATTGAAATTATGAAAACATTCAAAAAAACACACAAGAAAATGGCAGGGGGACAGACTGGCAATCACACAATGAACTGATTATAGAGTGCTAATAATAAAAGCATCATTGTTAAATTACTGCCAGATGGACCAGGTACAGCTACTCATGAGACACCTGTTTTAGTGGGGTGTGAAGCAATTCCAGACAGAATACAGCTGCAGAATGGATGGATCCAGGCTGTCACCGTGGGAGAGCACATACTATGTGGATTAATTACCAGGCAAGTGTGGCATGAACCATGTCTGCCTTATCAAGGTCAAAAAAAAATGTAACTAGCATATTTTCTACTGTGTTGGGTTACTTCCACTGGCTCATGCTGAGTTCCTGTAAAAAGCAAAATCTGCAGAGCTTTGGATGCTCACTGCATAGATTATATAATACACTTTGACCTGGGTTATAGTCTGGTAAAACCTGCCAAAGCTAATCTTATTTTTACCATGTGAGGATATATCTCTGCGTAATTCTGAGTGTTATAGAACAGCACCCATATGAGCAAGGTCTATCTAAATGCAAAAGCCTTAAATATGCTCCTGAATACTCAATTATACAGCTAGACTGTATCTGCTACTGGCTGTGTACAGACATTCTGTAAACAGCATTGCTGAGCTCTTGTATACAGCAGAGCAACTCCAGGGGAAAGCACCTACTGAGTTCTTGGGTTTCTCATGCTCATCCTCTGAATCCACTGATCTAATATCAATCTTTGTATAAAGGGAAATACAGAGGATGCAGTGGAGGAAAGTCATGACAAGGTGAAAGTACTTTCAGCAAATTCTTTTCTCAAAATATATGCATAGCTTTAAAGTTATTTCCTCTCAGATGCACTGAAAGATGTCTGTACTTATTTCATTGATTTATACTGTTTCAACCTTCATATCCTCAGAAGAGCAAATCCTGATTATCTCTGCTATGAGAAATAAGAATCAGGTTTTTCCTGTATGTCTTTCATTTGTATTGTTTTCTTTGGGTTTAAATAATAAAGATGATTGCACTTATTATTATCATGTAGAATGAGATGATACTATGAATGTCATTCCCTCAAACATCTTTTGGGAGCAAGAGGGATCCAAAGCAGAATAGTAATTTGTGTTCTTTGCCATATGGTTAACATACAGGTTCTTTGAAGGGATCATATAGTAGTGCTAATGGACTTTGTTGTCAGTTTGCACAGTATGGGTGAATGTCATGCATTCAAATCGGGAAAATCATGGGACACTTTTCTGAATTTCATTATTTTGCATTCTATTGATGTTGCATCTAATCACTATTAATTTTCCTTAAGAAAATAATGAGGAATAAAGGTTACTATTAAAAAAAAAAACATTCTCCAGATAAATCTTGCTTTTTTTCTCATGAACACCACTTCATCTCAGCTCAGCCTAACCAAGTACCAAGCAAGTAATGCAGAACTAGCCTGTGGGGACCTTAAGCCTGTGTGTTTAGGAAACGTGTTCTACATTTCCAAACTTGCTGAGAACTACACTAGGACTGACTTTAACTTGTTTCTCTAAAGTGAAAATCTTCTCTTAAATGATATCTTGGTAAAACCCACAAATGTAAGATAGAAGCTGTGCTTGTTAAGAAATGGGAAACTCTCAACTGGGAGATTACAGACAAGAAATTAAAGAACGATCTGGGAACTGTACTGACACACAAACAACAGGTTAGAGTGAATTTTGGACTTCAGGTACTTAGCTTCTGTGAAAGTCTTATGGCTTATTTAGAATAGAATCTGAAATGGAAGTAGAATGGAACAAGCTGAGATGGGCAACTATTTAAAAAAAGTACTTTGAAAGCATACAAGGTTAAAATGACCCAGGATCTGGCAGTCAAACAACATTCAGGTGAATTGTGGTTACTTGGAATCAGGGCTTATATTGATGTTTTCAGGCACATTTACTCTTCTCATCTGGCCATCTGTTGAGAGGCCATTGATCTCTGAAGGAGATCAAAGAAGATCATCCAGTTCTGACTTATGTAAGTGGAAGATCAACTGCCATGCTTTTTGAAAGTGAGGATGAAAAAAAATACCAAAACACCAACTCTCTGTATTTCATGTTCTGAAATGTTTTTATGTTTCTCCTGTGAGAAAGAAAATAAAAAGCAAAGAAACTGAAATAAGGGAATTTTTAGCAAAGCAGAACAATATCCATTGTTGTAGACAATGGGGTTTTTTTTGGCATATAAACTTATTTTACTATTAGCTGCAATTTATTTTTCCTCCTGTTGTAGCCATCTCATAAGCCTGCAGGTAAATTCATATGATGGATCTCTGGTTCTACCATATTATTATATTGCTTTTTGAGTGCAAAAAACCAAAAAAAAAATACCTGTGTTATGCAAAACCAAGAAATAAAACAGCAATAGATCACATATGCATATCTCACAGCTAGTAGCTTTACTGGCTATGTATCATGATTTTGTAATGATTTCACAGCAGTAGACATTCTAGTTATAATATTATCCTAAACCCTCTGCAACTGGCAAAGTATTAAAACCCTTTCCTCACCTGAGAAGAAGAAAGAGGATGGGGAAAGTTCCTAATTGAACCACATGCTAAAATCTAACCACTTTTGGCAAATAGCTGTAACCCTATGGTCTCCAGATGCCCACATTTCTGTTATTTCCTCCATGCATGCAGCCTTTCATACCCTTACTTTTAACATTTATGATTTCGATAAGTACTTGCATATTCACTTGGCTACTGAAACTTCTGGGACTGACTTTGTGGATGTTCTTTCAGCATGCTGAAGGAACTATCAGCAGGATGAAATGTCTTCCTGTCTCTTACATAGGAGTCCAAGTGTTGTAGAGCTTACTTGCAATTTGTGAGATATGGGCTCATAAAGCCCTTCAGTCTATTTTATGATAAGGATTTTAATGCCTGGCATCCACAGGTGTTGTACATGCCTTGTGTTGTGTGGGGTGTGTCCTGAGTCTTGATTCTTCCCCACAGCTCTTCCTCTTTGTGTAAAGCAAAGCCTGGGTTTGGGAATTTTGTTTGAGATGGGATACCACATAGCACCATTTTCAAACTTGAGAAGTGGGCCCATGAGAACCTCATGAGCTTCAAGTCCAAGTGCCAGGTGCTGCACCTGGATTGGGGCAATCCCAGATGTGAGCTCAGGCTGGGAGAAGAACTCATTGGGAACAGTTCTGTGGAGAAGGGTTTGTGGGTTCTGGTGGACAAAAAGCTGGAACTGAGCCAGCAGTAGGCACTTGGAGCCGAAAGGGCAACTGTATTCTGGACTACATTCAAAGAGGAGTAGCCAGCAATGGGAAAGAGGAGATTTGCCTCCTTCACTCTGTCCTCATGTGAGACCCCAGCTGGAGAGTTGCCTCCAGGTCTGGGGGTCCTCAGTGCAAAAAAGACTGAGACTGTTGGAGTGGATCCAGAGAGTGCCATGAAGATAAGAGGACTGGAGCACCTCTCCTGTGAGGACAAACTGAATTGGTGTTGCTCAGCCTGGAGAAGAGAATGCTTCAGGGACCTCCCATTGAGACCTTCCAGGCCCTAAAGGGAACTTATAAAGAAGAGAGACAGGGAGCTTTTACAAGGGCAGATAATAATAGGACAAAAAGGAACTGCTTTAAGCCAAAAGAGGAGAGCTTTAGATTAGATGTCAGGACGAAATTCTTTACTGTGAGTGTGGTAAGATACTCACAGGTTGGCCAGAGAAATTGTGGATGCCCCATCTTGGGAAGTGTTCAAGGCCAGGTTGGATGGGGCAATCCATCTGATTGAGTGGCTGAGCAATCTGATCTAGTGGGTGGCATCTGAGCCCATGGCATAATGCTTGGAACTAGATGATATCTCAAGTCCCTTCCAATCCAATCCCTTCCAACCTTAATTCTGTGATTTTATGACATCATGCTGAATATTAACACCCCTAATCCTCCCTGCTTGTGACACTAGCTCCAAGTGCCTATATGGTGCATTGAAACAGTTGCAGAGATTTTCTTTACAGTAGACAAGACTTACCTCAATGATGAAGTTGGAAAGTGCCTCAAAGTAAGCTGCTCTCCCTAAACATAGCCTAATAATCTCTTTATTAAGCAAGGAGAGTGGGAAAGAAGAATGACACCTTTGCAGGAGCCTTGACATAGCATAAATCAACCATCAAAGAATTCAAGCTAAAAAAGTTTTTTTCACAGTGCATTTCGGGATTTTCTTTCAGAAAAGATGCATTCCTTACTGTTAGGTATCCAAAAAGACACATGGTGAGGACTAAATTCTGGTATCCTGGCAAAATCTGATTTGGCACAGCTTATCCATACCCACCTAATTTTGACCAGCAGTTTCAGTTTGAAGTCCATGTTTGTATTTACCTTAAATGGGCATGTAATGTTCCAAAACTGAGTGCATTTTTGAGGTAAAATCAATGTGGTTTCACACATAACTAGTTCTGCAATTAAGCACTTTCAGGGCTTAGTATAAGGCAAATGTAAGCAGGAGAAAGCAAGGGATCTCTGTATCAATATCAACTGCCCCCACTCATCCTCTGTCTCTTGTGTAGCAGTTTACATGGCTGAGCAGAAACAGGAGTTTGGGATTCTGGTCAGTCTCAACACACACGTGGGAGAAGCACCTTGCTGACCTTCTCACATTGCACCTGGTGCCTGGTGTGTCTCTGCTGGCTGAGGATCCAGCCCTTGCTTTGTAAATCTGCTCTAGCCTGCAAAAATTTGTGAAGCTGAAAGAAACCACCAGCCTGATATCTCTACATGTTATTTACTACATGTTAGCAGTATAGGGAAAAAACATCAGTGAGCTCTACTTTTCTGCTTGTTAGTTTCTCCACTGTCAGCTTGTGTCAAGGATCTCAAGTGACTGAATCTTTCAGCAGAGAGCTTTGGGCTTCATTTACCACTGACAACTGATCTAATTGCCTTCCAACCCTGGACACAGAGAAAGGGGCTTAGCACAAGGACCCAAGGGCTTAAATAGCTGAAGATAATGATGACAGCCATGCTGGTGCAGAAACCAGGAACTCCCAGATGTCTTTAAGAGCACTAGATTTCAGTTTGACTCTGATTCCCAGACACAGCCTTCCTCAAAGATGATGCAGTTGTCTTTATCTGGACAAAGAATCTTTCCACCTTATGACAGAAATGACATCCATCTCAACGTGTCTTATTAAGGACACAGCTTCCAGCCTGAGAAGACAAGCCTTTGTGAAGGGAAGTTGTCATGCCACCGTATACAGTGCCTAGAAATCAGAATTACTGAGGACTTATTGTAGCTGAAAGGGACAAAAACTTTCATGCCACCTCATTACTTCTTGTCACCAAGTCAGCCTGGGGTTGGAGATTGAAGGAGCAGAAACTTCCCTTAGAAACCTAGAGCTGCTAATGGAATTTGCCATGTGATTCTTGTACAAGACAAGCACTTGAGGCATGAAAAATCGGAGAAAAGTTGGAAAAATTGTGAGTGCTTAGGCAATGGTTTGGTCTTAAGAGGAGTCATGATAACACCACTACTGACACCAAAGCACATCCTGACAGTGTCTCCTCCAGCACTGGGATTGTTGAGGCAGGCTCAGCTGCAGCCAGAAGAGCTGTTAGCCAGTTTGTCTCTCTCCCAGTTTGTCTCTCTCCCAGTCTGGGCTGGAAAAAGGTTTAGTCTCCGTCAGTGGCAAAGAACACTTGCAGATGTTCAGCTGGGCTCCAGCTGCCATGGGATAACTATGGGATCATATAAACAATAAACCAGAGGTGCCACAAGTGATTCTGTTCCAGTGCTGCTACCAGAAGCAGCTGGAGAACTAAACAGGGGGACCTCCAAGCTGAAAGACAAATGGGATTGACGGGAAGTCTTCAGGGAATGGAAAATGTGGTTGCTGCCCTGAGGGTTTTTAAAAGTCGACACCAGAAATAAAATAAAATAAAATAAAATAAAATAAAATAAAATAAAATAAAATAAAATAAAATAAAATAAAATAAAATAAAATAAAATAAAATAAATTGAAATTTGGGATTTGTATCAAAGCAATAACATTTTGTTATAGTAGAGCCATGTTTTTAGTTATTTTTTAGTTAGTTTTAGTTAATTTGTCTATATTTTTAATCCTATACTTCATGTTCTCATGGTTTGGAGAAGGGTGTACACAACAGTGTTAGTCAACAGCAATTACTAGATTTTTTTGTTTTTCCACATGCTTAAATGTTGTGAATATCTGCAAATTTCTGATTCAGATCTGTGGGAAAAAGTATGAATTTTTAGTGTGTTAAGGAAAGTGCTGATTTCCAATAGAAATTGTAATGAATTTTTTTCATCTGGAGAAACTTACTGGGGAAGAAGACAAGGTTTGGATATTGAATAGATATCCAGAGCTGATAAGAGCTAAAGGGCAGGAGGATGGTCTTGGAACAGCTGAAGAAAAACACTGTGGAGAAAAAAAAGAGATGTAGTCCTACAGCTGTCAGAATTTAAAGGAGAAATGGTTAGGCTGAGAAATGTTTAAAACACAGAGTAAAAATTACTGTGATGAAAAAATAATGAAGAATTTCTGTCCTGGTGAGCCAGGCTTTCAAAGCTTTTTTGATGAGTATAGGAAGAACCTACTAGAGTATGGAGAGATCCTGGAGCTTGTTTTGTCACTAAAATGAGCAAAAGGACTCTTGCATTACTGTACACAAGTTTTATCCAAGTAATTACCTGTGTTGACTGATCCTGACAACACTGCACTTATGTGACTCCAGCTGCTCTAAAACCCCTAAAGGATGCTAGAAAGACATATGGTGCAGAGTTTTAGGCACTGGGGAGCCACACCTCATTACATGGCCCTTTCTTTTAGAATAATATTGGGGTTCCATGTTGGCTGATCAAAGCAAGTGCTTTTCCCTGATGGATTTCAGCCCAAGGTTCACAGGAGTTTGCAAGAAAGGAGATGAAAGTTGTTCTACTCTTGCTTTTTTCCCTTGGGTAGCAGGTCATTGAGATCCCTCACCTGCACTGAATCCAGACACACAAAGAGGAGAGACATAATTGTAACAAGTAAATACCTGATTTGTGTTGCAAAGAACTGCAAATTTTTACCACAAATTTTACTGCAAATCAGTGGCTGTGAAAAGTCTCGGATTGTATTCTCCCTTCAACTACTAATAAAAGGGTTGGAAGAAGATAAAGGTCTAAGAGATTGGATGAAAATTTAAAATTACTGATTTTTGAAAAAATGTGACAGATATTTAAGGAATTTAATAATGCACAAGTTTAACTGAAAGGAAGAGTGACAGACTGTTTTTTGTATGTCTGCATATATAGCAGTTTTATTCTTCCTTGCCTTTTTACTTGAAATTTGCATAAAGTTCTGTGTGGGATTTAGATAAAATTATTGAGACATCTTTTTTTAGCAAACTACGTATTATCCACATAAAAGTCCATTCTTCTTCACTTTTGAACTCTCTGCCGCATTTACCAGCTACTATCATGTGGTATGTATCACCAGTTGTTTTTTATTTTTTTAAAGAATAAACCGAATTGAAAATGATCAAAATTAGCAACCACCGAGATTAGCAGAGCATTCAAAACTGAATCTTAATATTTCCTATAAGTGTCTTGGGGGGTCTTTTTTATTTTAAATAAAAATGAAAAATTAACTAGTTTTCAAGTAGTCTGTGGTGCTAATTTTATTATGAAGGTAAGAACAATTCAACATAAGGAAGTAATGCAAGAGTTTTACTTGTGATACTTCCAGTTTGCTGACATAAATGTTGGATGAGAATTGTTCACAATGTTGTTCAAAATTCCACAGGAGAGTTTCAGTTTGTTCACAAGGCTTCTTTCTTGAAAGGGAAAGCAGTGAGACAGCTCCCTGCCTGCTTGTCTGCCAGGTGAGAAGTTTCTTGGTTTTCCTTGATTCTTTAGGATTAGGTAAATCTCCCTTTCCTACAAGTGGGCTATGAGGGAAGAGACAGAGACAGAAAAAGAACTGGAGAGTGAAAGAAAGGGGGAATTGAGGCACTGGAAGGGAAAACTAAAAAGACATTCTACTTTTATTCCCTGAGTGAGGGGAAAACCCCTATGTTTGCTGGTTTCTTTTGTGAAATATCAGTCTGTGAAAAATGTACATTTATTTGTTTTGGTTTTTTTGGTATCTTTTTTTTTTGGTTGGCTGGCTTTTTTGGTTGTTTTTGTTTGGTGGGCTTTTTGGGGGGTTTTGTTTTCTTTTCTTTTGTTTTTCTTTGCTTTCCATTCCAATTCCTGAGGCTTCAGCTTGAATTATAGATTACCTAGGTCTAATGATTGATAATGAGATTACCTTGGTCTAATGATTGACAGTGATGGGAAGTGAGGGAGATGAATGCTGTTGCTTTGGATGGTTTCTGTTTAAAAAGTCTGATGCCATTAAATGTCTAAATAATGTGACAGCAGTGCTCAAAGCTTTCTGTAGGTGCTCTTTGTATCAGACTGGGGTCTGAGAAAGTAAAAATAAGAACACTAGAAATTATAATTGATAAGGAAGCCTAAAAAAAAGAGTTATTTAATTTGTTTTTATAAAAAAAAAATTAAAACGTGGGGAAAATATTGATCCATTTTCCATGCCATTCCACAATGCCACCAGAAGAGATGAAAGTGAGACTGGAAACTGGGAGCTCTAAGACAATGTGCAAAACTTGCTCATAGCATAAAATATTAAGAGACCTGTGGATGTGGATCCTTCTCATCCCCAGGATTGATTCAGCTGACAGTTTGTTATATGCCAGCATACTGCAGGCTAAGCTGATAGAAATGGGAGTTTTCCCTTGTGAGTTTTTCTGAGGATAAATAGTTCTAATGTTTAAGAGAGCTGAGGTTTTGAGGACGCAAGGGGAATAGGCTTTGAAATGCTGTGACCATCATAGTGTTTGTGTTGGAAGGGACCTTTACAGATCTTGTCCAACCCTCTTTGTCATGTGAAGGTACATTTTTCTTTAAAGCATGTTGCTCAAGGACTCATTCAATTTGATCCTGAACATTTCCTGTGATGCATAGAAGGCTTTTATTGCTATGACAGTAACTGTGATCCCTATATCTAGTAGTCCTCAAACCTGATACTGGAAAACCAGCAAAATCAGAGGTTGCATATTCAGTTTGGGATTGATAATAGTTCTGTATAAACTGTAATGTCTTCTGGATAGTGAGTTTTCCCCATAATAAAAATGCTTTTGAAGTTGTTACATTGACTTTCGGTAAAGTAATTATGAAGGCAAATGGTACAGATGCAAAACATACCTGGCCAGGAGAAAAGAGAAATTGTTGTGAAGCTAAGTGGGTAAGAGGAACATTTGAGTCCAGCCTTGAAGCCTTGGGTCTCTGTAAGTTCTTCAAAGCAAGTTCAAAATTTGCATTGGTGGTGAGGAAGAAAATAAAGTAAAAGGAATAACCTGTGACTTTATCACACAATTAGTATTCAGGAGATTTGGTTTCTTTTTACATGCTAGTAAAAAATATGCAATTTAAGTATGGGCAAATAATTTCCCCTGGTACTAATGTCAGAATGAGACTTTAGAGAGGTGCTGAGAGTCTTAGGAAATTGCTTTTTATAAAGAATATCAATGCCACAAATGGTAGTCTCACTTTATGATATAAAGATATGATAATTGGAATTAAAGCAGAGAGCTGGAACTGGAAATTTTTTTGCACTGATAATCAGATTTAGCCAAGGAACAGATAGAAGGAATATGAAGCATTAAGAAAAAGTGCTGAGCATTAGTCACAGTAAATTCTTATGAATTCTCCTTAGGTTCCACTATTGAATTAACAATTTCTGAGAGGGAACTGAAAGCTTGTTTTAGAATATAATTATTTACTAGTTTATTGGTAACAGATCAAGCAGTCCAAGGTTTCCATGATCTCTCTTCCTTGCAAAGTATCTGTGGGTTCCTGCTGACCCCAGAGATCTCTTAAATACCATCAATGCAGTGAAATTGTATCAATGAAGTAATGAGTAAGCCAGCAGTGCCCCTGTTTCCAATGCAGAAGACAAAACAATCATGCAGATTTCTTTGCAGATAGATTATCCAATCTAACAAAACATTTCCTCTCTGGGCCTTTGCTCTTTCTGGTAATTGAGAAGGGCAATTAATCTTGTAGGTACTATTGCTGAAACCCAGAAATTGTATATTTCAAACACATTGTACTACTAAGGTTTGTCTGTCTAAAATCCCACGTGTCTTTAAAGCTTAAACAGACAATGCATTCTCTGCTCTGCTTGTTGTGCCTTTGCTTGGATTGACAGCTGCTGGTTAAAATGATGTCTTTCATTCTGTGTTCCACCCTTTGAATTTAGGCTTGTGGTTTAATCTAAGTGTCTAATGATATCTTAGGCAATTTTGTAAAATCTCTTGGCTTTAATTTCTTTGCTGAGAGTGAAGCTAAGCAAACATTTTCATGTGTGCTTGCTTTTTCACTTTTTCCTCAGGGGAAAAAGCAATAAGAGTAAGAGGAAAAAAGTTAAATCAATTTTTTTTCTGTTGAAAATCTTGACCCTTTGGTATATAGTCAGAAATATCAATTTCAGGGAAAAGAACCCAAAGGCATTTGACTAAACCGTGCAATTTTTAATTATAGACTTTGGGATTAAAATTGAAAGACTGTTTATATCCACGCTATTTATCAAATGCTGTACATTTTCCATTATTTTTTGAAGTAATCCAGTGTTTGAAATGCAGATGTCATGGTGCTGCAATTTTCTGTCTTAACAAGACAGAGATCTTTGGATGTAGAATTCACTAGATGTATTGCACAGGTGGGGAGTCTGACATATAAAAGAGTATTGAGCCTGGAAAGAAAAAAGCAAGACTGTTTTCCATTTCAGCTCTAATTTTCCCATCCTTTGAAAATATTGCTTTCAACATTTATCATTAGCCAGCAATGACTGAAAATATTTGCTTTTTCCTACATATTTTATGGATTTTCTACTTAGACTGCAGAAGCTCTTGATCTCTGGCCTCTGCTTCTGGTGGCCAAGTAAAGAAAAACTACAATCACTCTGCAACTGATTGCCAGAATGGAGCATCAGGAATGATGTGTTTTGTTGGGGTGCCCAGCGTGCACCAGAGAACAGATGCCTTGACTTGTGCATTTGCTTCATCTTCTGGTGCATGCCATGCTGGGGAGCACGGGGTACCAGGGATGGGATTCCCTGACAGCCCCCATACATGCAGTGTTGATTTATATAAATGAGAGAGAATTAGATAACAAAAATTAACCCCTTTAAGAAATCTCATTCTTTATTTCAGAACTGGCTTGGGAAATAGGCCCATTGATCTGAACCTAAGCGTCAAAGTATCACAATGATAGAGGACACTCCATTATTTTCAGAGTCTGTCAGTTTTCTATCTATTATATCTTCTTTGCCATTAGTTTAAGATAAACGGCTAGCAAAGGAAATCTTCATGGGCCAATTTTCCACATAATCTATTTTAAATTATGTAAATTGTTAATTTCTTCCCTATATGTCTATATAATGGACATGAATATGTTTTCTGGATATATATCTATGTGTACTTAAATTAAGAGTAATAAAAAGCCAAAGAATTTTGTCAAATTATTTTTACATAGCATGCTTTTTATTTCTAAGCCACCTGTGGTCTTGTTGCTTTTCCCTGAAATATTCCAAATTCTTTCCCTGAACAAGAGCATGATAGCACTAAATTAACACATTTTCAATTCCAGATCTTTACAGTGGTTGTCCCAGGATAGTCTCTCCGGTGCTTGTTGTTTGTCTTCATGTTCATAACATATCTACAGTACACTTCTAATGGATGCATATTGCATCTCTGTGTCCCACACACCATGTTACGCATATGTTTATTTTCACTTCTGTCTTAAACTCATTTCTGTGTTAACAAAATCCAATATTATGCTGAAATTCATTCTTGCACTGTTTTTCCTCAGAAAATGGCCATTTTAGTAACCTCTGGTGGGTCTGAAAATTTTGAAACATACTGCTTTAAAAATTATATTTCTGATATATTCTGACATTTTATCACAAACTAGTCATTCAGAGTATCTGAGGATAGTAAACTAATTACCCCTTCCTTTTTCTTGCTAACATAAAAAGATTAAATTAATCGCATTCAGTTACAGCTGGCATTAA
This sequence comes from Melospiza georgiana, assembly GCF_028018845.1. Taxonomy (NCBI): domain Eukaryota; kingdom Metazoa; phylum Chordata; class Aves; order Passeriformes; family Passerellidae; genus Melospiza; species Melospiza georgiana. The sequence goes on along the minus strand of NC_080432.1, from coordinate 42,420,807 downwards.
GCTTCCAGACGTTCTTTTTTAAGGGGCAAGAGAGAGAGAAAGATGAGTGACTTTTATTGAATGTTTTTTTCTGCATGGCAAAATCTTCTTTTGAAAATTAAAGGTGTTAAATTAGAAATTTTTTCCTGTTTTCTCTTTACTTTCTTGTTTCCATATTCTTCATTAGAAGAATGAATTATCTTATAGTCTGGCTTTTATAACCTACTCTAAAATAAATAATTCTGTGTCCTGTGAAAAAACCTTTTTTATTTTTTTTTTCATTTTTGTAGTATGACATTCTTTGAGCTGTGCAGTGAAAGGACTTTGACCTGACAGCAGACCTATCTTATAAATAAAAAGCAAATCAAAGATATGTATAAAATTACTAATGTTTGTGATCAGAAGATAATCTCTTTGGAAAGCTTTAGGCTAACTAACACTAACTCAGAGGAAGTTGTGTCAGAGCATTCAGTGGCCACAGATGAGAGAGCTCAGACACAGGAGGAAATGGGACAACATTCTGTCAGAAAGATGAACAGTTTCCTGAACCATTTGGGAGTGATTTTTTGGTTGTTGTTTTTTGTTTCCTTGCACTGGTTTTAGACAAAATTACATTATATAGCTTTGTGGTTGCCAGTGAAGATATATTGCCTTGTCCAGAGAATTCGACTCTTAAGATCTGATATGTTTTCATAGTAATTTTTTCTCCTGTTCAGAATCCTTGTCCTACTCCACTCTTCCATACACTAAGTTTTGATGGTGTTCAGTAAGCATCATCTGTGCTTGTTTGGGGTATGTGGAGCTTATTCACAGAGGGATGGTGCTGAACAGAATTTTTCAGAAGCAAATGACACTGGAATGATCAAGAAACGACTCTTCCATCTGGATCCAAATGTTATTATGTACAACTCATGAGGGTAAAGACCTTAAACTTCAGATTCCTGTAAAAATCAACTGAGTCCTTTTCTAATGAGACATGATTGAAATTCAACAACAGTACTTACTTACTTGTAAATCTCACTCCAAAATGTCATGCAAACAGCTTTGTGTCCTCATGCTGCAGTTTTAATTTAGTATCTGTTCTCATGGCAAACTGTTAATTCAGATTACTCTTCCCCATTTCTTACAGCACCTTCTACTCCTCCACTAGTCTTCTAACCCTTCAAAATGAGATCTTTGCGAATTGGCAAATTCCTGGTATCCATCCAGGAACTCATTCCCACAGCCCGTAAATATTTGTACCTGGAGAACATTTGGTGTTTTGCTGGCATTGATATGCTGTGTGTATACTTTGCAGCAAACGACATCTGATTCCCAAAGAGCTCGAGAGGAGAGCGGGTGATGCACCCTTGGGGAGCGCTTCCATGGAACAGAGCCAGCGCGCCGTGGCAGGGCGGCAGCGCGACCTTCCTCCTCTCCTCCTCCTCCTCCCGGAGGCCCTGGTGCCCGCTGACAGCGTGAGCGATGCCTTCTCCAGCCATCCCTTGTGACTCACTGAAAGAAATGCTGGCAGAGGCACAGCTAAGCCATCCATCACAGCTCCAAAAACATGACCTTGGCTGCTGAATAGAAGATGTGCTTAGATATAGGTTTGCAACTGCTAATGCTCCCTTGGAGGCTGCAGATTATAGCTCTGCAACTAACTAATTTGCAGTATAATTGTTTATTATCCCTTCAACACCACAGTGTTCCTTCCAGTTCCTGAAATTTTATTATGATAGTCCTAATACTTGGAGTATACCTTAAAACTTTAGGCATAAAAAAATTAGAGAAAAATACCTGTTAAAATGGAGGTTGGAGAACTCTTAGCCGTCATGGAAATTGACTATATCCCAGGAGTGTCAGGAAGGATTAGAACTCAGAAGAAAAAAAACCTTATTTATAAGTCATTATCACAACCATATTTTGGTAGGCATTGCTAAATGTTGTACAGATTGATTCTGGTGGAGTGCTCCATGTTGCCCTGTTTTTTAAGCTTTTCTAAGCCTTCTGATTACATTTTTGTAGCAAACTTTCTCACTGGCTTTATGTAAATTGTTAAATTAATTCATTTGCATTCTTTTCTGGAAGAAGAGAAATTTGATAGACTGCTGGTTTGTCCAGTGTCATTGGAGAAGTGGCACTGTCATCCTCCAAACCACTGTCACTTTCGAAAATCTATAAATGTTGGAATCAGAATTAAACTTCCCCTTCTGTTTACCTTGGAGATTCCAGCATCCACATAGTTTTATTTCATGTCCTAAAGCAACAGCTCCATATTATGGAAAACAGAGAAACTGGGAGAGTCCAATTGCAAAGATTTTACAGTCTTGTAAGTACTCAAGAACAAATTAAAAATCTGGGAATTAAAAGTCTGTTGTCTGTCTCCGTGGCAAAGCAGTTTATTATGTTATGTGTCTTGTACTGATTAACTTTTATTCAATGGGAAGTAGAAAAACAGTGGAAACTTTTTGGGTGACAGTATGAGCACAGTGATTAACTTTGAAAGACTGTCTCAGCTGACTCAAAATGGAAGCTCCCACCCAACTGAAGAACTAGATTTTTCTCCCTGTTTAAAGGCACTGCAAAAATAATAGAAAAGTAATCTTTCCTTTTGGTCTCCTTTCCATTTCACAGTTATAGCCTGTGAAAGGCCCAGGATATGATGTGAATAAGCAACTAAAGTTCAGAAATTTCTCAAATTTCTTTGATGTGGATATTCGGTTGCAGTTATCTCCTGAGATATCTTTTTTCTTCAGGTGTTAGCACAGCTGGAAGTATTTTAAGACCCTCTTTCTTTGTAGGAATTTTACAGCTACAACCACAGAATTTAGAGACAAAAGGAAAATTAAAGGGAAGAGCTTGGGGAACATTATCAATGTTCACTCCATGGAGTTTCATAGGTAAACCTTACTTTGTTGATACGGCCTCAGATACCTGCACACTCCCTTTAAAATCCTACAAATCTTACCTCAGTTACCCTGTGTTTCTTCTGGACAGCTGCAAAGGTATTCTCAATGGATGCTATATTTTATCAACACCTTCCACTAACACAGTACTGTAGTCACTGTATAATCATTGCCTTTCTGTCCCTCAACAAGGAGTCTGACCAAAAGTTTGAATTCTGCAGTCCTAAGGTCAAAGGACCTCAAAAAGATCTCCTCAAAAAGGGCCCCAGAGGGTGAGATACGGGCTTTTTTTTTTTTTTTTTGAAACATCATCTTTCTTGATACCCTCCAGTTCTCATGAAGAATCTCAGGTGCAGATGAAAGTGCTGTTAAAAACAATTTTAGGTAGTCCATCACTGCCTAGCCCAAGAAGGACAGCTTGAGTCTAGGGCCTAGGGGATGGTTTAGGGAATGTGATTAAAGAAGATACACTCTTGCCAAGCAACGGCAGGCAGTCTTTCCAGGATGGGGAGGCAAAGGAAACACATATCTCTTTTCCCTGGGTGTCTATACAGACCTTGACAAAGTATGGGCAGGGAACCCTCCTTGGGAATAGCTGTAGGTCTCAGTCGTGTTTGGAGTTGCAATAAAGCAGCAAGAGAAAAGATGTGAATAACAGAAGTAGCACGGAAACATCCAGCAGCTGTTTAGGAGTCAATTTACACATTCCACAAGGGGAAAAAAAAAAAGGTGTAAAGGCAGATTAGAAATGTCATAATTAAGAGAATTTTAAAGCAAAACCACAAATCCAAACACCATTACCTGAGTATTCAAATTAAATATATTCACTAAGGCAAATAAACCTATAAGCAAGGTTAAAGGGGCATTCAGGCTTCATGACTTTGCAGAACTTATTACATTTATTGGGTTTCTATTTAGTAGCTACTAACACTGGGTCTTTTTTATCTTGGCAGAAACTTCCTTTATTCCCTCTGGCTTGATTTCAGGAAGGTTCTTCTGAAATCACTCTTTGATTTTTGCCTCTCAAGCGTGGTGGTCTTTTTACCATGAAAGAAATGTATGTTTTTTTAATGTGAGCAAGTCTGGTATTTCTGCAGAGAAGAGGAAGGTGGTATGTCACTGAGAAGACTTGTGGGCAGTATATCTGCATGTTTAAGCACTAGTTTTTCTCCTTTCCTGGTAACATCTAGATATTAATGGAATCATAAAAAAGCCTGGATAGGAAGAGACCTTAAAGATCATCCATTTCCAGCCCCCCTGCCATAGACCAGGTTGCTGAGAGCCCCATCCAACCTCGCCTTGAACACTAATGGGACATCCACAACTTCTCTGGGCAATCTGTCCCAGTGCTTCACCACTCACATAGAAAATAGTTTTTTCCTAATAGCTAATGTAAACCTACCCTCTTTCAGTTTGGACATGTCTTATTGTCATATTCTGAGGGCTTGTAAGTTACTCTTCCACACATCACTGTGAAGGTCTGTATAGAACCAGCAGTACTGAGTGTGCTTCTGATTAGATCACATCTGTGTAAGTAAAGTTTAGGAATCCAATCAGCAATAATTTTTAACATCTTGGCCAATTTAACCATAGGCTTTACCATTAAAAAGTGGACTAAAAATCCTTCAACAATGTAGTCACCCAATGTAATTTTTAAACACCATTTTGTCTGCACAATGAACAAGTACGCTGTATTCATACTGGAATGATGTCAGAAAGCCTGACTATTATATTTCTCTTTTTTTTTTTTTTTCATTCCATTTAGTATGAACAATAAAAGGTTGCTTTCAGTTTTGTTTACAGTAAATTTTCTTTCTTGGTTGTTATAAATTCTCCAAATGCAGCAATGTTATTTTCCAGAGAAGAAGAATGTCAGTCTTTAAAAATTAAATCACTTCCACAGAAATTTTGCAACACATTTCCTGATTGCTTTTCCATTGATGTTAGATGTTGTAATTGTCCTTTTAGTTTTTAGGCACTTGGCACCATTGCATTAAAGTTATTTGACTACACTGCCAAGTCAGAAAGAGAGCATAGAATTATATGTTCATGAACTTGTGATTTTTCTATTTTTTTTTTTTTACTGCAGCCCTTTTGTAATATGGAACCTCCTAGGGATCCATTCTCATTTTTAAACCTATTTTAAATACCTTTATTTCCTTAGACTAAAAGTCTCTTAAAATTCTGTTTATTCTATATATGCACCTGTACTTACATATCTGCATTACTTAAATTTGTTTATTTCATGGGTTTTACAATATTTGACAATACCCATGAGTTTTGAAAGTTGGGTGTGATTAACTCTTCTGTCTGGAGCTGAATGCATCACAAATTTATCAGTCTAGAAAGAGAAGAAAAACACCTGCATTGTATTTTAGGGTTCAGTTTTCCCTTGACTAACATTGGCTTCTGCTGCCTTTTGGAGATCTTTCCATTCTTTCTGTGACATTTTGTGATAGTGTCTGATGAAGATTGACATAATTTCTGAATCAGTGAGAGTCAACTAATGCCACAGATTGTATGAATTTGTGTCATATCCATTTCCAGGTAAGTGGCACAGACCACCCTTTCCTCTGCTGTACTTTTATTAGGACAGCTATCCAACACGAGTTCTACCAGGAGGACAGAAGGTCAACAAGGCAGCCCATGTGTTATTTCATACACATCCTCTTTGCAGTCTGTTTTTTCACTGGGGAACTTGACATTTATTTCAATAGCAGTAAAGTTTTCCTAAGTGAAACTGCTGTTTGATGTTGAAGGAAATAAACCTTTTTAGCAAGGTAAAATGCTATTCTGAAAACAATTTTCATCTACCCAAATGCTTTTCTTTGTTTGCGACACACTTATCACCAGAGGGGTGTTCAATAGGATCTAAAGATCCTTTAGAACTTCTATATTCCAGCTTCTTTTTGTCAAACATCAGCTTTCTGAAATGCAATATAATAATCGCTAAGGACTAGAATTTGCCACCAGCAAAAAATAACATCTCGCCATTTCAATTTTCAATATAGCATTTGACTGCAAATTTGGTAAAGTAAATAACCCCCTTCACACATCTAATGGACTAAATGTTCACACCTTTTTTTCAAGAATGGTGTTTTCCTGACTTTTATGATTTTCTACTGGTCTATTCCACAATGAAAAAACACTTTAAGTGATTTTCTTTATGGTAAAACCTCATTCCTTTCTGATTTTTATATTGGAAAAAGTTCTAAGGTTGATGTTAACATCTGTAACAAGTCTAAAAGTGTGATGGGAAATGAAGAAATTAAGCACTGGAAAGGAGACAAGCTTTCTGGACAGAGAAAAAGCTCTGATTGTGCAGCACAAGAAGGACCTATCAGTCACCACTTCTACCACAAGACTGTGAACATCTGCTGTTTGTTTTTTCATATTTATTTAGTAATTCTGACTTGGCCTTGTTAGGTTTCCACTGACTAGATTTATGAATCTTGTCTTTTCTATCAAATTAAGATAAAGATATATGTTTAACAAAGATACATGTAGGGAGTCAAGTGTGGAGGAGATTAGGGATTTTCTTGGATTTCTCTTTAAACAGGAAGTATTTGGAAAGCAGTGTATCTTCTTTCTATAGATGATGACCAACAGGCAGCAAGATCAAATTCACTCTAATGAAAGCCCACTACTTCAGTACTCTATTTATTCAAAATTAAAAAGGTGTAATAATAGAATATTCCTTAATCCCGTCATAGTAATTCTATTTAGGTGTTTAGTTTAGCACTAACTTGCCTACAATGGGTGATATTTGCCTACAGTGGGGGATATAGTGTTTAATTGGCTGCTTCTGTAATCAGCATAAAGAATCCTATTGGCTTCAGCAGTGAGAGGCAGCCAGAGTTACCATCTCCAGCTGGAAGTCAATGGGATAAAGTTGCCAAGGCCTCGGAGGCACTGCCACAGGAGTGCCCACTCCCTGGTCCTGGGCTGCCCCATGGCTGCCCCCAAGCTGCTCTGCTCCCTCCTTGTCATCTGGAATCCCCCACAACTCCCCCAGCTCCAGGGTGCCACTGGCCCACACCGTGCTCTTACCCATCCCAAGTAAAGAAGTTATGCTCTGTGGTGACAGAAAAAAAAATTGCAGTGAAAGAAAGGTAAGATGACTCCATAGCAATATACTGCTCTATGAAGAGTGTTTCCAAAATAAAATGTTTTTGAAAGTTTTTTTTGCACCTGACCCTTTCAAAAAATCCACAAAATAATGCCTTTGTTTTGCTGTAATTTTTGAAATGTTTTGTTCCCTGTATAACCTTAATTTTCTTTCAAAATGTCTATTTTTTTAACAAGTGATATAACTACAAGTGGTAAATTAGAACAAGAGCTCATTCACTGACATTTCACTAGCTTACCAGTTGGACTGTATATTATATTTTTACAAAAATGGAGAGGAATCATCCACAAATATTTGTATGCAATACATGAATATTAGTGAAAAATGCATTTAGTTCTTTGTCAAACCACTGTAATCATGCTGATAAAATGTGATTTTTTTCACCCAACAGTTTTGAAAAAGTGTCTCTTTTTTTGAAAAATGTTAAAAAGCCTCACAAAGTGATCATGAAGGGATTTACAGTGAGTACATAAGGAGATATTCACAAAACCTTCATTCAACCTATGTTGTACAATTTAATTTTGTTAGATGTTTCTTCTGGTAAGGTGGTAGGTAATGCCAAAAGTAACCCAGGTCTGCAGGATGGATCTGTCTGCTGTGTGCTCTGACTGCAGTGTCCCAAATCCATCTCCATGTTAAATGTCCCTGCTCAGGCTGTCTGTTCAGAGATGAGAAACAGTTCCTTGGCCAGCTGCAAGCCCTATCAGCTAATATCTCACAAACCACTGAGTGAGTTTGGTGGGTTACATCGTCCCCGTGTAATGAGTCAGGATGGAGTCTGAGTGCAGGTCAAGATCTACCTGCAGAAGATAATTGCAGTTTATATAAGTACTGGCTATCTGGCATGACAGTAAACTTCAATACCTATATTATTTCCTATAACTGCAATAAACACCTCCATAAAATCGTTTCTCCAATGGCTTCAGACTGCCAAATCAATAAGGCATCAGGAAAAAGCTGAGTTAATTAACCTGATAAATAGCTTGGCAACCTCTATTTCTAATGACCACTCCTAATTTAATAAACTGTAATCACTGAGAGACAGTGTGATAAAGCATGAAAGGAGAACATTGTAGATCCACTTATCTGGTAATTTTAGCCAATATGAAAATGTGCAAGTAATCAAGCTACAGTGTTTCAATCTAGAGGGCTTTTCTGGGGTGTTATTCAGAAACACCACTACAGGCACTGTTTCTGTTCCCTGGGAGATGAAGCAAAAATCCCTGAATGCTTCCTGCTCTGAAGTGTTTGTGTATAGGATATGAAACACCTGTAGGATTAGACAGTTTCTGCTTGCTTATATCTCCAAAGCAAAGCTGGACATCCATAACCAGATTTTAGAAACTACCAAAATAAAAACACATTTGAGTTTTTTCTTTAAATGTTCTGGAGTCAGGAACTTGACATCTTGAGCAATTTTCTGTTCAAATTGTGAAAGAAGAGCTCACGTTCCGCAAAGATTAATAAGAAGTTGTATCTCCTCTGTGTGACATGTTTAAGTTAAGGGATACAAGTTAAGTTGATACAAGTTAACATGATAAGTTAAAGGATTGCTTTCCCATTCTAAGCTGGTGGTCCTTGAAACACCTGGCTCCATGCTTAATTGAGATCAAGTTCCCATCATTTGCTTTCATGTGTTCTCTTTCACAAATGGAAAATTGTTAGTGTGTTTTAAGGGCAGTTTTTGCTCAAGTAGACCACTGGCTGATATTCTAGTGTCCTGATAGGGTGCACACCAACTGCTGAATTTAAATTCAGCCACAGGCAATCTCACAAATATCTATTTCCAATTCACCTGTCCTATCTGGACCCTAATTACATCATTCTGAGCATGAAAGTATCACAGAAGTGGCAGGATTTTTTTTGCTTTTCCCTGTATCGTCCTTAATAGAACAATTTAGAATGAAAAAATGTAGCAATATCAGTGCCATAATAAGACACTTGGAACATAACTGACATTATAAACAGAGTAGTGGTGAAAGTACATGCTATCAATGAACCAAAACTGGTAGTATCTTCTTGCCAGGTAGTAAGGAAGGGGAATTCATGAGAGTATGAATGGGTCATGGTAAATTTAATGAACAAAGTTTAAAAAAAGTGCAACTGTCCATAAAACTTCAGGATAAGCAGCTGTCAGTCTCTTTAGGAGAGTTTGTCCAAACAAATCAGCAAGATTTCCCTTTAAAACCAACTTAATTAATGTAGAAAAATTTTAGGAAACTTTTCCCTATTGAAAGAGCCTTTTTGTTGTCCCTGTGTGACTGAAAAGGTCTATGAGTAGCACTGAGACTGTGAAATCTCTGGTGCAAATGAAGTGGCACACTGTTAAACATGACTATTAAATTATTTTCTTGGGAGTTGTTTTAGATTCATGTGGAATAGATTAAAACTCTGTTTCAAATCCCACAAGATTTCCCATGGAGTATAATTATACATGAAACAGAATAAGAAATGCAGTCCAACAATTACTTTAATTAGATGGTAGTTACTGAAGCTGTCAGTGTGCCTAGTCCTACAAAGAACTTAGAAGGAAAAGTTAGGTAATGGAATTGTTGATAAATGTTTGCACTTCAGAGGAATTAATTATCTGTGTAAATAAATAATGGGCTGGAAAACTGCAATCAGCTGATGGGATCCTGCCCTTCATTGTCACTGATGGCATAACACCTATCTCAAAAAGCAATTTGCTGCCTTAATAAAGCAGCCCTCAAGGGCCTGCACTGCTCCCTCTGAGCAGCACAGCTCTCTGCAGTTTTATGGGGTCTGAAACTTGTAATAAGTCTGAGTTCTAGCAGCATTATGAGCTTGGCATCGGTGACACTTGAGATCTCCTTTTTTTTTGTCTGCTAGAAATTTTGTCAACAAAATGAGTTTGACGACTTCTGAATTCAATAGAAGACGTAAAGATATTAACTTTCTTTGACCAGTCAGCATTGGTTCTACCATAGACACACTGCAGAGCCTTTGCTATTTCTCTGAAGCATCTGCTGGAAGAGGAGGTCAGGTGGAAGGGGCCAATTTATTTCTGGACTGGAAGTTTTTATGTTCCTACATAAGCCTACATGTATTGTTACAGTGGTACACAAAGAAGATCATAAAACAAGAGGTCAGAGCTGTGTAGCTGAGGGCTTTCAGAAACACTGTAGCTCTTCAGAACTGAATATGTGTTTTCCTGAACTGAATATGGGTTTTGCCTCCAGGTCAAGTTTTAAATTCATTTTAGGTCAAAAAAGTATTGAAATTATCTTAGTTGATGATACAGTTTGATCTCTTTTGTATGTGTGCTCCATTGGTGCCTTTGTGGCACTTTAATGGACAGTCCTGGCTGAGAGGAGTGGCCAGAGTCTTGCTGAACCATAAGGGTTTTCCTCATTGTTCCCTCATGAGGACAATCAAAAGGTTGTTCTTTCATCACCAGAAATGAAGCACACTGAAGGTAGAGGATGAGAGCAGTGCTGCTGTCCCTGTTCCTGTAGACCTGCCCATAAACTGTACTGAGGCATCCTTTCTCCCTTGTGCTAGGTGAGGAGTAGCAATGGAGACAGGAACTGTGCTTTTGATGGGGATAATGTATTGATTTCTGGCTCTAGCAAGGGCAGATAAAGATATTTGAATGTGCTCACTTCATTTTCCAGGTTGTTATATATTGTCATCTTGCCACGTTCCTAGAAAGACCCCAATGCCATACTTCAGATCTATCTATCTATCTATCTAGACATAGATACAGATAATACAAGCTTTAGGTTTGCCTGCTGTGGATCCAGCTGTTGTTCACTTGAAGCCCAACAAATAATGCACTATAAGCTTCGGGAGAGAATTGTCAGGAGATGATTCTCAGGCATGACAACACCTCAGAGGATTTTAGCCGTGAAATCCGTTACTAGTGTTGAGTTTGTACAAAAACAGAGGAGGGAAGCGTACCATAAGAGCAAGTGTTCCTTGGAGAATACATTTGATTCTCAGTTGTATGCCTTTTGGAGAGATATGTCGTTGAGGAATTGCTCTTGACAGAGACAATAAAGCAATTCCCAGTTCTCTGGACAAATACCTGAGATTCAATTCCAGAGATTGCAGAATCTTACTATTTGCCTCTCAACTGATTTAATTATTGTTCACAGTTTTAATGAAAAAGAAATACCAGAGTAAAACCAAAACTCTCACTGCTTGCTTAATTGCACATTACATCTTCATAGACAAGAAAATCTGGATCTCTTCAGGGAGGTTTTAAGGCATGTAGAAGTGTATGGTTAAAGAGAAGGAAACATACTGGCCCCCTGAGCAAATGATGAACAACTGAGCATGGCTCACAGATTTCTTTTCCACCTATCTCTTTCTTCCTCCCACACCATCCTGATCAGGGACTTGATTTAGGCAATAAGTATATGCATACTATTTGCATTTTTTCCTCAAGAGTTTTAGTTCACAACATTAACAGTGTTCTCCTCCATGATAACATAATGGGAATTTCAGAAGTGGTATTTAAGAATGGTAGTTAGGCCCCTGATATAAATTAGAGATTTTTAAGGATACTTTGATGCCTAATTGGACTCAAAAGGGGTATTGAAGTTTCACAGATAGTTCTTTGCATCTGTGGGGCAGAAGGTACACACTGCACTGAGGTGCAATCCTAGAAGTCCATTATCTTGGAAAGCACATGACTGGAAGGGCTCTAGGGCTCCAGCTGACTGCTGGGCTCTGAACTCCTGCTCTGAGTACTTAGCCAGCATGTCATCAGCCAATGCCTATTCTTGCCTTAAATTCCACATGCACTTCTACATAGTCACTTCTCAACATTTTTTCTCTCTTTCTATAAACTTTCTCACAGCTGTCTTGGGTGCAAAAGATTTTCCAGAAGATTGAGGTAACTGTCTTCATATTCCAGTGCATTGTCATAGCTGGTCATTTGAGATCTAGGCATGAAATATAGTATCCATTGCACAAACCCCAGTGCAGCCATCTGAACACTTCTAGCTTCACTATGTCACCAGGTGTCAATCACCTGAGAAAATGGGATTGCAGGGTTCACTGTGAAGCCTCCCCACTTCTATGTACTGACTGCCCACACAGAATTTATGGAAGTCAGAATGCAGAGCAGAAGGAGAAGAGAAAAGAAAGTATGGGCTCAGAACAACCTTCTCTTGCCACAGTGATACCAACATCTGCCACGATGGGGAACTGGGGACAGCAATTGCTTGGATCTGATCCTCAGGCTTCTACCTCTCCACCACCCCTAAAGGAGTTGCAGGGACTGTGATATCAAGAGGCTGTTTCTGATATCTTGGCACTTTGCCATGCAGCCTGGGTAGAAGAAGCCCTTGTGCCAAACTCTGGATGTACTAATGACTTGATATGCCGCAGGCATGGCTTCACAGGAGTCAGATAAGTGCAAGTTGAAAATATCCATTCATAAATATTAGACAAAGTGAAGAAAGAAATAATATCTCTGTTTAGGGAAAAACCTTTTGTCTTGTGTTGCTGAAAAGCGTGTGTTGAGATTAGCAGGAATTGGTGAATGGATAGAATGAATTGTCCAAATTGGATGAATGGATAGGACAGAACAGGCTTCACTTCCAGCCAGATGTCCCAGTAAGTTCTTCATCTCTGTTCACTCCGTTGCTCCAGGGCTATTTAACTCCACTCTCCTGCAGGGCGCTTCCTGCTGTGGGAAGTAGCTTCAGTGAACTGCAATGAGCCTGGATAGTTAATATCCTTGTTTTTTTGCAAGACAGGTGGGATTTTTCTGACCATTGGATGGAGTGTGAGGGAGGGCAAAGGTTACTCCAATTACTTGGAAGCCCTGCGTTGCCTGCAGATACTTTATTTCTTCTGAAGTTCTTTACATTTTTAAGTTTGGGTGGATTGTTTTTACTTGTGTCCCAGTGAGCAATAACTAAATAATCCTTGGTGATTAGTGGAGATGTTCAAACAGACCCAACTCTGGCATTCATGAATTATTCAGCAGATAAGTTCAGCAAGAGTTCTAAATCTTGCTTTTTTCATTTGTAGTTAGTGTCCTTTTACAGGTTGGAAGGTGAGGAATGCTTCCTTTGCATTCCCCAGCCTTTTGAGAAACTGTTTTCTTCTTTACTATGCAATCTCTGCTTTTTATTTCTACCTTTTATCTGTCACTTCAGAGCCATTCAATAGGTGCAATATGCCTACCCCTGCTTCTAAGACACAGTCAGCTTCAAAGGCAGGACAATAGGTTGAAGAAGAAACCAAAAGTTTACTATTTGGAGTAGAATGGCAAGGGAGAAGTTGCTTCAGTTAGCACAGCCAGAAGTCAGCAAATTCTGAAGGCAAGGTGGAATACCACCATGAACAAGTTGTGAAATGTGCAGGCACAGGTAGGCACAGAAAGTTCTCTGTCCTACCACTGCTGAAAGCCGAGGGCAAGTGTAGAGGATTGGCAGACTTGGGATCAAAGGATCAGGAGTATAAGCACTGAAAACCCCATCTCTATGTGAGCTTTATCAGCTGCTGAAGACCTAGTGCAGGATTGTCTGTGTGTTCCAACTGTTGTGAATTGTACATTTTCATGGTTTAGGAATGGTACTCCCCAGTTTAGTACACCCATTAAAAGGCGACTAATACAAGGCACAAAAGACACAGATTACAGCTTGGGATAAGAACAATTTACTGGAGACAGCAATGAGATAACAAAACCAACAGTAGCAGCAATAATATTAATGGCAAAAGTACACAAAAGAGAGGATGACTCACATGTAAAAATGCTCGCCACAGACCCTGGATGACAATAAAGAAACCAGATGGTTTTCCTCCTCCTACCATGCTCTTTTGGACTGTAAGAGGCATCCTTTTTCTTGGGATCCAGAGAGTCCCTTACCCAGTCCTGACAATGATATCCGTGTTCTAGAATAACTTCCTAGCCATGCTCACACAACTTCAGGCTCTGCCTTGGCATGGTTCACTGCAAAAAAATTGACTCTGTCCTGGATGGAACAAGGACACACATCATAAGAGCTGCATGAGTCATGGGCTGTCAGAGACAAGCAGAGTTTCATGTGTCCATGGTGAAAGGGAAATGCCATTGTCTCTTTCTTGTCATCTGAGAGTAATATCTAGAGTTATGACCAGACATAGTATCATGATCAGAATTGTGCTCTGATTTTGAGCATACAAGGGGAAATGTTGAAGGTGGACATGTGTATTGGTCAGCAAAGTGGAAAATTTTCTCAACTTTTTCCTATGTTTGGAAGGGTGGATCTAAATATGAGTATAAGCTCTGATAAGGTAACAGCTTTCTCAAGAAAACTCTTGAATTCTTAGTTTCTAGGAGTTCATCCCCTTCTCTAAGTAAAATGGGATTTTTTTCTTTTTTGCCTAAGAAGTACACAGCATTATGAGTACCCTTGAAACCCTCAGTATGTTCTCTGGCTGTAGAAATCTTTTCAACAGTTCTTCCTTTCTCTCTCCTTCCTTCCCTGCTTTTTTTTTTTTTTTTTTTTTTTTTTTTTAGCATTACTTAGTAGCAATATGTATGAATCAAAGTTTTTCAAAGAGGTGTTTTAATTCAAGATAAAGTGGTTTCCTCAGCCAGATGTAGTATTATTTGAAAACCAATTTTATGCACTATAATGTAGGTTCCCATGTCAACATCTTAAATGAGCTGCTTCTATCCCTTTCTTCCCAAGGATGGCCAAACAGCCATGAGGTCAAGTGAGCTTCCTGCTGTGCCACAACCTTTGATGCTGGGCATTGAGGAAAGATCTTCCACCTTGCTGGGTGCTTTTGGAAAGTGAGACCTGGATTAATACGTAAACTAGCTAATTACCAAGGTGCTGTGGATTACACGATCTTCAAAATATGTAGATACAGGATCGTAAGTTTTCCTGCTCTCTCCCTCAGTAGTCAATCAATTCCAGCTTGAATTTCAGGCAGTTTCTGCCTTGCAGAAAATAAGATGGAAAAGGGAAGTTAATTGATCCTCCCTCTGAGTCCTTGCTGGACCAGCTAAACTGCTGGAGGCTCTGTATTTGCCAAGGCAATCTGCATCAGTGACTTGGCTAACCTGGGTTTCATAGATTAGCTGGGAAATGGTGTTACTCCACCTCCTCCTCTGGATACCCTTGGATGTATGTCAGCACTCTCCTTTCTCATCTA
Source organism: Melospiza georgiana (assembly GCF_028018845.1). Classification (NCBI taxonomy): domain Eukaryota; kingdom Metazoa; phylum Chordata; class Aves; order Passeriformes; family Passerellidae; genus Melospiza; species Melospiza georgiana. The sequence continues at coordinate 42,405,687 of NC_080432.1, read as the reverse complement.
TTTGGAAACTCCTGTCTAGAAGGAAATAGGGTGCCTGTGACTATTGTATTTGTGGGGTGCCCCAATGAAGGAAGGAATGATGAATCTGACTCCATGTTCTTAGAAGACTAATTTATTGTTTTATGATACTATATTATATAAAAGAATACTAAACTAAACTATTCTAAAGAATACAGAAAGGAGGCTTACAGAAGGCTACAAAGCTAATGAAAACTCATGACTTTCTCCAGAGTCTCAACACAGCTTGACCCTGACTGGCCAAAGAGTGGAAACAACTCACAGCTGAAACCAATGAAACAATCACCTGTTGGTAAACAATTGCCAAACACATCCCAAAGGAGCAAAACACAGAAGAAGCAAATGAGATAATTATTGTTTTCTTTTTTCTCTGAGGCTTCTTGGCTTCCCAGGAGAAAAATCCTGGGCGAAGAGATTTTTCAGAAAATGTGAGTGTGACATGTGACAACAGAGGCGGAGAAGTGCAGAAAACCACTAATATTGGGATGTGTAAATGGTCTTTCTTGAGATGTAGCTGGTAGTGTAAGGGAATAAAGATTTTATTAATGGAACTCTGTTTTTCTGGGGTTTGTTTCAGCTTTGTTTGTTTTTTTGTTTTGTGTTTTTGCTTCTTTTCATCTTTCCTGGCTTGCCCATTCTGCAGACCCCACTCCGCATTTTTTTCTGAGTAGAAATGAAAGCGAATGAAAGGAAGTCATGACATGATGTATTTACAACATCACTGTTAAATGCCAGGCAAGCACACAACAGAGCGAGTGCTTGTAGCAGATGCATTCACTTGAACTGCATCTTCCTGTCACCACAGCTATCAGAGCTTTGTGATATGGAAATGTGAGGAAAACAGCCAAAGAAAAAGGAACTTAGGGATTCACTAGAGTGATTTAAATGTTGATAGAGACAGAACTGGTTTTGTGTTTATGTAAGTCCCCAGAGTAAACAGAGATGTTACTCAATTCTACCATATTCCTTGCATGAATAACATTTGTCTCTTTGTTAATAAGTCTGACATTAAATTGTGTGCTCTTTCTTTCTTTCTCTCTTTATTCTTCGGAACTAATAATACAGCCCCTAGAAGTTCATTAATGCTGGCATGTCTCTTTGCTTCACTTTTGTAATGCATGAGAGCACAAGCTTTAAATAAAATCTTTGTGAAGCACTTGCACTTGTCTGAAGATAAAAAGCATGTTCCTACATTTGCATTACAAAGAAGCCCATATAAGCATCTTCTTTTCCTGGCACACTCCTTCCTCTGGGCTTGTATCTGATGGAAAAGGCCATTTCCAGCTAATCATTCTGAAAGCCTGTCATTTAATGAGGGAAAAGAGTTTTTAGTGTTGACTTTCAGTGGGCATTAAGCAGCGGTATTTGTTGTAATTCTATGAGATAGTCCAATAGAGAGAAACACTACCAGGACCTCTAAATTCTCTGTGCACAGAGAATTTCTGTTCTAGTGGGTGACAATTAACCACTCAGGATTCCTAAGAGGGGGAAAACATGCCTCAGAAAGGGATTTTGCGTAAGCTGTTTCTAATGCCAAAGTGTGTTTCCAATCATGTTAGTCAAAAATTGGGATCCTCCTCCGTAAGACAGAGGAGTGACTTCGGGTCACCCAGGGGAACTGGTCACCTGGATGTGATGCTGGGTAGCCTAAGGTAGGTGATCCTGCTTGAGCAGGGGGCCAGACAAGATAAGCTCCAGAAATCCCTTCCAACCTCCGTTGTTCTGTGAAACATATCAGAGTTGTCTGGAACAATTCATGTTCTTGACAGCAGGCATTCAGTGACCTTTCAAACTCCATGTGTTAGGAAGTCTGGGATCCAGCTGTTCATTTCCTAAAAGCTGAAGTTTTTCCTTTGATCCTGGGTCAAATCTTTCTGTTGTACCAACAAATGAATACTTTTATAGTACAAAATGGGACTGTAATACCTTGTAAATATCAGAAAATCAGACAGTCTTGTGCAAGTACACATACCAGTATAACACCAAACCTTTGAGAACAACTTGTGCTGGAGGATGGTGTCTATAGCCTTGGGAATAATTAAAACTTGCAAGGTGACTTTAATCCTTCAGAAAAAAAGCTATTATGATGAAAAGGATCTTGACTTGCAGCCTTTGGAAAGGAACAGATGAGAAGACTGTAAATTTGGGTGGGAGGGAGGGAGATAAGCATCCTAGAGCTTACCTGTCCAGTACAGTATAATGTACATGACGAGCAACCACCTAGCATATCCTAAATTTGAGACACCCCTTGGAACACTGAAGCTACCCTCATCTGTCTGTACTCTTAAACGGACTGCCAAGAGGATCAGCTGTGCTTTGAGATATGTGATTTTAAGGATTAAGAGAGATTTTGATCTCCACACAACAGGGGAATGCAGCTTAGCTTAGAGAAGGGCTGTCAAGGTCATAGTATTTCTCAAGATTGCAGCAAAATCCGGCTGTGTTTGTTTTAGATCATTCAATTTACCAAAACAGCAGTCACCTAATTTAGTCCTCCTGGCTGTAGAAAACCCTGCAGTGCCCAGAGGCTGCAACCAGCAGTAGTAAAAAAGCTCCCTGAATGCATCATTCAAGGTGTGCAGCCAGCTAGTCCTTGAAAGGTGCCCATGTGTAGTACCATGGCATAGCTCATGCTTTTCATATTTAATCATTTCATTAATAATTAAAATGGTCATTACTACAGTGTGAAGGGAGAAGCTGATTATTAAAGGTTAATGTCATTGCTGCTTACACCGTGCCTTGAATCGTTTCATTTTTTTCCTAGGTATTTAATTGTACTGATATGTAACAATACAATTACATTTAATAACATATGTGTAACTGTGCTTATTTGTCCCTCTGTGAGACCACCAGTGACTATCTGCAACAAAGAGAGAGAGGGAGACAGATAAATTAAATCCACAGTGGTTTTTCTGTTTTTCATGCTCATCTACTTTCTGCTTCTCCCATGCTGGGTCAGCCTAGAGGTGAAGTCCAAGGACACATGGACATGATGAAAAGCCCGTGATGTATTTGTGGGTCAAAAAAACCATTTAGGTGTCCTGACAGCCTTTCTTAGGGATTGGAAAAATTCCTTCAGTATATTTTCCCCAACTCTATCAACTATAGAGTGAATTTCAGTCAGGATTTCAAAACACTTGAATCTCATGAAAACTTAGGGAATCAATGACAAGCCAGGTGGCTGCTGTACTTTTTCTTCCTTGACAAGATTAACTGTACTGAACTGACACAAAGTAAAATGTCACCAGTAAATGGACTCCTTGTCCTGTTTTCTCTCTGGCTGTGGATGGCACTCTGTGTTTGGTGAGGCCTGAAGCAAAAAATCTAGTTGATTGGCAGCTGGTCACTCTTAGGCATAGCTGAGGTCTAGATTAAAGATGGAATTTGTGTTTGTCATTACCCTGGCTTCAAGTATCCCTATTCATAATGCAGCCAGGTCACAGATGGCAGACATAAAAACTGTTTTCAGCACCACCTTGCTCCTAAGGCCCAAAGCAATGCCATGGGATCTGTGCTGTAAAAACAAGCCAGGCTCAGTCTCCTGACAAGAGAGGAGATATGCTATGTGTAACCCTGATACCTCACCTGGAGGTATTTTGAGCATTTTGTAGATCATAGCGAAACACAGACCTCATAATATCAATTACATGTATGTGGAGAGAATGGCAGGCTCCAACCTAAATGACCCAAAATTTCATATCTAGACATAGGTACTCTGCAGTGCAAACACTAAAAGCATACTAAAATTTGAGGTGGGCAACATAAAAAAAAAGCCATGTTAGTATGTGTGTGTGTGCTCAGGATGTATTTTTTTGAGTGTGGAATCAGAACTACACAGGAAGGTCCCAGAGATCTCATATTATTACAACTAGAGCAGTGTTGGGAGTTAAATGACTAGAAAATAGTTTTGGACACATAATAGCAAACATTACACCACAGCTGGCCAAAGAACAGTTAACAAGATTTTGATTGAATATTTATGCTAATAATTTGTACCCAGAAGAGTGAATACGTATGAATAGAGATCACAGATTGTGATTTTTTCTGGTTTTGTGTGTTAAAATATAAAGATTCTGTACAGAATATGGAGTAAAGAATTGAGACACATATAAGACCTGAGCAGTAGTCATAGAAGCTGATGGAAATACCTTAATGATTTATGCAGAACTGTGAATCAATGGTATTGCATGAAGCCACTTTCCATGTAGGAAGCTCCTCTTAGGACAAAAAAACTGAAAGAAGTTTTGGAGAACAAGAGCAGTTTACATACAGTGGAATTGTACATACAGCAGTCTCCAAGCAAACCCTTGGAAAGTTTGTGGAGAATGATTTAAGTTCCAGAAGATTGGAAGTGGGCAAAGATAGATCCTTCTTTAAAAAGGCTGGGAAGAATGACTGGGGTATTTAGGTTTTAATGCCTGGAGAAATACTGGAACATCAATTTATTGGCAAATCTTTGAGGGTTGAGAAATATCCAGCAAGACTTTGTCATGAGGAAGTCATATAAAACTACCCTGTGTGACAGATAACAGGGCTTTTGCAGAGAGGTAGATACTGTATATCTGCAGGTTATTGACACTGTCTTTGACAGTGATCACATAAACAAGGTTAGGGAAAACAGCTGCACCAGTGGGAGTAATAATTAATGGGTCACAAGTAAACTGAAAAGATGCTATCAAGTGGGTTTTTATGTCTGATACTTTCCAGTGTTTTCATGAACTGATAGGACAATGAAAAAGACAACCCTGTTACATCATTTGTGTTTAACTTCTGTCTAGGCAGGAGATGTGGTGGAAGCACACTGAAAGATGGATTTAAAATTAAGAAAAAATTGTGGCAATTTGCATTAATGAATCAAAATAAATAGGGTAGTCCTCAATAAGGACAAGAAAGAGGTAAACTCATCAGTAAGAAATACCAGCTACACAGAAGTGGACTGAGGAATAACTGATGTTGAGGCAAGGGGAGTGCAGACTGAAAGTAATCTGGCATAGTTTGCTAAGGTGAAAGTAGCATATTCAATATAAGGATGTATAATCATAAATGACATGTACAAAATGGTCAAAGTAATTCTCCCAATCTCCTCAGTTCTTGTCTGGACTACACTGTGTTCACTTTTGTGAACCAGAAAATAGTTCACTTTTGTCCATATTGTTTTAGGGGAGATGTGTGTCTGAAGAAGATCTAGGGGGGAATAATAGTCATCTGCGAGTCAGGATCTTGGAGGAGGGTTGTAAACATTGAATTAGACCAGGATGGGTCAGCCTCTGTCTGCGATCATATATATATTTTAATCTTGATTTGGGGAAGAATAAGACTTCTTTACTGGCTTCTGTATTTTCTGTGATCTTAAATCTGTGACAGATTGATTTTATGTAGGATTTGGATACCATAGTTGGATATGACCATATATGTGTGTCTGTGTGTCTTTTGTGACATGGGAGAATCTTCATACTACTACAAAAAATTCATCATTAAGACTTCCATCCATTTTACTATCTCATTTCTTTAACGTTTCTTACAGCAACACAAACATGTACAGAAACAAATAATAAACAAAAAGAAAATAAGAGAAGGAAGGTAGGAAATCTCTTCCCTTTCTTCTGAGAACCCTTAAGTTCATGCAAAAAACAGCAGGAAAGTTTCATTTTGACTGACTTGTTATGGTGAAAAATAATCTTTCATCAAAAACGACCAATCTTGGTCTGCATTTGCAGGTAGAGGATGGAATGAACCCTAACAATTAATGTGTTCCATGACTGTAGACCATAATTAAGAAGAAAATTAACAAAAACCCTGCAAGCCAAATTACAGAAGACTGATTGAATGCAGTTTTCTTTCCAGGGGATTTTAATTTTTTGATTCCTGCAGAGAGAGCTGAGGAATCATGAAGGGCTAGCTGTGTTGAATTCTTCTTTTAGCTGACTGAGTTGCAAAAATGTTAAGAATGTAGACCATGTGACAATTTTGAAATAATTTCTTTATGAGGTCGGCCTTCCTGGAGTTATTCCAGGGAGCCCTGTGGCTTTTCATGATCAGCAGAGAGAGGGGAGAAAGATCTCCAGGCTGAACTAGAGTGAGCAGATGCCCTCCCTCTGGTGTTTAATTTAATTAATTGATGTTTGTTGAAATAAAGCCAATTAACCTGGCTTATCTCTTTATCAATCATGCTTCTGCTTCCATTATTCAGTTGGAGAAATGGCATGATGTATTTTATGGCAGACAGCAGGAGCAATTAAACCCAACCTGTGCTGCTTTGCCTGCAGCAGGCATTTCAAGGGAAGGGGAAACACAGATGTTGTGGTGCAGGATAAAGCTATCAGGCTTTTTACTTTAACTATTTTCTGGTTCTGAATCCCTGTAATGCAATGCTTTTTCATTCAAGAATGAGGACCAGCGAGGGCATCATACAGTTAACAGCTCTTGCTTAGGGCCACAGTGAGCTAACCCTGATTTGTGGACTCCTTGGTCTCAGACACCAAGACAGAAGAAAGCAGACCATAATCCAGTGACAGGGGCTGTCAAAGATTATGTACTCTGAAATCAGCTGCACTACCCATCTGCAACCACTAAAGAATTGTTTGGTTATGTATATCGTAAACAATTGCAAAAGAAGTCCACACTGCTGATCATGAAACCTATGAAAGTATAAGATACTCCATTTTTATTTTCCATTACTTATATCCTACAGGACTTCTTTTATTCTGTGCCTCATTTAGACACTGATGAATATAGAGATGGTGAAAATATTTCCATTATTTAGAAGGACAATCTGGAATATTTAAATCTAGTTTCACCTTAATTTAACATTATTGTGGCTACTTAGGTGTCTTATGCTTCTCTTCCTGTGTAGTGGGACTGTAGCAGGTAATCACTCCCTCATTCCCCTTACCCCCAAACTGGGAAGGAGGATCAGAAAGAAAAGATAGACCTCATGGGCTGAGATGAGAATGACTTAATAACTGAAACTTATAATAATAAAGATGCTAATAGCAGTAACAAAACAATAACAATAATGAGAGAGTGAATAACAAAACCCAAGAGAACAAAGCGATGGACAGTGCAACTGCTCACCACCCAGTGACCAATACCCAGCCCATACCCAAACCATCACCAGCTCCCTTCTTAGCCACTGCCCAGTTATTGGGCATGGCATTCTATGGTACAGAATATCCCTTGGCCATTGTATGATTCTGTGAGAGATCTGAAGGAGAGGTGGGAAGAGGGACACACCACTTTCTTTCCTGTATTTAAAGCAATTTTCACTCTCTTGAGATGAGACCTTCTGTATTTAGGATCTATTTTCTGTGGATTTAGGATGCATTTTGGTGACTTTATACTTACTGGTTCTGGTGGCAACTACTTGCTCTGGGAACATCAGTGCATGATTGTTATTGTTGATTCATGATAATCCTAAAATGCACTGAAAAATTGCACAAAAATGTTTTTACCTAGAGAATAACCATTAACTAAACATTGAAACAACCACTAAAACCTGCTGAAAAAATTTACTTTCTGGTCACAAATCTTTGTGACAGGGATATCTGTCTCTGTGATATCTGCCTCTCCAGAATTTTCCTTTAGCAAAACTTGAACTTCTTTACCACAGGAAACACTTTTTTTTCTACTTATAGGTAATACTATCCTTTAATTTTGATTCATTAAGATATTTCTGGATTAGTCAACTGTTTTGCACTTGTCACACTGACAGGACACATTGAACTTTCTAAAAAAGAATACTAAGAATAATAAGAAAGCGAGAAAAAACAGCAAAAATAAATAGCTTCTGCCTGTTAATGCAATTTTTGATTGTTTAAGATTGCTTTTCATCATATCACCAAGATTCAGTGTTTTTGTTTTCATTCTCAGGCTGATTTTCATTCAAAAAGGTGAAACAGAGTGGGGTTTTATATGTTTGATTTTTTTTTTAATTTATCATTGTTAGAGATGCATTAAGGAGTAGCCCACAATTTGTACGATTTCCATAAAGCACTCCCCGTATACAGATTAAAACCATAAATCAGTTAGTACCTTTTGCAAAAATTCATTGCTAACATATCAAATATGTCAGTTAAATTAAAACTGTTCTTCTAGGTTTCCTGTGAAAAATTGTTGAGGGATTTAAAATGTGGCTATAATTTTCTGCAATATCTCATATTAGTTATGGAAGCTTTGTTTGAAATTACTGTTTTGAAACTTTCCTAGGTTGCTTGGTTTAAAGTTTTTAAAGAAAAATTTGTAAGGGCAAAAATTATATGTCTGAATAGCACAGGTCCCATTAAAAGCTCAGAATTTCCTTCATGGGGACTGGGATAAGTGCATTTTACACTTGGAGCAAAGAGTCAGGACACTTTGAAAGTAGAACACTGCAGACAATTCAATATACCTGGCGAGATGTAAGATTTTGCACCTCATACACAACTAGTTGATGTCCATTATGTAGACATAGTACATTAGGCTTTTTACTCAGTTGAGATCCAGAAACAGAAGAAATACAACAGTGATGGCTTATGGCTTTTGTTGTACTGGTAGTTTATTTGTTTTGTGCTGTAACCTAAGCATCTGAGACAAACATTAAGTAATTTTTAATACTAGTAGGGTCTGGATCCCCCAAAAGGGGAAGATCGCCATACAGAAATCATCAAGGAAATAACAACCGAGAATGAGATATTTAGAAACCAATATGTAGTAGAAAACCTCTAAAATACCACATCATGTAATGTATAATAAGCATATTGTTGGAAAGATAAAACTCTTCAAGGTCCACATTTGCCTTTTCCTCATCATCCATTCCTTTAAGTCTACAGAAATCACAAGTGGGAATAAATTCACTTTCTGTATATCTCTGTAATGGAATCTATGACACAACTACACTCAAGAGCTTTGTGAAGCCTGAGGAGGAGGAGGTTTTGGCTCAGACAGAGCTCCAGTTAGGCTGTCTGAGATCTAGTTCAGATGTGTGGTAATTCTCTTATTAGGAAAGTTGTGCAAGCCCAAACACTCAGAACTCAATTGCTTCTCAGGAGAGTCAGTGAGAACACAATGCAAAAGAGTCGTAGCCCCTCTCTTTCTCAGTAGGACTGGCTTTTCTTCAAGGCCTTTTGGGGAAGAGTCTAAAGTATTTGAGAGATGTGCATACAAAAAAATTCAAAGAAGTCTGTGATACCATCACCCATGGGCATCTTCACAAAAGTTAACAATTCATGTCCAAAAAGTGTTTTGTCCATTTTGCTCTAAATATGTGTCTAAGAGGAAGAGAAAATAGTGTAACAGTGCTGGGGTTTTTTTAGTTTGTTTGGAGGAGGGCTTTTGTGTAAAATCAACAAAATTCAGAAGTAATAGGCTTATATGAAATCCTCCCTTTGCTAGGCTCCAGCTTAGGGTATGGATACAACAAGGGGACAAGCTGCTGCATGACTCCTATAGCGCAAGTTGTTGAGATCATTTATTCATGCCTACTAATACATCTTGCTAAGCATGAGGAACATTTTATTTCATCTATTCTATAAGGCAGAGCCGTGCTTTAGTCATAGGAATGTTATCATAACTCTCATAAAAATGCAAAGAAAGTGTTTCAAGTTTTTCACTACAAGTTCCTGGGAGAATGTGATGATACGTTTGTCTTCAGAAAGATAAAAAGCAAATGAACGTGTACAGTCATCCAGTAAAGGGAACATTTTGTGACTGCATCTTGTTTTTTGATACATTTCACACAAGGGAAAAAGATTTATACAGAGACACAAATCTACCTTGAAGAGATTTGAAATATAAACTGCATAAAAAGTGATTTCACAGATTTCAGAAATTGCAGCATGAGATTAGCAGTGCACAGTACAATGGAATGATTACATGTCTCACAAAAGAGGGAAGTGAATGTATCTGATAGACAGAATGGCAGAATGCAGGAGCTGAAGTATTGAATAGAGAATCTACACCATCCCCCAGCCTGACACAACTGAGAGATTATCCTCTGTGTGGAGGTGTTTTATCTCAAATCCACTTGGTGATGATGGGGTTTCAACATCCACCATTACAAAATCACTGTATTTTTCCACTGGTAAAATATGAAGATTCTCTTTGCATTTCTCTCATTAATATCACTTTCAGAATCCTACAGCTTTTCCTATCTGTAATTATATCTCTATCTCTCTTACACTTTTGCACACACATCTTGTTCTCACTTCTTTCACATCCTGTTCTCCATTCTTTAAATCAAATATTGCATGTAACAAACGGTGCTTTGGTTACTTGCTTTTTAATATTGACTTGCTGATAGATTGTAGTCTCACTGCAGTCAGTGCTAAGGTTCCAGCTGACTCTGAAAGTGGAACTGAGCCTTGTAAATGACTTATAATCAGATTGATTTAAAGACCAATTTTTGGCAGTCTAGGGTCCCTAACTGAACCATATTTTCATGAAGTGAAAGCACAATACAGCACAGTGCTGTACTTTTCTGAGATTTTAATATTAGGTGTTACATTAAAAATTACTGGACCTTGTGCATTTTGTAGGATATGACTATCCCTGAACCACATTAATGGTATCTGATCTATTTCAATAGAGTATCTGAAAAATCTGGCTGCTGACCATATAGATATGTAAACTTGCCTTTTGTTCTTGGGGAATTGAAAATGTGTCTCAGACAAATTTTTTAGGAAACTATTAAAATATTAACATGTCATCATGGGGATATTGTCAGAGTATGAAAAGACACATATATTTATACTATTGACAGCATATAACACATGATGTAGAAGATAACCAGAACTTTATTCTTTGATATCTTAGTTAAGATCAAGGTTGGCCATTTAATTTCTCAGTATCTTCTTAACTTGATTTTTCTTGCTCTGTCATATCTCTATATTTTCAAGTCCAAAGTAAATAAAAAGAAAATGGCCGAAGAAATACCTGTTTTTTAATGTTCAATTTTTTCTTTAGTTATCACTGAAATAAGAGCTCTTATAAAATGAGCAGCTTTTAAAGTCCTTGCAGTTCTTGAAGGAAAGGTCTTTGCTAGCCTCTCAAGTATTTCTCAAAGAGGTTTGTACGGAAGCAGGCACCTGTCACAATAGTTTTAGAATGAATGTCCACAGGTATCAGATTTAGCACTGAAGCAATCAAAGCAGAGTGCAACAGGGCAATGAACCCAGATGGAGAATGGACTGAGATAATTGCTGCTCTTTCCTCCACATTTTTGTCTCAATCAGGAATGCACAGAAGGCTCATGCTGTCTTACTAAGCAATATTGGTTTCCATTCCAGGTCTGAGTAACCTTGGATGTTATCCCTTGAAGATAAGCATCTGATAAACTGTCAGAAAGTTGTCAGAAAAAATTCCCAGATCAGCAAATCTAGCTTTCAATGATTATTGGTAACTTCATTATCTACCCTTTCAAAAGCATGATTTAACTGCTTCTTAAAATTATTCATTTTGTCCCAATTCTTGCTATAGAAAGACTGTTCCAGAATTTTGCTGCAAACCTATTTTTTGGCTTAGTCAATTTACATTAAATTTTTGTGCTTTTACTTAAAAGTTAACTTGTTGCTTTAACAGAAATAGCTTCCTTCCTTCATGAATATTTACCTTGTATAATTCAACATTTCTCAGACTCTTAAACAGAGGAAACCAAGGCTGGAAGATGCTATGGCAGGTCATTCAATTCACCCTCATGTTTAGTGAGGCTAAAGGAGGTAAGCTCATCTTGTCAGTCTCAATTTGTCCTAGTAGCTCTTTTCAAACTGGCCTTTGATTTCAGCTTTATTGGATATTCTCCAAAGACTGTGTCTCCCATGTCCACACTGGGATGACATCTTGCAGTCCCATTATAACTACCACATCCACTTCTCAATCTTTTCCTTTATGCTCACTGACACCTTGTTTTCAGCAGAAGCTGTTACTCTGAGGACATGGCATGCAGTTTCCCAGTTTACCTAATCCTGTTTCTCACCTCCCTTGTGAATGCAGTGCCTGTCAAATACAGCCCAGTAAGAGTGGCTCAACACAGTGGCTAGGGACAAAGTCTTCCAAGATCTGGGTTCAGATTTGCTATTATTTCAATGAATGTTTCCAGGCACAAGGGTGCTGGCCTACTGTAAGTCACTCATTTGCTACTCTTTCTAAAGTCTTTCTGACAATTGACATGAACTTCTTAAACACGAAGTGCTGATGAAGACACATGAACTGCATTATGGAGGTGTTATTTTCTTCAGCTAGGTGTAATGATAACTGAAACTACTGCAACAGTTTTGGCACAGGAAGCTCAAGAAGCAGATAGTATTAAAATGCTGAATAAGAAATTAGATTCATGGACCCCATTTTCATAAACAAGATACTAGAGGGGATTAACAGGGCTGTGATTTCTATTACTCTTAGTAAAATAAGTGTGGATACTGAGAAATACAAAGAGAGTGGATTAAATCAAAAGCTCAGGCTCCTGTGCTCTCTTAGAGAATATTTAGCTAGATGCACTGGTGGTCTGATCCAGAAGAGCTGTTCTTACACTCTCAGAATGACTTGCAAAACTACACATTAATAAGAACTGTCAATACAGTTATTCTTAGATAATTGTCAACAGTTGTCTGCCATCCCATTGTTTCAGTAAAGAACCAAGATTACAAGATTAAAAATTTTCCATGCTAAAATGATGAAAAATAGAAATGGAGATGTGACATATTGAATGTAGGGACATGGATATGTATGGCTAGCAGATGGAAAGTTGCATGCGGAAAGAGAAACATGTGTGAAATTTCATGTTGAGTACACTGACCTGTGAGGGTTTTTTTGGCTTTTGGTTTGGTTTGCTGTTTGGGTTTTTTGTTTCTTTTTAATTACTTGTCCTCCTACAGATTTTTTAGTGGTAATTTATCACCATCTCTGTGACCAAGACATAGACTTTTCTCTCTTGAATTGCAACTTTAGTTGCAGATGGAAATCTGGTTTTTAGGAGCTGCCAAAAAGTTTATATTTCTGAAGATAATGAGTCAGTCATTGCTCCTTGGAAGCAATATGCTTATGCAAAACTCTATTAGTGTTTTTATTATCCATAAAATTGTCTGTTTCTGCATGATTCAGCAATACTTGACCAGATGACCTCCAGCAGCCAAGGTAGCTCTGATGCAGCTGTTATAACTGTGCTCCGTCATACAGATCAAAAGATGCTCTGCCTTAATTCACATCTTCCTCTTCTATTATTTAATACTGTATTGCCTTTCCCCTGATGTAATTAACCTTTCATCTCCAAAAGTTAGAGAAGCCTGCTGCTTCCAGCTAAGTGCACAAGTCTACTTCACCCATGTATTTTTAATACTGATATATAAAAAAAATTTTAAAAATTAAGGCAAGAAATACTAAAATTAATCTTCACTTATTATGAGGAATGTGTTGAGATGTTATGACTGGGAAATTGTAGTGGGCATCTGCAGACATTTAATAACATCAAAAACATCAGTTCTAGTGCCAAGAGAAAAAGTTATGGACAATGGATTTAAGTAAAGGGTTTACAAAGAAGTACTTAATTTAAAATAAAGCAAAACAATTGCGAGTTAAACACTGATCATTGAAAAGACACTAATTAAGATGTACTAACGATACGAAACTTAATTCTAATGCAATTTATGCACCATTACTCCTGAACAAATATTTAATTACATTCCCTTTAATACCCTAAAACAATCTTCCCTCCTCTCACACTGTCTCTCTATTTCTAGTTATTAGGTAGGAATATGTCAGCTCTTAATTGGTGCAGAGTAAGAATGACAGGTATTAAGGGAATTGAATGTAGTTATATTTTTGGTTCTTAAAAGTTAGAAGGGAAATGCTTTACAAGTGGATGACTTGAGGAGTGTGTAGTGTTTTTTCAGACTAATTGTATTAATTAATTGAATTAATTAGCAGATGTTTTCAAAGAGCTTTTCAGACAGAGATTGTAATGTAAGCATTATGTTGATATTATTATTACTGAGTGTGGCAGACTCTTCACTCCAGAAGCTGGGTTGGCAAAACCTTCAGCAGGAGTAGTAATGATTCAAGAGAAACTCAGAGAGAAATGTAAGTTTCTTACTACAAGTCTCATTTTTAAAGCAAAACAAATGTAAATTATTGTCTCCGTGTTTTTATGTGAAATCCAGTGACCTGAGAGAGGTGAGGCTGTCACAGCTCCACACTCTCCAGCTCTGCATGGATTTCCAGCAGGCACACACACAGAAACAGTAGGCATGCACACATATAGAATGCATATAGAGACAACTGGACACACAGATCAACACAGACAGGATAATTAGCATTGGCACAAGCATGAACAGCCCCAGCAGCCTCATCTCTTCTCCTGCCTGGCTGATCAAGGACAAGGTCCATGAGCAGGAGATATATGTATGTATACATGTGAATATTTCTACCGCGTGTGTCTGTCCAGCAGCTGGCCTTACGCATTACCTGCTCCCTGGATCCCAGCATCCTTGGGTCCCAGCACCTGGACATGGGAACTCTGGAGGTCCAGAGCCCCTCTGCAGCTGCTGGCAAAGCCCCACTGCTCACACATACACAAATTCATGGGTACATACAGAGAGGTCGCCAATGGGTGGCTGGGACTCCCCTGGCCCCATTGGTACCAACGCCTTGCATGGCTTCCTACTCAGAAACACCAACACATCTGATCCCCAGGCCATTTCACCAGCAAGCCTGGCTCAATATTTACTAAAGCTCATTCACTCAGTCGTGCATCTGTACTTTCTTACACATTTGTACTTCCTCCAGTTGCTTGCACCACCGACACTGGGGCCTCTGAGCCTGGATCCCACTCCAGCTGTTTGCACTTAGACTCCCACATATACACACTTATAATAGAAAAATCCTTAGAAAAGGAATTCAGCAACACAAAGCAGTCTCTGCTGAGCACTATGCACAGTCATAAAACTGCACTGAACAGCAAACTGTATATCAGCAATCAGCCCATTTTATTCACTTTTTCCTCTGTTTTCCCATGTGTGTTCCAAAGCCACCTAGATCCATTCCTTTCTTCACCTTTGGTTCTTCACCTAGACATCCCATAATGAGTCTTGTGGAGTCCTGAAATGCTTTTTTCCTGCATGCCATAATGTGCCCCATGCTTCCGAGCAGTGATCCCCTCAATCTGAAGGGTGATCCAGAGAGATGGGAGAGCACCCTTTAACTCATCCAGATGGGTGTCACCCCTGGACCACAGAGTGGGGCAGCATCTGGGGCCTCCCTGACAAGGGTCTGAACAGCTGCCTTTTCCTCTGAATGTGTAGTTTGGGTTCCCTAGACAACCTGCAAAGTAACAAAATTCTTGAGGTTCATAAAAAAGCATTTTTTAATATGAGTGGAGAATGTCTTTAACTCAGGGGTTTGTGAAGTCTTCAGATGAACTTTCTGAAGGACATCCAAATTATTAATCTATATGCAATGTGCCTGAACTCAGTTGCGCATTCTGCATCCAAGAGATTTTTCTTTCATGTTTTTTTATGTATCAGTGTTAATGCATAAAGAATTCAAACTATGTACTTGGGTTACAAAACTTTTTCACTTCCAAGGTCAGCAGATTGTTTGGATTTCTCAGACATATCTACCACATCCTTACACTTCAGCTCAGTTGCTGAAGTGCATTTATTGCCAAAATCTGCTCTAAAATTTGCAACCTGAGAGATAAGATTGAGAAGTGAAGGCAGTCCTTACTTGAACACATCCACTTCTTGGTCACTCAGTTGTCATATATAATAAAGAACTCAGAGTTACAGAAATGTCCTTCAGGAGAAGACTAAAACTTGAGCTTCATGGTGGAGACATTCAGGTTGGCCTTTAGGAATGAGGCACGCACAACATGTAATGGGACCCACTGCACAAACATGAATTACAGTCTTGCATAATAGTAATAAGTAACAATTTTATACAGTGAAAACAAAAATTTTATATTTTTCTCCTAGTAGTTTTTTTCCTCTTTCAGTACTACTGTTAAAGTAATTCTCAGAAAAACTGAGTAACAGTTCTCTTCCTATAGGTTTATATATATCTATATATGTATGCATACACATATATGCATATGTGGATAAACAGAGAGGAATGAAAGTTTTTTATTTTTTCCAGAAGCAAGAGAATAGCTTTGATCTGTAAGTATGACTTTGGTAAAAAAAAAAAAAAAAAAAAAAAGGCAATAAATGAAAGAGAAAGGAGGAAAAAAATTCTTCTTTTCATGTGGGAGGAAGTGTTTGCATATGGCAAAGCAAATCAGAAAGGGCAGTAGAAGCAGCAGACTTTGGGATTCTGCTCATCCCCACAGGGGAATTCAAACAGGTGGTGTATGGTCTTGGAAACTAAAATAATTTTTTTCCTCTGAGACAGTATTTCACATTGTTAATACATTTATTCCTATGCAGACCCAAGTTTTATCCATTTATCCCTGGAGCGATGACTATATAGGTTGTCCTATAATTTTAATATTCCTCCTGTCCTGAAGAAGCTCAGTGGAGGCCTTGGAGGGGACTTAATATTATTCAAAAGAGTTAATCCTGCAGTGAAACAAATGCCTACGGAAACAATTTAAATGGAGTTTCTAAAGATCTAAGTGCCCCGTAGATAGCTTTGAAAATCTCCATCCCATTGTTTCTAGTGTTGGACAGACAACAGTTCTTGTAGCACACATGGCTTTCTGGGACAATAGGAGACTAGTATCTGGTAAAAAGTGAATAGTGGAATTTTTGCTATCATATTAGCTATTACATTTGAGAAAGTAAAGCATTAAATCAAATTTCAATGAAATATTTAATCTGGATTTTTGCATCTCAGCTTCCGAACATGATGCATTCAACAAAGGAAAAGGAAAAGTTGTTTGGTTTTAACTTCAGCTGAGGACAGAGCTCCCATGTAGGGTAAGTGGAAAACCCTTCAGTGACTTGGTACTTCAGTGTCCAGCCAGGAAGATGTGAGGTCCTTTGGCCTGTAAAAAGGCTGCTCATGAAAATGTGTCATTGACCTCTGTTCCAGGACATGCCCAGGTCCTACAGAATATGACTTCTATGTGCATCCACAGAAGATGGGAGTAGGGAAAAGGGAGTGGGAAAAGAAAGTTTTTTCCATTGACACCAGGGGGAAAAGAAATAGACATGGAAATAATGTTTAACAAGAACAGAATCAAAGACAGATTTTTCAGTCAGACACTGGGGATAGGATTAATCTGGATGAATGCTAACATTTGCAACATACACATCTATATCTGAGCTGGATGTTGTAATTAATCTTCACTGTCACTTGTGTCCAGTGACTGAGACTGGAGGGAAACTGTCTTCAGTGCAGCCATCTGTATTGCAGATATTGAACATTACATGAGTTGAATACTGCTGTAATTTAAGTCTCTTTTTGCAGAAAGAGTGCCTGGTGTGAGGGCAGAGATATGGCACAGAAAATCTCAAAATAACAAAGCCCACAATAAAGGGCACAGAAGTAAATGGGGCCATCTAAAAAGGTGTAAGAGAGCCATAGACTGAGGTTGATTAAAGATAAGTTATTTAATTAACAGAAAGGAGACCTGCTTGTGTTCTTTATTTAGCCTCAGGACTTTGCTGACATGTGTTCACTTTTGCTTCTCTTGCTCTTTAGATGCAGAGCTTTATTAAGCTTCCTGACAGCCAGGCACGCAAACTGACTAAATAGAGCCCAGAAGTAATTTCAATCTAGATTCAGCTAATTTGGAAAAATCTGACACTCCTGTACTCTGCTGACAGTAAAGTTCTTCTCAATCTGTAAGGTGACAGAGAGCAGAACTAAAAATCAAAAGCCATAAAAAGCTGAAAATACTATGGACTTTCTATCGGTTCTAAGATACAATCAGTATAATCAACAAACTGACTTTCTGAGTTGTTTTGCTCTGTGTCTGTTTTGGAAGAAGAAAAGGATGAGGTGCCTGCACTAAAAAAGGTTCTGAATAAAACATTTTCAGCTGCTTGAATTAATGATGCATCTTGAAAATAAAATGTGGCAAATGAAACCTCATAATCTTAAAAAAATGATTGTAAAGCAGTGTTCTGGGCTTTGGAACAATTTTTATCTTTTCCCATCTCAAAAATTCACAAGATATATTCTTCTTTCTACACACAGCTCTTTTAAAATCTTTACCTCAAGTCCTTTGAAGTGCACTCCAAATATTTTACCACTTAAGTTGAGGAGGAAATGTTTTCTTGGTAGCAAGACATCTTCTTTCCATCATATTGCAAGCAGCTGAAGCTAAAACACGAGAGAGAATATTTCTGCAGTTGAATTTGCTTATTCTTGTCAAATACACCCTTTTGGTAAATGTAATGGCCTCTTGGGTTATGCAGTTTTTGTAGCTATGTGGACTTGAAATTGTTTGGAAATTCGATTCAGAGCTGTATCATTTTGTGTACAAACTGCAAACACGTAGGACTGAAAATTACAGTTAAGTAGAAGGGCAACATGAGTAACACAAAAGAAAAAGAAACTTTGAAAGGCTGTTTTTCATAAATTGAAATTCAGAATCACTGAATATTCCTGATATTCTTTATAGACTTCTCCACATCAACATGACAAATTCCAATTATATCTTGCTTTCTGAGCAAAAGCTTGTAACTATGTGGACTTATTTTTACACAAGCTTCAGAGAATGTGGAAACCTGTATAGTGCTAGAAATCCACATATTCAGATATGTGGTGTTGCTAAAACTTAACGCATCTGGTTATAGGGATTGATGGAATCAGCAGAGTCCCTGATTTAAAAAAATAAAAAAAGAGTGAAGAAATTCTTCAGAGGTAGAGATAAGACTGACATGGCAACTATGAATAAATTTAGCTGTAGAAGGGTAAGTCTGATCAACTGTCAAACCACAAGATTCTACTGATATTAGAAATGTATATGGCTAGTTAATGTTGTATTTATATGAGATAACTTCCACTGTGAAATCGCTTCAGAGGAAATTTAAATTTGCATTACATGGCATTAAAACAAAGCCAAGTCTGTGTGGAATACTGCATCAGTGCATTATAAATGGTGAGAGACCCTGATTTAGTGATGAAATTGAATGAATAAAAGCAAATCACCTTGGTGATAATATTTTCAAAGGAAATTCTTGCTATCATGGCTACTTTTCACAAAATACATTTCATAAGAAGGAGATCTCAGAAGAAACCTACAAAACTTCATTTCTGATAAAGCTCAAAATAAAAGAAGGAAGTCCCCAATAACAGTGATAATAATGTCACATTATTTTTTTAATGCACTGTATTTGCTGCATTTTAATTATTGATGAGTTTTGCAGGAGGAGCGTGGCTCTTTATTGATAGTGTCCATACAGCTGAGGCAATTGTATTTAATTATGAGAAATCACTGGCCCTTTTCCAGTAATACCCTAAAGGGAGATGGAGTTGTTCTGTTTTATGTATGCAAGAAATAGCTTTTCAGACAGAAACTTGTGCTGTGTTTCTTAATAGCTTTTTTTTCTTGCTCAAAAAAGGACAGATTAACTATGTTCAGTGCACACTACGCATGTATGGTGTCCACCTGATGTCTCTGATCACATAGGAAGTTTTCTGGCTGGATTTAAAATTTCTTTGAGCTTCTCCTCATGGGAAGTGGGTTTGCTATGCCAGGAAAGAAGGATCTGGTGTTCTAATAGTATGTTTTTTCTTGGGCTTGTTGTATAAGTAAAAACTGCACAGGCTTTCTTCTTCTAGCTTCTGGCAAAGTGCTTGGCATGGGCTTGTGCACCCTGTGAATTGGCAGATTCACCCCTCAGTGTCCAGAATTCTTTGGGACCTATCACAGACAGCAGGGAAGGAAAATCCTGACTAGAACAGGAAAGGGAGGGAAGGGATGACCGGTGCAAAAGCCAGAATTAGAAAACCAGGCTTCTCTGCTTAACTCTTCTATTACTTGTGGTAAATAAGGATGACTGAATTTTTAAGTTTCCAGTGTAAAGAGAAGATGAATAATCTTCTATCACAGGGAAGGTGAACTGTGACGCTCCATCCATTTTTTTTTCTAAGGGCTTGTATTTTGCTGCTAACAGTCAGCCTGAATTCTTTGTTGCTGCCATGCAGTCACCAGGCAGCTATGCAGGCATCTCTGAGCCCAGAATTTCAGGAGTTTCAGAGAAAAAAGTACAGTGTGTGCAGACATGTTGATGGTTTTGAGTAGGACCAGTGTAGAAGACTACTGTTTTTCCTGATACAGACAACGCAGGCAGTGTGGCAATGGCCTACAAAAATAAAGGTTCCCTAGTTTTACAGGATCCCAGTGTGTGTGCACTGATGCACCAGCTTCACAAGGAAGGGAAGAGTAAAATCTGGACAATATCAAATCAGCTGCAGTAGCTGCATCAATGACCTGACGAGTGAAATGTGGGAATGACTGCTCTGGTGCATAATTCCTCAGTGGATGGGGATGATCAGGGAAGCTGTCAAAAAACATTTTCTGAAAGACAGTGTAGTTGATTTCCTGGAGGCCAAGCAATTTCAGTCAACACAGCTGCAGTGAGCTTATTTTCTCTCTCTCTATCCACTTCATATGGGTCCAGATGGAAATGAGCTACAACTGTTCTCTTTAGAAAGTATTGTTGCTTTGGAAGGTCGAGCTCACAGCATTTTCACAGAGAAAGGACAAAAATCCAGGGATGGTCATTATGGGTTCCTGACCTAATTTCTTTACTTTTAAATAGAAACATTTGGGTAAGACAAACTGAACACAAATTAGGAGTGTTGGAAGCATGCCTCACAGCCTGAGTCATGTAAAAGATTCCCAGCACACCAAAGTTGGCCTCTCAGTTATAAGCAAGGATGGGTTTATTGTCTGAAGCAAAGAGTGCTCTACTTCTTGGACAAAGAAATAGGATGGAAAGTGTTATGGAAACTGCCCAAATCATGATTGTGGACTGTGCTCTCCTCTGCCTCATATGGTCCAAACCTTCTTCCTTTTCAAAATCAGATGTGCAGCACTGCTGAGATCTTTCCTGCCACACATCTGAGGATGACCACAATCTACACCACATCTACATTTCATTGTCATTACAGTCAGTGGTAGAATACTCTCATCTCCAGGTAAGGGTTTTGAAATTGGAACTGGAGTAAGATCTTACTGTGACTGCGGTCAGATCATGTAGTCTGAGCTGTTAAATGGGAGAAGCTGGTGGTGGTCCTGTAGGTGCAATGGCACTGACAGAGCAGGACAATATGAGGTATTCTGAAATGTCGTCTTCACTGTGAATATACTTTGTTCTTACACGGTCCCATCTTCCCCTTTGTTTGAAAATCAGAAATTAATTTCACACTTTAATGCTCATTTAGTTTTCAGCCACAGCATGTCTCTGTGCAAGAAAGAAGTAATCAAATAAGAAAAGGCACTTTTTAACTTTCCCTGAGATGGGGCTATTTGTCACCTCTATGCACTGTGATCTTCCAAGTGCGTGGAGGCAGCAGTCCAGAGATCAACAGTGTGTTGATATGAGCTGAAAGCTGTGCAAACGTGCCATGCCCACAAAGTAGATCTGTAATCTTGAAATCAGTATTGTCTAAATAATAAGAAAGAATTCATTTTCTCTTGGTGTACTGTTGTCGACTGCACCACTCCACACTTCCCAGTATAAACGATGGCTTTTCCCTTGCTCTTTAGTGGAATGGGAAGGCCATCCTCTACTGAAGATTATAGGACCACATGTTTAATTGTTTGTTTTTTTTCCTTGAGGACGTGGATTATTTTCAGTGATTTGTATTTGAAATGCCAGCAGTCAAAAGATATCTTTTCCTAATAGAGTGGAGGATAAACAACACAACCCAGCTTGCAAATGCTTTGGAGCAAACAGTGAATAATTCCTGCTACCCTTAGGACCAGAAGCCCTTACACCAGCCCAAAATATGGCCAAACCACACTAAAACTCTTTATGGAGAAAGAAAGCAGCAGCTGTCTTGCAGTAGAAAGAGGAAAATGGAGTATTATATTTGGCATTTTCAGAGCTAGTGAGGGTAAGGGTATTTAGTACTGAATCTAAGAACTGCAGTGTGCAAGCACCACTGTCCTGGGTCAGATTGACACCTTTTTTAGCTCCCCATCGCATCTCTAGCAGCTGATGCAGAGCAGAATAATGTTGGTATGGCTCACTTCCCAGAAAACACCCACCTGGGTGCCAATACACTTTAAGACTTGCTGAGTTGAAGGTTGTATCTAGACCATGAGGGTTAATAGACCCCGAACGATCTAGCTGAATGATCTAGTGTTTCACTGCTTTTGAATGAACCTTTCTTTGATCCCTACAACATCTTATAACAAAATGTTCTGCAAATTTATTTTGAGATATGTGGTCAATTCATTATCTTTTTGTAGTAAAACTTATGTTTGGGTATTTTATTGGGTAAACCTATTTCTTTTGGTACAAAAAAATTTTGAATTACTCCTTAATTCATCACCTTATAATTAATCACCCAGTTTTTATGGACTTGCATGTGAAGACATTTGCAGATATCTGCACTCATAGGTCTCAGAAATGACAAGGCTAAATTCTGCCCAGGATGGCTTCTGTGCAATTGGACAACAGTGAATGTTGCACAAGCACAGAGAGTGAAGTATGGCTTGGAAGCACCTTACATTAGGCATTCAGAGATTAGCACAACTTGCATACTCGGGAGAAAACAGCATACCCTTGCCTTCAAATGCCAAATCTTTCTGCTTCCTTAAAGCTGTTCTGGAGGGGGCAGTTTCTGAGGCAGTCATTGAAAATCACCCTACAGAAGGGTTGAAATGCTGGCAATGTCCCATTGTCCCAGGGACAGAATTAGAACTAGGACACAGATGTGAACTGACATGCATGGAAAAGGAAATCAAACACAAACAATGGTTTAACACTAAAAAATTATAGGCAGTTATGTCTATATTCCCTTCCTGCCTTCCCTTCTTTTCTTACCATTATAGCCTCACACCAGATTGGCTCCCATTTGCTTCAACTCCTGGTTTAAAGGCACAAGACACTCCTTGAAATCTTTTCAAACCTGGAAATATACTGGCTAAAAAAGGAACCTGGAGTTCTCCATTTTGCTTCACAAAAATTAACAGGAAAAATGTTACTTCCATACCTCCAAAGGAGGATCTCACTCCTTTGACCCAGGAAAAAGTCAGTGACTGGGAGGCATTTGCAATAAAAATGGACATTTCTCCCCTCCCTTACTAGGCAGAAAAAATATCTGCAACAAGTTGTGTAGGAAAGGCTTCCAGAAAAGCCCTGTCTCTGTATCCTGCCAGTGCTCTTATTTCTAAGTAGGGTGTGTGTTACCTGCTAGTTTCCATGGAAGACAAAACCCTCATCCTGCTGACTTCAAAATTGCTCCTTCCACTCATGAGCAATGAGAACCGCTCTCAAGCCCACGATTTTGCTGACAGCCCATTGTGCACTTGGTGGCCTTTTGATCTGCTCTACAGATCATATGGAGCCATGAAACTGTATGGAAGTGTAAGAATAAGCAGGATAAATTCAGCATAGTTTTTTATGCTTGCAGTGAACAACATTGTAAGAACAATAATTTCCTCAGCAGCAGCAGCATACTCCCCAAGGGAAACCTGCAAAGTGTGAAAGACTTCCCACTCATCCTGTTATCCATGCCCTTGTATTGATTCCTTCATCAGTACTGCAGCTCTGAGCTACTTCACATGCAGCACAAAGTTGAATCATCTCTTTGGCTATATTTCTCTGACAAAGGAACCTGTTCCAGGCTGGCAGATTTAGACACTAATGAAAACTGAAAGAAAGGGTAAAGAAGGAGCTCTACTCTTTGTTAAGGCTGGTGTTTATCTCTGTAAAGTTAAACCATCATCCAAACCCTCCCTGTGTACAGATTTAGGTCTTGATTTTCTAATGGCATTATTTTGGTCTCAGAGCATCCTAGAAAGAAAACAAACCTCTTCCACAAAAGGCATGTGATTGAGAAGATCTCTTCAGAAACCATAAGGAATGGTAAATTTGTAACCTCTAGCCTGTAAGCTGTGAAAGCAGCCCATCTCTCTAACTCAGGGAATGTAAACCAGGCGTTATGGTCTTTTAAATTGCAGCCAATTCTTTGGGCATATATAATAGCAAGAATGGAGGAGAGCTAACTGTTTCACTGCTGCTGCAGTGCTTCCCTTATGCTTTAAAACATCAGACTGAATTCTATATCGATCCCTTGCTACTTGTGCTACTTATTTATAGTATCTTAAGCACTTCAAGACTCACTATTTATGCATCATAGAGGATTAATTCTTGATCAACTTGTTAAACCATAAATACACATACTCATCCCTTCCTGTTCAAAAACATTAAACTGCCCATTTTTCTAGCCCCATTTTGTTAAGAGAGGACAACACAGAAAGTGAGCTTGGGTTAGTTTTCAGCAGATCACATTCCTTTTTAGTATGACTGCTCCCTAGCAAATGCTAGTTTTCCATTTTTGGGTGTATCACTTGCCCTGCTCATAGTGTTTTGAGTCCTCTTCTCAGTTTATGCCTTCTCTGTACAGCCCCTTTGCCTCAAACCCATCAATTAAGTAGATCCCTGCTTAGGCTGCAGAAACCTCCTGTGGTCTTCAGCCCCAAGCAACAATTCCCGTGCCAGGTGAAAGCAGGGCCCGTCCAACTTCCATTGGTTGTAATAACAAACTGTGTGAGAAAGTCCTGCTGAGGAGCCAGAACCTCATTTGATACATGAAGCAGCACTGATTGTACTGGCTGCTCACTGATAAGTTGCACCTTTAGCGAGAGATTACCCCATAAATCACTGTGGGGAGGTAATTTGTTTGATGTAATCAGTTAGGTCTGCCCATTGTGGCAGCCTACCACTTCCTTTCTGTTCTTTATTTTTTATTTCTTTTTTAGATGCACACCATCAGAGGGAATAAGCACAGTTGTATGTCTCTCATTCCTTGCTCCTTCTTGTCACTTGCCCAGGTTTCAGAACTTTCCACTTCACATCTTTTCAAGTGCTAGCTTCCAGTGAGAGTTCCTTTCAGTTTGTCTTTCACCCATGGTGTTCAAAGCCATTTACAAATACACAGGAGTTCAGGTTCTAGACCTTTCTGCCTGCCTCATTTTCTAGGCGGAGAAGGTAGGATATATGTGACCAAGGAAATATCTTGCCCAAGCTCAGGGCACTGGCAGTATTTTACACCTCAGTCAATGATGTGCTGGTAATTTGTATAGTCTGGACTATGCTGTACAGATGTTTGGGATGCTGATTATGTCTGTAGAAGAGTAAATCTTGAAGTTCTTAATAGGTCAGCCCGTAGTTAATTGCCTGCTCATTCTATTTGTTTATGTAGTGCCCAGAGGCTGGAGAGGAAAAGCTGTTTCACAGCAGCACATAAAGACAAATACAATTCACTTGGTGTGGTTTGAGAGCCTCCTCTGAGCTGGGAACTGCTCTTCCTGGGCTCTTTATGCAGGCTGGAAGCAGAGCCTGAGTGTACCCACAGGCATCACAACTTCTTCTCTGACTGTCCTGGGGGCCTGGCTGCATGTGTGAGCCACCGTGACCAGACCTGCCCCGTTCTTCTTCAGACACTATGGAGCCATGTCCTTGCCAGGGAAGGCACAGCCTTGCTACCTCTGCTGTCACCCTCAAAAGAAACCTGCTCTTGCTGCTCCTTGGGAGATCACGTTATCAGTCAGTTCCAGCCTGTCATGGAATGGACACAACAGGTGCAACCTCCTTTAGAACAATAAAGACAAAAGAGTAGAGAATTTCTAATACGTAAAGAGCCTGTGGAGTCAAGTTGTGGGTTATATGCCTTCTGACAAGATATTTCCTGATTGCTTTATATCTTTCCAGTCTTCACTTGAAAACTTTGCAGAACATCACTTAAAGCTGGCAATATCTTGAGGAAAGGCTCACCATTATCACAGGAGCTCAGCAGAGATTCTAGGTAGCTGTGACCCTTAGAGCTGTGGTTATAGGAATTCACTGAGCCATTGATAAATTATTTATTCTGTGTCAAAACAAGTCTGTCTACCCGAGGAACGCTGATTTTCTGTACTTTGAGTGGTTCATAGTGTAACCACAACGGCCTGATTGAAAACTGGCAAAACTCAGGTAATCATGTAGATGCAGCTTGCATTTTCCTATTTGTGACTGTTTCAGATGTGAAAATGAGCAAAATCACAGTGAGAGTCCCACACGAGTACTTCTAAAATTACAAGGGCTGATGAAAATTTTGGTTTGTTTTCTAGTTGTTTTAAAATGAAAGCCTAAATCCTGTGAATAATACAGGACCTGCAAAGTCAACAGCTGTGTTGTCTACTACCAAGTTCCTGCTCAGTCAAATTCACGTCTCCCAAGCAATTCAACTTTTCCAAGGGAAAAATACTTATATTGCCTCCCAACAGAAATTACATGATGTAAAACCTTGTCTGTGAAAAAAGGGTATTTGTGGATCTAATAATACTCTTGCACATAAAAAAAAGAAAATGTAGATAAATATGCACAAAAGTTTCATTTAATTAGCTATTTCATTTGGGTAGTTCAGCTTCAGTTTATTACTGGTAACCCTTTATGTTATTCTGATATTGCACATGAGAACAGAACAACTATTAGTCTATCTATGTTTCTACATAAGCTTATAAATAACAAATAGAATTTCAATTCTGCTATTAAAAAATACCAAGGAAAATAAGCTAGTAATTATATTAATTAAAGCTAGTAATTCACTTCATTAGCATGGCAAAGAGACTTAGTAAGAGATAAAAATCACTCATACAAATAGAAGATGTATACTTCTAGAGAAACATTAACACTTCATAACAAAATGAACAGCAAGGGACCACAGTGAAGTTTTAAATATAAAATGAAAGATAGCTAGAAGGAATATGAATTAAAAATGCTCTGAATAACCTCAGAAATGTATCCTCATTCCTGAAGCACCCCTGCCACCTTCCCTGCAATATTGTGGCGTTAGCAACAGCTCCAGTGAGAAAGAACTCTCTCTTGTTGATTGGCTCCCATGAAAGGGCTTCTGAAATTTATCATTAAACATTGTTTAAAAAATCAATTAAAAAAAAAACACCAAAAGGCCAAGGAAGGAACCCATCTACTGGGCAGCCTAATAAAGGACAAAGTGAAAAGACACTTTTTTGTATAACCAACTTTTCTTGATCACATCAGATCTCAGTCAAAGCAGATGTTGACTGCTCTGGGAGCCAGAGCCTAAATATCAGGGTATCACTGCTTCCTCTTGGACTTTTCTCCATTAATCTTGAATTGAAAATTCCCCAATTTTCCTCTGGAGTCCTGGAGCTATCTTGAATTTATGGTGTTTGAAACTTACTACTCTACTATACTGGGAAACGGCACTAGTAGGCT
The DNA here is from genome assembly GCF_028018845.1 of Melospiza georgiana. NCBI lineage: Eukaryota > Metazoa > Chordata > Aves > Passeriformes > Passerellidae > Melospiza > Melospiza georgiana. The sequence continues at coordinate 42,378,337 of NC_080432.1, read as the reverse complement.
TCTGTGTGTTGAAAACTTTGGGACACCATCAATAACTTTGTTTCTAGGAGACATTTTGGCTTTGATTATCAATGGTGAACTGCTTCACATACACCAAAGTAATTAAAAGCTGCTGCTGGTGCTAGTTGTGGATGCCGAGAGCAAGCTGCATAAATGTGCTTTTCTGTTACCTGGTCTGAGATAAATGCTACAGAGAGGAGATCAACAATATCACGTTGTGATACATGAGTAATGCAATGGTTGACTCTCACAATAAATAGGCAAAAATGTATATAGGTTAAGAAAAATTTTATAGATTTATAGTTGTGTTTTACCCCCTTGTGTGGTTATCAAGAGACAGCTGAGGTTGGGACATCTGGGAGGGCTGGCTTGTCACAATGGTGACGTCTGACCTCCAGTCAGGATTTGAAGAAGAGATCTCCACCACTGGACAGCGAAGAAGGGGTTGATGGACAGAACTTTGGGAGGGGTTAAAGGGTTAAAAAAGGGAAATCTCCATGGTGAGAGGGCTGAGAACATGGCAGGGAAAATCTTTTGCTCCTGGTGCTGTAACGTTTTTTCTTTATTCAGTATTTTGTTGTATTTTTGATAAGGTTTAATAAATCTTCCTAAACTATGAAAAGTGAGTAGCTATTTCTCACAATGTTGACTCTCTTGGACCTTATAGAAATACAATTCATGTCACTGGTATCACCCCTTAACAAATATTCTCGTTTCACAGATAAAAGTTTGTCCCCCATGAAGTCAAGGTGCGAAAGCTCTACAGGCTATGATCTCCTCATGATTAATAAATCTGTCAAAGTCATCCAGACCCACAAGCAGATCCTAACAGAGCCTCATTTAATCTACAGCTCATTCCTCAGCAAACATTCAATAAACTTATTTTCCACTCAATGTTTCTAAGGTACACTTGGGAGAATTTGACCCTAAAAATCACATCTAACCTTACAAAAAAATCTAGTCCAGAATCGAGGACAATTCCCTAGTGTTGGTGGGAACATGGTTCATCTTGTAATATATTCTTGTAACACATATCTATTTCACCTTTTAGCACAGAAAGAAAATACAATACACTGATTAGGCAAATATGCTACAAAGAGAAGACCTGGTCCATAGTAGTTTTTTACTCTTAGAAATGCACAAATACATTATTTTCTATGCAGATCTGCACTGGGGATTCTGTTCACTATTGACATGTCTTTAATAGTTGGCAATGAGCAAAACTACCTTGTAAATTGCTTCCCAATCTTATTGAAATAGCCTGATACAAACTGCACCCTAATTGCTAAATTAAGACTATGTGCTTTGCTGAGCTAATTTTCTTGCTAAATGGGCATGTGGTGTGGCAGTTAAGGGCTTTTTATCAGGTTATTACAATGAGGGATTATATAGTTTCAATGTAATTGAATTTTAACGAGGACTACTCTTAAGCAAATACACCTCCATAAATGATGCAGCACTGATGTTATGCTGAGAAACTGAAGATGACAATTCAGTGGATCCAGCTGGACCTAGGGGCCTCTTTAGTGTTTTAATTAAAATAAATGAGGAATCCTCTTGTTTTTTTACATATTTTTTAAAACTTATTTTTCTTAGCCCTGTCTCTGTTCCTGGCCCAGCCAGAGAGTCCAATGGAGCTGAAGAAGGTTCCTGCTTTCATTTCCAGTTATCTCAGAACTGCTGAATGGGACTCTCTGCTCTAAAGTCCAACTTGATTGTCATTCATTCTTTCTTAGATGCACTTTGATAACAAACACAGCAATTAAGCAATTCTCATTCAGCCATCTTATTGGCTGAAACAGATAAAGAAAAACATAGAATGTGTTGCAAAAGTCGTCCTTGTGTGATGAGAATTGGCTGAATTCAGGGCAGTCTGAATTCTAGTGGTGAGTTTCAGGTGCTACAGCTTTCCTGGAGGAGCACTGAGTGTGTTTTCTGTATCTAGCAGCACAAGATGTCTGACTTCTCCCAGAGACAAGATTTCTTACTGAGGACCAAGGCAGTGGGAAATTACTTAAGACTATGGAAAAGAAAAATATCAGCCTCAAATTTTGTTCTGATTAAGAATAAAATAAACCTCTCTCAGCTCTTATGATTGTTCAGCGGGGGTGGTAGGGTAAGAGACATGTGATACTACACAACATCTGTGATGGGATGCCAAAAGGACAAGCCAACCCAGACATACACGACCAGAAAAAGAAACCCTAGAAGGCTGGGTTTACAACAACATTGCTTAGCTACTCTGTACTTGTACTATTTAGGATCAGTGTGGGGCAGATAAGTGGCAAATGACTCATTTCTGACAAGAAAAAACATTTCCAAAATACTGTGAAGCATATTGTAAATGGACAGAGATTGGGAAGTTTGAAAACACTCAAGATGTAAAGAAACTGGTGTATTAGGTGAGGTGTCAATGTTTGTCAACAGGAATTGCAGCTATTTTCACTTATAAAATGGAAATAAACCAATCCCACAAAGAGAAAATGTCTTGACAAGCTCTGTAGTTATTGTGTTTTAATTGCTGGTAAATGCCAGCTCAAATAATGGCATCTGCTGTGTACCTGTGCAATCACAGTGTGCTGGAATGAGCTAATGAGTGCAGAGCAGAAGGCTGGCCTGAAGCCACTGCACGTGTACACCTTAATGAAGGTCTTGTGGGGAGAGGAAGGCATTGAGCAGCAGACTTCTGAGTCTGTAGAAGCTGTTGGAGTGGAGAAGGGATCAATGTGTGTCCATTTTACTCACTGGAAAGATGCATGCACTTTAAGGGTGTTTGCTTGGCGGCTGTCTGCCTCGTGCACACAGACGCAAAACTGGCGGTGTCATGATATGCTCAGATGCAGAAATATGTCTGATAACAGTAGGCATAATGAGCATATTAGACACTGCTCATTACATCCTTGAAAAGCAGCGAGGCCCAGCTCTCTCTGAACCACAATGAATTCAACATCAAAGTGCTGATTTGGAAGAAAACGTGCTGATGGCAGCTGCTTTTATCTTTACATATTCCATTACGAGACTACATGCTTGTGGACAATAAAGAATTAACCCTGTCCTGGCCCATCCCTAACCACAAGGCTCTGGAGACTCCTCAAAGGATGACTTTGGAGCACAATGATAAGAGAGCTCCTGGGGAGGAAGTAAGAATATACTCAGAATTGATGAAGTGATCTGACTACCTCAGGATTACTTCAAACATTTGGGCACTTGAGGCATTTCAAACACCTAAGCATTAAACTAAAGGTGATCCCAAATCACAAAGCAGCACCACCACTTAATGATGAGGACAACAGGGAGCCTGCTGTGCTACTGATGGGTCGTGCACCGTGAAAAATGTCCCTTCACCACTCACTGTCCCTCTTTTCTTCCTGCTTTACTGTTCTGGCACATGCTGAGGTTCAAACTATCTGCCTGTGTGACCAAGGTGCAAATGACACTCTGTTTAGGTTTAGAGAGGAATGAGGGTCTTCTGTTCTCCCAGTGTGCTATTTACATGCCACTGTAAAGGGAAAGTTTTTCTAAATCTGCCAAGGCAATCTGTCATTTTTTATTCAGGTAGTAAAACCTCCCTAGGTCCTTGCCAGCTTTCTTAGGCTCCATTCTCACTTCTCTCTTTGCTTCTTACAGCCCTTCACTGTCCATCACTTATCGGGTTCTTTTCCCAGCTGTGTTAAACCTTATTTCCTCCTAATATTTGATATAGTGAGTACTGTGTGTGCTAGCAAAACTCTTTCTAGCTTTCTGGATCTTTAAACTTTCATTCTTAAACTTCCCAAGAGAATAGGAAGTGTGGGTAAGTGTGGTATGTGTGATCTGCCTTGAACCTGTTTCTGTTTAGGTTCCCAATGTTTGATGTCTACTGGCTCCTAAAAATGAACATTGAGCACATGCATAAGCAAGAGGCAAAACCCAGCTCAGCATATGGTGCTGAGTGTTTCTTTGGAGCAGAATTTCCCATCTAGACAATGTTTGCAGGAAGCATCATCATCGCCATCTGAGGGCTTTTTGGTGGAGTGAATTGAAGCTACAGTGTCTAGAAGGTAACAAACAAATAATCTGTAAGAAACTTTACCATATGGCAGGGTTTGAGCTGAGACCTGCACTGTAAGTCCCTGCTGCCAAACAGTGTGTCTAGTGGTACAGTGACTAAAGAGAACACCATGTTGACTCTGATTTGCCACAGGCAATCTAATCAGAGAAGCAAATGAATATATAAGGAGACTGAAGTAACCACTTAACCCTGAGAGCGCTCTTTCCAAGAGGAAGAGTTAGACATGTCGATTGAAGGTTCTGTGGTAAGTTTTTATTTCACTTACTCTCTTGGTATTTCCCAGTGACTCTAAAACCAGAGAGTTAATAAGAACACAGCAAAGGCCTGCAGAGCCATTCAGCCTATAAACTCATTCCTCAAAGCAGATATATCTCTTGCCTCCTTTCCTGTCCTGTGCAAATGCCATTGCATCAAATTGTCTCTATTATGTTGCTGTAGAAATTAACTTTTTTCTGTTTTGGAAGTTTGGTTACACACACACATTTACCATGTGTAATTCTGGATTCTCTCTCACAGCTCCTCACAACCTGGTTCTTCTCACTGAGCTCAGTCTCTGGGGCCCTGTTCCACTCTCATTTGAGACAGGAGTGTTAATCAATGACAGCATCTTTGGTGCACATAACAGCACCTGCTGTTCTTTGACCTGGCCTTGCCTAGCTATGTAAGAATAGACATGTCTACTAATTCATTTAGTGTTGGTTTTTAATCTGTTCTATGTGTCTGGGGACAGACATTTGCTACTGAAGAATTAAAAATGGCAAAAGCTTTTACTGGCTGTGTCACCTTCTGTAGGTCTGACCCTACAGGTATTTGACAATTAGCATCTTGCTGCTGTCCTAGTATAGGATCAATATCACCTACTGTTATTTCCCATCTCTGTGGGATAGATTCAGCTGATGGTTTTGGGGTTTTTTTGTGGGTTTTGTTTTGTGGTTTTTTTTTTTTTTTTTTTTTTTTAAATTTTTCCTTTGACTTGTACTTATTAGAAGTATGAACCTAAACCTTCAGAGTGGTTTAGGTTCATACTTCTAATAAGTACTTCAGTGGTTCTTCAGTGTCTTAGAGGTGTTGGCCAAAGTATATACAACAAGATTTCTATAAGTATTTTTATAATAGGGTTATACCATTCCTTCTATGAAAGGCACCAATACTATGTGAAAGACTCCGAATTCAGTCTAATTGAAAGAAAAAGAAACATGAAAGGCTGAAGTTTTAGCCTGAAAGAATGTTTATTCCAAGTATTTCTAAAAGGTTGGGTTCCGGCTGGTATGAAGGTTCAGCTTAAGGTCAGATTTGAAAACCTTTGGTCAGTTCCAAATATTTCATTAAAATAACTTCAAGAGGTCTCTGGTATGTTTAATACAAATTTGTCTTCATTTTAGCTAGCTAGATGTCTAGGTATTTGAATGGAGCTTATATTTGTGACAATCAGCAGAGAGGGTACATTTAACTTAATTATGTCTGTTTTGATACACTGAAGGTCTGTGTCTCAGTGAAGAAAAAATTGCCCCTCTACTAGAGGGCCAACATCTTCAGGCAGCTGCTATACAGTCTGAAGTCAAGTCCCTCTGCAAGGTGGCTGGATACCTCTTCATCTTGGAACAAAAAGTGAGCCTCAAATGTATTTGAAGTTTAATTTTGTGTTGTGAAGAAACTTAAGACAGCCTGTTAAACTTCTTTGCTCATTGATGCATTTGGAAATGTGACTTTCCTGGGCAGGCTGCTTTATATATTATAAATCCTGCTTTATCCAATACCATTTATCTGGGAACTGAAAGCAAATATGATCAGTGTGGTCAGTAGAGCTGAAGTTGCCCAGGGTTTGTTTTAGTGTAATGATCGATGTATACTGAACTTGGATTTGGTTTACTTTCAGAGACAGCTCTTTCTCCCCATTGTGAAAGATGCTCCAAACTGAATGTGTTTTGTTTAATTTGGTTTTAAAGTTGGATAGAGTGAAGATTGTTTCTGGTGCTTGAATCACTTGAAAAATAGGTGCTGTATAAATGGCTAGGCCAGATTCTTACATTGAAAACCTGAATAACTTGAGAGGAAAAGGACCGATCATGTCTTTCTTGAGGACTTTACCTTCATACAAGGAAAAATTTGATAATTTGGACCAGTCTAATTTATTAAAAAGCATTAGTAAAGCCCTATGTAGTATTGATGACAGAGAGAAAGAAAAGATACTTCAAACAAGATTCTGAATGACCTTTCATGAAAGAAAATTCCAACCTCTTTCTTATTTATCACTTTGTTTTAACATTTTCACTTGAATATCCCAAGTACTTTCTGTCAAGATAGGAAAAGAATCTTCCTAGTAAAAGGAAGAAATAGCAACTATCTTTCTAGTTTTTGGTTCAAGCACCCCAGATGAGCAGCATTAGTCACAACCCATTAGAATGGGTAGCCTGAGCTGCTCTCTGGCTGCAACTGAGCAAGTGCTGAGTACTTGAGGCAGAATCATGCTGTGAAAAGCACAGCAATCCTGGCAAAAGCAAAATAAATCCCCAAGCCCCCAATAAGTATTGTTTGCATATATATTTCACCATGGCTGACTACCAGGAGAAATAAAACATGTGGAAGACAGTACTCTTAACTGAGGATAAACAGCTTGACTTAGATAATAAAGGATGATGGTACAGGATCCGCAGGAATAAACACCATATTTTAATGAATAATTTTTGAAATTGCAGAACAGAAAGTCATTATAAGGGTTATCTGTTTCCATCAGCAATCTGTTGTGCTTGTGACAGTAACCTTGGCCTGTATTTGTTCACATTATCTTTATGTCAAGACCTTTTAGAGGGGTTGCTATGGCACATGACTGCAATACACTTGGAAAGTGGATGTCTGCTATCACCTTTGCACCTTTGCAAGGTGTAGACGAGTAATTAGGAAGGTAATATAGGAAGCAGGCAGGCAGAATTCATTTCTTTTAGTCCTCCATGGGTGATTGATGAGAGGCATCTTCAGGAGCTCTAGTAATCTGTCCATAGTCTAAAGTTCCTTCTGAATTTAAGAATTTTGGAAAATTCAGTGGAAGTTCACTGTAATACAGTGCGTAGTTGTCCCTTTTTCTTTGACCTAGTTTAGAGATTTCTAAATTTTAAAATTTGTTGTTGTCTTGGTGGGATTTAATTTGTGATCTTGGTTTGTTACTGAAAGGTTTGCTCTTTTGTCCAGGTAGATTAGAAAATCTGGTTGCTTTCCTGAGAGGGTGTCCCAGTTCTTAGTGGCTACTAAGTTTCATGACATGTTGTCAAGCATGCATGTGCTGTTTTTCCAAGACTTTGGCCAGAAATTCTTACTCAGGAAGAATTATATGTTGACTCAGGAAGGTGGAAGTTTTAAATGCAGGAATTCCCAGTTTGGGGAGGGGCAAGTGAAGAGATGATGGCATAATCTGTTGTCTAAGCTCTCGGAACAGGTCTTGATAGCTTCCATGGAGAGAGGATGATGTATTTGCTCAATAAGGGCCTCGATTTTCCTTCTGTCTTTGTGCAAGTTGTCTCTGACATAGAGCTGAGCTGTCCTGTGGAGTGGGGAGAAAGGGGAAGTGGTCCTGACTTTAAACCAATACTTGATCTTAAGGTGATTAGTTACAGAGGGCATATGAGCTTCATATCTCCCGCACATAGATCCTTGCAACTTGGAACAGAGTGAACGTGTGTGATGAAGAAACAGTATTTTGGTTGACCAGTAAGGAATAGGAACTTTGTTGTTTTATTTTCCTTCTTGGGACTCAGAAAAACTGAAAACCCTGGTAGCAAACCCTGGTAGTAAACACGGAAAGGGCTGGTAAGGGAACACCTTTCCCCTGGTGTCCTTATCACCTGGAAAGGAGGTTTGGGGTGGGTTTCTTTCTTTTTTATTAAAAGCTGTTTATACGCGTGAGGAAAGAGGACAAGAGAGGGGTGTTTTTTGGTTTTGGGGTTTTTTTTGTGTTAAAGAGCAATCTATTCTTTTCCTTTCAGCCCTGCCAGTTCTCAATCCAACCTGAGCCCAGAGATGATAATAGAGAGCTTTCACATGCAAATATGTCAATTTATTTCCACAATAGCAAACCACTGAGGGCTGAAAAGGAAGCCACTGCAAGGCTGACAGTTACATTGTTCCAAAACCACTCAGCTCCTCAAATTTAGGGAAGGAAGTCTAATCAAAGGCCATTCAAGTCTCAAATGCAGGACTTGCCTTCCTCATCTTCTTGATTCTTCTCATCTTCCTTAAACCTTTCTTCATGGCAAAATCACCAACATGCTCACCTGGACAGCTCTATCTGACCATACTACATCTACCTGGCAGAGCTGAGGATGTTTTTTTCCACGGTCTGAGAAAATACTTTAACCTTCTAACTCAGTGGTGTCACTGGAGCAAAGAGAAACGGAGGGCAGGGACATGCATTTATCTCCATGGCTTCCTTGTGTCCCTAAGCCATAGGGAGATACATTTCAAGAAGACAGGCAAGCTCCAGAACTGAATGCTTTACTCTTAGAGGTTATTCACAAAATAAATGCAATCCTTTCTCCACACACATATATATAGAAATGGAGAGAATGCTTTTCACAGACTATGACAATAAAATCTTTGAATCCTTTCCAGAAAAAAATGTTACTCTTTAATGCGCTTGCAAATATAAAGTAGGAAACAGAAGTTCCTATTTTAGACCATTCAGTATGAGCCCCTCAGGCAAGTGGAGGTGAAATGAAAATTTTTCTGTGATGCAGTGAGAACTCATCACAGCACAAAGTCTTTCTCAACTCTGGAAACAGACTGGCAGTATGAATGTGGCAACCAAGCTAGACACTAGTTACAGATGGATAATGAGATGATTGGCCCTCACAATTAAGGGATAACTATTGTGTGAATATTAAGAAAAACTTTAGTGATGGTATTGTAGTTTAGATGTCCTCTATTCTCCCCACAGTTGCCTTTTTCCCCCTGTACTGTGACCATCAGACAGCCTGGGTTGCGTAGGACAGGTAAAAAAGAAGGTGTGCACAAATACCCCTTACCTGGGGCAGTTGGGAATAGAAAAGCTTGTTGCTCAGACGGTGTGGATGGCAACACCTGACCTCCAATCAAGGTACAAGCAAGCACTCTCCACCACTAAATGGCAAAGAAGAGCTGACTGACAGACTTTGGGAGGGACCAGGGCTGGCTGATGCAACCCCCAGGGATATAAAAGCCTGAGCATCCATCTTGAAGATGAACTGGCCACATGGTATCCATGAGGGCAGTTCTCAGCACTGTGAATTTTTCCTTATGTAGTCCTTTTGTTGTTGATTTATTTTTAACAGCTCACATTTTTATCAAGGTTTAATAAGCCTATTTATATTTTCAAAGCGAGCAGCCATTTCTCTCACACTCACAACTAGTAGTGTGGAAGTGTTTCTAGGTCTAACATCTCTTGGGCCAGGGCAGCAGGAGGGGCTGTGCTCAGCATGTCTGTGCTGGTGATTAGCAGGGCTGGAGCAGGCCTGCGCCCATCCAATCCTCTGCAAAGATGAGCTGCTTGGGAAAGAGCAGGAATAGAGGATAGAGAAAGAAGAACTTCTGGGAGCTACAAAGTCCAATGTTGCCATGCAAGTCTTAAAGCAGCCAGCCCTTAATGCTCTTAGAGGAATTTTATTTGTGTCTTTCAAAGATCTTTGCTTATGTGGGAACACCTTTTGCCCATAGTAAACCTTAGAGTTAAGGAAGACACAAAGGAGAAGGCTGCCTTTACTGTTACTCTGGAGCCAGTGCTCACAACAGCCTACACAGTAATAAGCAAAATCAACGTCAGCCTTAGTTTCCCACAGTGTAAGGGAACCCTGGTGATGGAGGATTTTACAGCCATGCCTGTGGGTATCCATTCTTCCTGTGCATTGAACAAGTCTTTATGGATGTACCTTGAAGCTGAGGCCAGCAGCCAGCCTTCTTCTGGGAAGTTTGGTTAATATGCCACAATAGACAAACAAGAGAACCCATTTCAAATTCAGCTGTGCTCTTTTGTTACTGCATCTTGAAAACAAATCTAAAGCTTTCAAAGTCCTGAGTTAAACCCTCTGGGAATTTTTTCACAACAGCTGCAGTAGAAGAGCATGCAAATCTCTCAGATCAGAGAGTCCCTCTGATGTCTGTGTTCTGGACAATTGTAGAAGGGGGAAAAATAGCTTCTAGCTACCTTTCTAGTGTCCAAGTACCCACAGAAACCAGGAACCTGTTTTGTTATGTCTGATGTTGGCAAGCAGGAATGAGACTTGTAATTTTTAAAAAGGCAGCTAGTGAACAGGGGTGGATTTCAACAGTGTGAAAAAATCTCATCTTTATTCACAGAGGAGCAGATTTATTGTAATCAGCTTATTTCATCCTACCTGAAGAGTCTTTTGTTTTGTGAGAGAGAAAACATTTGAGAGGCAAAGTGGTTTGGAAGGTGATTTCCTGGTGGCCAGCTCTAACAGTTTCCAATCATCCATCATATGATTACGTTTCCTTTATCGCAATATATTATTTGCAAGTTTCTTAGTGCTGAATTTCTGAGTGAAGTGGTCTTTTAAAATGTAGATCACAGTGTATCTACAATCAATGCATGGGAAATGCTCAGTATGATAAATAGTTGATGACTGTTCCTCCTCTAAGGAAATTCTAACAATCTAAAATACCTTAAGTCACAAATTTTTTTGAATTCAAACTTTCTGCCATTTTCCTCTGGCTTGAGATCTACAAAATATCTGTAAATTCATTGTTATATCTGTAAGGGAATTAGTATCTATTTGCCTGGGTCTGAATGTAAATAAGCAAGCTTACCAGAATAGGTGAAAGCATCCTCTACTTCTGGAGGATTTCTTCTGTGTTAGTTGGTATGAATTGTGGAATTTCTACAAACTCATTTTTTTTAATTAAAAAGTTAGTTGTTAGGTAAAAATAAAAGAAATTCACTGCCAGTTAATTACCAGCAAATGGAGAAGCATGTGCTACCTGCCACAATTAATTAGTTTACTGGTGGTTTCCTAGCTCTCATAAGCCTGTATTCTAATTACATGGAGACAGTGCCTGCCATGAAGCATTAGTATCCAAGCACCGAGGTGTATGTGCAGTGCCACGGATTTCATCTGCTGGGTCAGCTGTCAGCAACACAGATGGGGAAGACCCATGGAGTGATCTTGTCCCATTCTCTTGGTTAGCACTGATTTTCTCACCTTTAAGGACTCTGTCCAGCCGGCATTTAACAGATGAAGGAAGGGAAAAAGAACCTTTCACATTTTCAGAGGGAGGAAATGCATCTTAATTTGTAGGCCATGACCTTGCAGCTATGCAGTTCATGGGCAGTTTATCAGTGCTCAAAACAACATTAATAATCCTACAGCAGAAAAAATAGAGTGTTCCACATAGAATCTGGGAGAGGCAAAGCTGTCCAAATATGAGATGAAATGTGGTGGTGTTTATTTCAGCCAGACATATTGCTATTATAATAAATATTTTCTTATTCTTTTTGAGCTAAATGTAGGAGATGATGAAATAAACCTTTATTTTTAATTTATATGTGACAAAGGTAATAAATGTGATGGGAAACATGCTAGAAACTCTGCTACTTCCTTTTCTTTTGTGAGCTTTTCACCTGCACAATTTGTTTTCAGCAACAGCCAAGACTGGGCATCAAAAGGACACCATGCTGCCACGTGTCATCTGTTTTCCTAAAGATCTGACATCTGGAGGCATGTGATTAAATGTGATTTCCCACCTTACAGAAACAAATAAATAAATGAAGTGTAGTTGCTGCACAAGCTATAGGAGAGGAAAATTTGAAGTCAGGGCTTGTGGGTTAGCTCAGGGAGCAGAAAGCAGAAGTCTAAAGTAAATACATTTTGATTTATTTTTAACATCTCACGGATTTTAAGTTAGCATTCTGATTTCAATACAGGTAAGAAGCAGATATAAGTCTTGTGTCTAGGGGACTGATTGTAATAAAAGCAAAATGAAATCAAGTTTAAGACTCCCAAAGTTAAATGCACCAAAGGAAAGTTTAGAAATGGCAAAGTTTTGCTTTTTTGATAGAAGCTGGGTTATGCTGGTTTTTTTCTCCCTCTCATTAAACTTTTCAGCTACTGCTGACAGCAGGGCTCAGTATCCATAGTCTAAGCTGACATCATTATGTCAATCAGATAAATAAGACAGGTCATCTTTGTAGTGTTTTGGGAGGCAGAGGGGTAATATTCTTGTAAATACAACACCCAATGGCTAAACAATTTTTCCAAAGCAAGTACATTTTGTCCCACCTGGTAAAAAAGGAAAAACAAACCACCCAAAACAAATAAAAAAGCTTGTCTTACTTCAAATGCCACTAGCCTGTAGAGCTACTGGCTGTCATGGTAATCACTCCTCCCTGGCAACTGGTAAAGTGTTTAAGGACAGAAGCTGAATAAAAGTGAAATTTATTTTTCATTGCCTTTCAGCTAGGATGAGCGTCTGTGCATTTTTTGGATACTGGATACTCTTACTCTGGCCATTTCAATTCCAAAGAAAAATGGAAGCTGGTGCACTAAGCCACCATCCTTAATCTATTATACTTCTTACAGTATTGGGCTCTGGTCTTATCCCTCATTGTCTTGTTTTTAACTCTTGAATTGTGGCTTGGGCTGTGATTCTTATATAATTTTATGGTTGCCTTTGGTCTTTATATCTTTCCATTCTTCACATTTTTCTAAATATGGAAAGAAATATGTAAGTGCTCAATATGTTGCATTTGAATAGATTGGATTTTCACCTCCCTCCTTTGCTGGGGTTTTTTTTTTTTTTTTTTTTTTTTTTTTTTTTGGAGCATTTGAGAATAATCCAGAAGTATACAGCTGATAGCCCAAATCTGCTGCCAGCTATGTCAGGAAAACAAAGATGAGGAGTGAAGGAAAAATAAAACCCTTGAAGCCTCTGGGGTAGCCTTTACTTTTATTCTGAAGATTTGAAAGGAGAAGAAATAAAGCAGAGATTTCAAGGTGAGATCAGAAAGGCAGTTTTAAAGCAAAGAAGGAAATTTAGGCTTAGTGATGTGGTGTTCTGCTAAAGGTCTTAGCAGTGGATGGTGTTTTTCTTGGAGAAGCTTGGCTGGATGAGAGTCAGATTTGACTAAAGCATGGATAGATTGATCTGTTTCATTCATAATATTTCTGAAGTACTTAAGGGAATAGTATCTAACATGTTTAGTCCTTCAGAGATAGTTCAAGCAGCCTGAAATTAGTCAAATCTGCTTCTATCTCTGTGAGCAATAAAACCACTAAAGATTAGAATGTAATTGCTGTGTAATGTGTCTGTTTAAGTAATGTGATTGTTGTTTGATTTTTGACAGTGAGTCTGGGTCTGAATGGTCAAAAGTCCTCTTGCTAAGGAGAGTAGAATTGGAAGTGTCTGCAACTTTTTAGGTCAGTAAATGTGAGCTCATTTTCATTGCTAAAAACTGTCCAGTCAGAAGTGAAATGAAAGGTAGTTTTCATGGATTTAATTAGACAAGAGCAGGACAAGAAGTTGTTCCTTTGGGGACCACACACCAATGAGAGGGAAACATAAGTTCTTTGACATCAAAGCTCTGTATTTTTGTTAGCATTTAATTTTATTTCATATCAGAAAACTGATATGCAAGTACCCTGTGGGATCTTAAGCAGAGTACTGGGTAGGGATAATAATACTTTGCTGGCATTAGTTAGAATTTTCATATTGGAGGAGCAGAGGTCTTGCACACAGCCAGCTTCAGTAAGCTGACCTATCTGCTTTTAAGCAGGCAAGTAATTTCAACAGATACACCAGTTTAGAAGGCCATTCTTTCCTGAATCTCCCAGGCTTTCTGCTACTGCCTCCCTAGTTCAGTTAATGGGAGCTCTCCACAACTTCTCCCATGCAAGGTCAGGCAGGTTAAGTTTCTCCTCATTTGCCTCAGGAGCAAACCCTGTCTAGCTGCGTGCACGGTAATAAATTCAATGTGCTTGGGCAGGTTTGTAGGCAAGGAGTTCACCTGTCAGGGAGTGACTTTTAGCCACACTTTTGTGTGCTCTTGCAGCCTCTGCCCGTTGCCTGTGCAGGGGTGCGTGTGGGGAGTGATCCCTCAGATGCTGAAGGGGCTGATCAAAACTTTGGCCCCATATATGAAAGAGCTAATTAGCACAGGGCAGCAGGATGGAAGGGACTGCTCCCACGGATGATTAAGTAATTGTATAGCTGTATTTGGCTTGGGAAGGTCAGCTGGATTGTGGAGGGGTTTTTGCTATACATATATCCCTTACAGGCTGTAAAACTGAGGCTATCGTTCATGGAACAAATTTTATTTATTATGGTATTTATACAAATGTTTAGCCATGTTCACATGCTAAACTCCCACTAAATTAATGAACTTTGAATGCTTATAATTGGATGAACTTTAGTTGCTTAGAATTCAATGACTATAATGCCAAATTGAGTTTGTAAATATTCTCTCTACAGCATATGCACATCACAGTGGAAATGATTGAAGCCGGACCTCTTGGGAGGTTTGTTCTCAAGTTTTGGCCAATTTGAATTGCTTTTAAAACAGGTTATTTATCGTTAACATCCTCTTTTTTCCTCTTTTCTCACCCTTCCTCATGCATCTTTACTTTTCCTTTTTTTTGGTTTTTTTTTTTTTTTTTTTTTTTTTAGTGCTTAGGCATTGGAACAGGCTGCCAGGGCTAATTGGAAACATTCAGGCAAATAATTTACCTGCCATTCAGAGCTCTTTCATGCCCACTTGGAACAGGCTCACTAGCCAGAAATAGCTGATGCCATTGCAAGGATCCAACATTACTCAGGTGTTGCTACATGAAGGGGAAAACAGTACCTGCTGTAAATAAAACAGCATGAAAGATGAATATTGTTAGGTCAGCTGTTCTGACCCCCAGGCAATTTTTGCACATTTTTCTGCTGAACTCTACATTTTTGACCTCTACTAGATTTTAGAGATTGAATTTACTTTAAGTTACCCTAGCTATCCCTAGGGGGAAGGTTAAGGTTATTCCTGTAATATTCTTAAATCCCACCCACTGTTTTTTGAGTGATCTAGGCTCCCAAAAGGAACTGAAGCACAACCAAATACTTCAATAATAATTTTAGGAATTGCTATGCACAGTTTCACTCACATATTTATCTACTTACATTGCTGGTGCCTTTGGACATGGAGCTTGCCATATTTTAAAATAAATAAAGCTGTCCTGTTTGCGATATGAGCTTCCCTGCTGGGCAGGAATGCATGAATCAGCTGATGACCAATTCAACACTTTTCTGCAGAAAGGCTGTCTGCTGCCTGAAACTGTCTTGATATTAGTGGTCTCATTTCAGCAAAGTTTCCTGAACAAATGAATGCTTTAGTGGAACTGTCACTAGGGAGACCTAAAAGATGAAAAAATCAAAGGGAACTGGGTATTTTGAAGCAGTGGAAAGAAAAGAAGATCTTCTTTCAAATTCTGTGCTTTCTCAAAGATTAGACCTATTTGCGCCTGTCAGTTGGGTTTAGTCCCATATATAAAATTAATTTTGAAGCTGTTTTCAAAGAAATCTGAAGTATCTAGTGAGTTGAAGTGACTTCAAAATATTGACACAACACTTCTAATTTTACTTCCTAGAGTTTATTGAAGAGGTATTTGTAGACACAGGCAGATACATGTGGCCCAAGGATCCAGACTTCCTCACTTGAACTAGCCAGCAGACAGTAGTTTTCAAAATGCTAATAGTGCCTTGTATTGTATCATTAGAATATAATCTAACAGATCAAACAGTATTTAACAAGTAACTTTTACTATCTCATTAATATGCACTTGAACTTAGATGTAGTACAGCTTAAGTACAATCTATAGCAAGTATTCTTGCTCCAATAGGAAAAAATTACTTCTTCAGAATGAAAGATAAAATGGGCAGCATAACATATGAACTATTAGTTCATCTGCAAAACAGCATAACTTTTAGTGAAAGAAAATAGTTTATTGCTTCGAGGTTTCATACTCTGTCACCTCAGTGTACAAGAGTTTGTGTTATAAGCTCTTTCAGCTGCATTTAACTCCCCTTCATCCAGGTCAAACTAGAAGTGCAACTGTCTTGTCACCAGTTGTCTTGTCACCATCACAGTTCCGTAAGGAGATCATCCATCATGCTGCTGCTAAATGTGTAGCTACTGGGTGTATCTGTACATTGTAACACTGAAATGCAGGCTGATATTTGAACTACTGATGTTAATGTGCTGTTAAAACTATGGAACTTGCCTTGTTCAGATTTGTTCCTGGTAATTTAATGGTACCATGGTAGCTATCTTCAAGAAAAAAACAAGCAAAGCCCTTGGATGTGTGGTTTCTCTCTACAAGTGTTATGATTGTTAGATTCTTCCCCCCTTAAAGAGCTGCTTTAAGTCAAGTTTTAAAAATTACTCTTCTGAGGCAGTAGGGCTCAAGAGGATGGTAATACCACATGCAGGTATATTGCACAGGGTCAGCAGTTCGAGTTCACCACAGCTCATTGTCTAAACACATTAAAGAAAAAGGAGTGTCTCTGCTCTGCCAACTAACTCATAAAATATGCATTCACCTCACCATAGTCGCTAATTGTCTCCCTCTTGGTTGTCAAACTGAGTAGAGAGGATGAGAGGTGAGGGAGACGGTGAAAAATGAATTTCTCTCCCCTGCTTGTAACATTCTCATTAAAGCATGTTAGCCAGGAATTAGGTGTATGTAGGGGATGAAATCCTTCACTATTATTGCCTTTACACCAACAGTCAGTATTGGTCTCTTGACTTGTTAGACTAGTTTTCCTGTAGGTGAACTATGTTAGATAAATAGAAATATATTTATTTTCCTATGGAAGAGAACTAGTTAATGGGAATAACTGAATGGTGGTGCATTGAGATCAAGCATAAATTATGTGTTTGTCCACATGACTGAGCAGTGGTGCATGTTCTGGAGTCCTGTGGTCAGTGTGGGTGAGGAAACCACTCAGAGACAAATATTCAGGTTAATGGTGTGAGGTTTCAGTGTTCTGCCTCACAATAGAAGAAATTCTTTCCTAATTACTCTGGTTTCAGACCAGACCAACAAGGTTTATCCTATTACAGCAAAGCTAAATATTTGTGAGCAGTTTGTGGCAGGCCTGAGTAGGAAAGAAATTGGTATAAGAATGGAACAGAATAGTGCCATACTGGTCAAACAAAAGGGTCATCTACTCAGTACTCTGGTTTTAGCTGCAGAAGTACAAGGTGGTTATAAATGAGCAAGAACAGAGTGAACATTTAGTACTTTTTATTCCTGTTACTTTCCAGACCTCTGACTTCTTTTAGAACATGACTCCTTATTTTTCAGTGCATTGCCTAATCCCTAATATTTTGGGGGTTTTTTAACAGTTCTCTGTTTGGCACACATAAATGTCTAGCATCCAGTTTGGATTCTTGTGTCCAGAAGTTTCACAGATCTGCTACGTGTGGTAAACCACATCTTTGTTTGCTTTGGACATGGCTTCTAGGATCCCATTAATTTTTGTGGTGGAAGAGACAAAGAGCACTTGCTCTTAATACATCTTGTATATCACTTGTGACTTATGTATTAAACCCCTGCCAGGCAATTTTTTTTCCAGACTGACAGTCCTTTAAAGAGAGGTTTTGATACATGTAAGCAGATCTCAGATCCTGTTTAGTTTCTCTTGTGCTCTCTCTTTTCTCTTTGCTGCATGCTCTGTGTTTCTCTGCCCCTCTGCAACTACATCCTGTGAGATGAGGTGAGATTGTTCTGAGCACACACACCAAGCTTTGACTTTTGCTTCACCACTGAGGGTTAAAACTATTGAATATCTACTAAGCAGCCCATACTTGAAGGCTTTTCTCCCCTGGTAGCTGGGTTATTCCATTAGTATTTTAGGCAGGCTAGGGTTTTTTTTCTAGCTGGACCTCAGCATACATTTCCATAATCAAATAGATGCAGGCACTGGTTTGGAAGGCAGAGTCTTCAGATTCTGATGTGACTGCTAAGCTAAGCAGAAGTGAGCTGACACTGAGATTCCTGAGTTTTCAGTCAGGAGCAGGTTTTTGTGGCTTGGCACTAGGGAAGCAGTGAGAAGAGTGTCAAAGGTTTGGGGGCGCTGAGGCAGTCAAGGCTCCTGCCTACTGCAGTATGAAATGGCCCAGATAAATCCATCTCTTTGGTAGGAGCTTTGCAGACAGGAACAGCTTATTGTTTTTGCCTGAATGATGAAGAAAAGCAAGAGAATGGGAGTCAAGGTTTATAATTTCTTTTGCCATTTGAAGACCAAAAAGTCTTCTTTTTACCTTTTGCCATTGACTTGAGTAACTTGGGACAGATCACTTCCCTCCTCTCTGTACCTTATTTCCTGAGTCTAGCTGATGCATATTTACAAACATACAGAGCTTTCACAGCAGTCCAGTGAGAGGCAAGCAGAAACCACAGATACTAGATTGCTAAGCAAAAGGAGAAAATTCAGTAGTTAGGGGTAGAGCACCTATGTGTGCAGCATCCTGTCCCTGGTATTTCATAGCTTCTATATAGGTTTATTTTTTGTCTTTAATGGAAAGAAAGAATATATCATGTCAGGGACTAGAAAAACTTCCCTTTATTTCAAAGAAATTAAAATTGCTGGTCATTCCTTCCTCAGACATCATTACTTCAGGGCTAGGTTAAGGCAGATAGATGAAGGTGGCTCAATTCAGCCTAGTTTGTATCCTGAGAGTTTGTGAATTTACATTTATGAGAAGAAATAGGAGAAGAAAGGAGGGAACTGAGACTTGCCAGAGCAATCAAAGCAAGAAATTAATAACAAGAACCAATCTCCTCATGCAAAACATCTGCAACCTTTTTTGAACTAATATTTTGAAGGCCGACTTTCTGAATAAAGCTATTACAGAGATGCTTCAGGGAAACTGTAGGTTTGGAAAGTAGCCAGTATTCAGGCTTTAAGAATGGAGAGAGAGTTGCCCAGAATGTGAGAGAGTCTTTGTCACATCCCATTTCTGTCCTTACTCAGGGGATCTATAGCCCACCAGTCTAAAACCATCCTACCTGAAGGCATCTTGTCTTTGCTGTTATTGTGGGAGGATGATCTGGTAAAAAAAAAAAAAAAGAATAAAAAATTTCTCTGCTGTTTTTCATAGAGGAAAGTTCAGGTGCTACTTAGCTTTCAGTGTTTCTTTAAAGAGTTGTGGCAAAATAGTCAGCTCTTTAATCTAACCATGAAATGGCAAATCTGTGCTTGCTCAAGGAAGAAAGAGCATTACTGTTTGAATTCATAATAATGTTTCACCTTATGTTTTTTTGTCTCTCAGCCACTTGAGAGGATCTCCCATGCCACAGTCTAGTGCTTTTCTAGCCAGAAAAGGTGATCTCCTCCCCAGATCTTTGTATGTAAGGTTGAAGTGAAGAACTTAAAAACTCTTTAAAAAGCATTAGTCTGCAGAGGAATGTCTGCTTCTTGACAGGCATCAGCAGTGAGGTGGGTGGAAACACCTCTATTTTTTTTTATAATTCAAGTTGAGTGGAGAAAGATGCTGCCCCCAATCCCCTCTTCCCAATCTAGAAGTGAGCAGCACAGTGAGTGAAACTTAGTGAAGCTGCTATGCTCTGCCAGCTGGCAGCAGACCCAGAAGACTTATGCAATTAGTGAAGTTTCTTCTGAGTCATCTCCTCTGCTCTCACATACCCTGCACCTGATGTCTCTGTTTTGCAAGTTACTGCAGCCACAAGGACATTTGGGATCATTTGCTGAACTGGACGGGCTGAGGACGAGGCGAAGTTTGAAGCCAGTGAGATTTAGGCATTCTTTCCATCTCTACCTGTGCACCCAATCTTAGTGATTGCAAAGACAGGTGGGGCACACTGTGCATACAAAAGCTTGGCAGCTGCATGCCCCGTTTCAGCAACTGGACTGGTA
This sequence comes from Melospiza georgiana, assembly GCF_028018845.1. Taxonomy (NCBI): domain Eukaryota; kingdom Metazoa; phylum Chordata; class Aves; order Passeriformes; family Passerellidae; genus Melospiza; species Melospiza georgiana. The sequence goes on along the minus strand of NC_080432.1, from coordinate 42,358,389 downwards.
AATCCTTGGACACTTGAAACACTAGAAAATGCCCATAGCAGAAAAACTCCATCCCTCAGCCATGCACGATGCATTGATGATGATGGGTTTGTATTTTCTAGGTATGACAATCAATAGACTTATTAGTCTATTAATAAATTAATAGGCTAGAAAATAAAATAACTTCCTAAAGATGCTGTTGTGGAAAGTTCTGGTTAATTTTCATCCAATTCCCCCATTAGAATACAGAATTTTCCAGTAATTTGCACTAGGTTTTGCCTTTTTTGGATTCAACAGCAGTCATAAAAAGTTTTATTTGATTAGCTTCCTACACCAAACACCTGTGGTTTTTGTGTCATTTGCTCAAGTGTGTTGCCTGAGGCTAAGTTACCTTGCCTGGAAAGGATTTGTTAGAGATGGGTCAGAAGTAAGAAAGAATGAAAAAAAACCCAAAACCCCTAGGAGTATTAAATAAGGCAGGGGGAGTAAAATGAAAGGGCACTTCGAAGACACACAAGGATATATTTGGCAGTGCCATTAACCAGGCACTTCACAAATAACAACAAACAAGGAATGGAACAGAGGACAATACTGTCCAAACCAATAAGAACCAGTTTTTACAAGGATCAGTTATTTGCAGGGAGCTGCCAAATGGTTTGCTTACTCAAATTGGATTAAATGGTTCAAATTCCCATGTCTACCAAATCTCCCTTGAAAAACTGAAGCAGCCACTTAGAATCTTCTCAAGGTCTGTCCTTGCCTTGAGTCTTTAAATTTGCTTTCAGTGCATGTCCAGTCAGTCCTTTGGCAGTACAGGACAAAAAAAAAAAAAGTGTCCGCTGTAAACCAGATATATATTAAAGGCTTCAGGTATTTGAGATGTGTCTGTGTTTGAATGTTTGAGATATCTTTTGATAAAAACTTTACCCCTTGGAAAGAGGAGAATCTGCTCATGGTCCACAATTTGAGTTTAGGTGGCATTATCCAGACATTTTGGGGTGTAAGAACAGCCAAAAAAGCCTTGGCCATTCTGCATGGCTACATGAAAAACTACTTTGCAAGTAGCTGATTATATTAGGAGAGGACTGCACACAAACAAAATCAAATTCACCTTTTGTTTTGTAATGTTCTTATCTAGTATTAACTTGGCTCTCCAAAACCAATTCAGCCACTAATGGATTTTTTTGTTTTTCATTTCCTTTCAGAGATTTTTTGACTGATTGAGGTTTAATATATCCATATTTCTACATAAAATGTGCCATAAAAGTATTTATATATTTACATATACACCAACTACATATGCAGTTACAGTCCTTTCTTCATAACTTCCATTTTAAGTAACCTCTAGGCAGAGCAGTTCCTGCAAGCTATAGCTACTGAACTGGAAGAAATGTTATTTGGCTGCACCTCTCATCTCTTATCAAAGCAGTAGCAATTTAAAGGCCATCTCATTACTGTTTTCAAGGTTCAGCAGACATGTAGCAAGAATAAAGATCAGTTTTTTTAAAACAATCTAATTCTCCACCTGATTGCTCTTCGTGCTTGATTTGTGCACACAGCATAATAATGTTATTAAGGGTAATCAGTACTGCCATTGTTACTCAGGCAAAGAAAGGCTACTGCACTATTGAGCAGCTCTTCACATAGGAATCATGTGAAATAATACAGCCCATAGAATATTCCTGTGCTATTTCAAAAACTGATGAAAAGCTCAGGTAAAAACTGCCAGGATCTGCCAGAACACACAGTTATTAATTATATGGTGGAGTACACAGAGCCATGAGCAACACCTTTATCAGAAACCAATGCTTTGTGTCAGGATCTAATTTGCCAATAATTGGTACTGTGTGTCTCTGTTATATGCCAATACAGGTATTGATTTAACATGTAAAAGTGAGATGAAATAAGTAAAGTAAAACAAGTAAATCTCTTGGGAATGAAGGAGTGAAAAATGTGAAAAATCTGTAAGTATTGAAATCTACTTGTCATATGGTGCTTTCTATCTGCATTGGTAACAGTAGGACATGTAGCAGAGGCAATGTAGGTAAACAATGCTAACAGAATAGGTAAAAAATGCCCACTTTTCATTTGAAGTTTTACAGGATTTTTTAATCTTTTTTATTGACCCAGTATTATTATAATATTTAATTCCAGAAAGAATCCTAGGAAACTGTAGAGAGAAAAATGTTTTCTTCTGAAGATTTCCATTTATTTCCATTTATTCTAAGATTTCCTCTGTATTTTAATCAAACTTTATTTTAATTTTTTGTCACTCAGAAAAAAATCCAGTGGAATTCAAAAATCATTCTAAATTTAAAATATGTCTTACTAAAATTTATTGCTTAGTAAACATTATGTATTTATTATAGTAAAATATAATAACCTATATCATATATAAACTGGGGGACAAAAAAAATAGCAAAGTAAACAGAAATATGACATTTGCCCACATTCAGGCTTCTCATGTGTTTTTTAGCTTGCAATAAGGTTTTAGCTGTATGATGCAAGCTGTTGCAGTCTAGCAAACCTTACATCTAGATAATGATGACCAGTCTTTTTTATTTGCTGGTATTATCAAAGCAATGAAGACCAAAGGTGGTAATCAGTCCTCCTTATAATAGGTGTTTGACATAGCAAAGACATTTAGAACTGTTTGATTTTGTAATTCTAATCTTTGTTTTAGGGGAAACCTTTTTCCCATCTTCTAATTGTGAGAAGATTTTAAAATTCATACAAAATGTGAGAGAGAACTTATTGTTATGGGAAGGCTCACTCAGAAAAGTAATGCAGTCCTGTGCTGGCTTCAAACTGAGGAGTATTAGGCAGTTAACCTTTAAAGACTATTTTCTCCATCACTAGAGGTGTCTGCTTTAAGCAAACTTTTCTGATAGTGAGTTGTGCAGTCTTTTTTGGCTCTGCAGGGCTCTACAGCCAAATGCACCCATGCATTCACTCTTGTTCCCCAATCTTCACAAAATAAAATAACAGCCCCTAAAACCACTACCACATACTCATCTTTGCAATGACCCTGCCTCACCAATACTGCGTCTTCCTCAGATCCCAAAGATCTGTCTGGAGAAGCAGCTGCCTATCTGAGCACCTGAAGACCTTTCATCCCTCCCTGATCTCCCATCTGTGGCAGGACCAATGAGCGGGAAGAAATGTGCCTTACTGAGATAGTGGATTAAAATTCAGCTGCTTGGCAGCTGCTGTGGTGAGCCCGGCTGTGAGTGCTCTGCAGAGCTCGCTGTGCACAGCAGGGGATGTTAGTTACTGCTGTTAGTCTTAAAAGTTATCTCTCATAACCAAGGACCAAATGTAAACTCTAAAATAACAAATTTATGAGCAACATAGTGGCTGATTGTCTTTATTATACATTGTAAGATCAGACAAAGATTCATCTGCGTAATGAGGGACCCACAAGCAATTTGGGTCTGTGTGAAAGAAAGTTTGGTGGGCATTGTTAAGCTGATGTTATGTTTATTTCCTGAGGATAAATGTGGTCACACTGTTCATCTGAGCAGTCTAGAAATTCTCTGAAATGGCAGGGTACAACTGACAGACCACTACACAGTATGTGTGCCAGAAATCCTGCCTGGTAAGTCTGGGTCTTTTTATATGGGCTCCCTGTGTAAGCATCAAAGTCAAAAGAAGAGCAGATACTGCACTGGCACTGGCACCAGCCGTGCTGGGATGAAATAAAAAAAAATTAAATACATAAAACCCTCTTAATTCCAAAGGAAAAAAAAATACAAAAAAACCCACCCCTCAAACTAAACAAAAATGAAGTAGTATTCCTAACAAGCTACAGTTTCCCTGCATGAACAAAAATCAATATGCCCTTTAAACATGCACAAGCCCAGTGGTACTATTAAAGGAAGTAGGAAAAATAGTCCCCAATTTCTTATATTTTGCAATTACTGAATAAGACACTTCATCAGGAAACTGTCTCCACAAGCAGAAAGGCTGCAGTGTCATTTCAGTCTGTGCCATGCTTGCTGCTCAGCTGTGTCTGATAATTTAGGGCAATAAAGTTGTCAGATCTCACAGCCTTAGTTCAGCTGCTGTGTCCACAATAATTTCTCCTCTGGACTCAGCTGATGGGACTGCCACTAGGGGCCCAGGTTGGATGTTTCTGCCAAGCTCCTTCTTCTGGATTTAGAGGCCAGAGTGTCAAGAGCTTGCGGCCATTAAGGAGTTTAAACTCCTTCTCAGGAAGCAAGCTAGGGCTTTCTTCCAGGGCTAGGTCCTTGCTCTCGGGGCTCTTCAGATTATGGGTTTCCCCTAGACCTGAGGCTTGGATCATCCAGGTTGAGCCTTGATTTCTCACAAGCCTGCAAGTTTGATTCTGTTAGGTCATGGGAAAGTAGTACCTTATAGTCCAAGGGGTCTGCCTTTTGCAAGCTCACAGAGTCATCAGTTGTTTGCAGTGGTGGCCATTTGGCTCTGCTCTTCCTGAGGAATGATGTGAGCAGCCATGTGTTGGAACTCTGGAAACAGGATTACACTAACACAAAGCACCAACTTAAACAAGGTCTCTGCAGTATTGTGTGTAGTGTAGACCTGGTAAGAAACCTCTTGTTCCAGCAGTGGTTACAAACTGCATAGAAAGAGAAAAAATGATGGAAAAGGAGGGACAGGTACTGAAAATTATTTGACTTTACACAGAAGTTCTCTGTGTGTCAGAATAAATTTTCAAAGTCAGAGTCCAGTGGATTAATTTCAGGAGTGCAATTCATAGAATCATAGAATATGCTGAGCTGGAAGGGACCCATTAGGATCATCGAGTCCAACTCCTGTTCCTGCACAGGACAGCCCCAAGAGTCACACCATGTGCCTGAGAGCATTGTCCAAATGCTTCTGGAACTCTGTCAGGCTGGCGCTGGGGAGCCTGTTTCAGTGCCCAGCCATGCTGTGTGTGAAAAAGATTTTCCTGATATCCCACTTGAACCTACCCTGACTCAGCTTCATACCATTTCCTTGAGTCCTATCTCTGTCACAAGAGTGAAGAGATCAGTACCCGCCCCTCTGTTTCCCCTCATGACGATGTTAAAGACCCCAAAGAGGGTCTTTAAAGTTGTTAAAGTCCCCTCTATCTCATCCAAGCTGAACAATCCAATTTTTCCCACTGAATGTGTGCATCATTCTTTAGAGACCCACTGCTCCCTTTGGTTTGTTGGAACAAAATAGCAGCCTGAGCTCAAATTTCAATTGTTTTGGGGGGAAGGCACTGTTTGGGCCCATGGATGTCTTTTAATTTTTTTTTGGCCTCATCACGCATGGTAGCATCATCTTTCTACTTTCTTCTTTCTTCTCCCCATTGCCAAAACCTGTCATTAATACCTTAGTTTATCAAAGTGGTAATGCTCAGAGAATTCCTCCCATCAGAAATGAGTTCCAAGCTCTCTCTGCACTGTATTTTGCTTGCTGTGGCACAGTTTAGAACCCATTTTTAGTATTTCTGTCCAAAATAAAGGAGCTGAAGGGTGGTGGAGGTGGGTGGGTCCCTGAAAGTGCAAAAAAGAATGGGTTGAAATATGAACATAATAGGAAACATTACTTTTGAAGGCAATCACAAGGTAGTGCTAGAGGAGTCTGAAGTGACATGCCCAGTGGGAACAATCTGAACTTGATTGTTCAAGTTCAAACTACCCTATTTGGACATCAGCTGTCTTTAGTGGAAAGCACACCAAGTGATTATCAGGTATAAATCTGCATAATTTGCCATTATGCATAATGTATTTAATTTACTTCAGGCTAAAACTTTCAATCTATTCACATTAACACATTTTGCAAAAAGCAGGAGGAGGGCACTTGGGCTGTATGTGCCCATCTCTCCCACACCTCTGGGTTGCTGTGCCTCTGGGTAGCAGCTCTTAGCAGGCAGAATGCCCTGGGGGTGTGGGGAAGTGTTTAACATCCAGCCAAACCATCTGCTGTGGCTGCCTCGGAGTTTGCAGGTAAAATCCTGCTATGGCAGGCAGCGTTTTAACTTCTGTGTGGGGTGGGAATGCAGACAGGATTTTAGCGCAAGAATTAGCAGAGCTTGAATGTATCCATCTACAGTCCTGCCCAGGCTGGGCAGCACACAGAGACTGCCCTTCGTGGGCTGACTAATGGTGCTGAAGGGGAGGATGAAGAGGACTATGAGAATGAAAGCAGTCTCCTTGACAACATTGGTCACTCTTCATAGCATTCATCATAAGATATAGATACCTTCTGTAGGTTGAGTTTGTCATGAGAGATCACAGCAGCAGTGAGAGCAACGAAAAGTGTGTTTTCTGGGTACAGGGTGAGACTAATAGCTCTTGTCCAGCTCTGGATTCTGAACTGATTCTCGTGGTAAACTCCTGGGAAATGTCTCCATTTTAAGATTATTCATGTTTGGATCACTTTTCTGGAAGTTGTGGCTTGGATACACTTTTGCTGTGTTCATTTTGGTGATAATTTTGTGTATCCTATTCTTATTATCTCATGTATCTGGCATATTTTAGATTTTAGTTCCAAATTGAATCTCTACACATACACATGTATGATTGCTCAGTCTGATGAAAGTATGGGTGAGAAAAAATGCTCTCTCTTGATTAACAGCAGTCATTTTATCTGTTAGCAAAGATAGATAATATAGTGAATGAAGAAGACCAAAAATCAGTCAGAGGTTCACAGGAGCAGAGACCAAAAAAAAAAAGTGTTTGCCCACCCCACAGAATTTCTTCCTCTCTTTTAGTATGAATAAAACAAGACCAGTAGAGTTTTTTGGAGGAGGGAGAAAGAAAAATGGAAAAAAAATTTAAAACGTCCAGGAAAATGACGTGGAAACAAGTATAGATGTGTGGGCACATGCATATATATGTGTGTGCATACATATATATGTGTGTGTGTGTGTGTGTGTGTGTGTGTGTGTGTGTGTATACACATACAAACATCTATATATAGTCAATAAGACTCCTTTGTGATTAAGGGTTTCCCTGAGCATAACGAATTCCAAACCCAGGATTGTTTCTCTGCCTGATGCTAGTTCATGGATCTCTTTAAGAAGCTGACATGACCCTATTCAAGAAATTTAGTATTGATCTGGAAGTATAGGGAGGAGAAAACAGTACCAAACTTTTTTTTCCTAAGAATTTACATTTTGGCTAACTAAAATGTGAGGAACAAATACTACTGGAAGAAATATTAAAACATAGTGTAGTTCCAACAGCTCTATTCAATACATGTTTGATTTTTTTTCAAAATATAAGGCAATTGAGATTTTTATTTGAAATACCTTTCACACAGGTTTTTGTTTTTCAATGATTTCTCATGATCTCCAGTGTTTTTCAGAGGTGACACATTAGAATTGAGGACATCTGAAAATTCTGATACAGCTGTGATGCTGGCAATAGATAGAGTGGAAGAACAGTGAGGTCTGTTCAAATTTTCTGTTGCTGAGAATGTGCTGCTCTTCATAAGCCACATTAATTAAGTAACCATTCCAAAATGTAGGAACTAAGAAAAGTGTCTATATCCTCATTCTAAATCAATAGCTAAAGTTGTGTTATTAGGACTGTCATCGACAAACCCATGTTTAATTCACAGGACCATATAGGATAGAAGCCAAGTTCCAGTTCCAGTGTGAAGGAAATTGCATTAATTATGGTGAAGATATTGAAGAGTCACCACGATGGAAGAGTTATGTAGTCTAATTTTTCAGGTCCAGAAAAATTAACTTGGCAGCTAAATTAGATTTGCCTTCAACAATAGCCAGGTGGAACAGAAAACTGCAGGAAGAAGGAAAGACTTGAAAGCAGCCTACAGCACAGAAAGACCACCAGTGCAACATACCAGATAAGAAAAAGTTAAGACTGAAATTGGAAGGTTGTGCCATGATAAATATCTTCTGTAAAGCATGTGTTTTCTTCCCTCTAGAACCATGGTGTGGCTTTCATTTTTGGTTTTTTTTGGCATTATTGCTTTGTGTGGATTGTTGGCCCATCAGGGATATGAGTAGGGCTCAGGAGATATTGATTGAATTCCCGGTCTTCTTGAACTTTCCGTGTGAACTTTAGGGTGTCATTTTTGTATCTCCAATTCCTGAATGTAATAAAAATTAAATTTTTCTATTTCATCATGTCATTGAGGCTAAAATACATCTAATAGCTTTGGGATGCTCAAATATTTGGGTTGTAACACCCATAACAGTGGCTACCACAGAGACCACACAAATATCAGCTACCTCAGGTCACTCCCCTCTGATATTTGATTCAGCTGGCTGAGTTTTGGAATTTTATTATGTCACGATGCAATAAAGCAAAAATGGATCACTTGCCCTCTTTTCCTCATGTATGTTCCTGCCTTATAAATTCATCTACCATTCATGATTCTTATCAGTTTTAGAAACTTCTAAAACAGAAATATTGGTTCAATCAGTGCAAACTAAAGCAGACCTCCATATTATTTTTACTGTATCATCTTGGAGATGGAAGGGCAGTTTGCTTTTGTATATTCTTTTTTCACAACCCCTTGGTTTGAAATCATTAGCTATAACCTGGCTTGTACTGTCAAATATCTCTGTTCTAGGATTAAATCCAACAAAGTCACATAAGAGGGGGGGGGGGAAAGCCCAAGCCCTTCAATAATTTAAACTCATTACTCTACTAATCCTTCTATTCTCCTAGGCTCCCTGGAGGTATATTAGGAGGTAATTGAAAACACTTTAATATGCTGAAAAGACATTTGAAACGAATGTAGGCAGCCCCTGGTAACTCTCTACTCCTTTGGTTGTTTAGTAATAAGGAAGATCATCTCAGCAAAAAGAAAAACCCCCCCAGCATATTAAAACAAAGCAAGAACACCTGTAGATAAAAGTGTTCATTTATTGTCAATAAACACTAAAACCACTCCATGGTGTCTTTGTTGTAATGAGAATTTGCTGAGAATTAAGAGTATATGTAGGGTGGGGGAGTGAAATACGTGATGCTTAATTCAGGGCACTGACACAGGGATGCCCTGGGGATCAGGTCTCCAGGTCTGCTGCCCTGTGCACAAACCTGTGTGACACCTTGAGTCTGTCTGATTTACCTTGTGGAAAATGCTGTCACTACATCTTTAACTCATGGAGTTTTAATTAATTATTGCTTTTAAATGACTCAGGGAACCTTCAATAAAGTTGTCATAGAAGTTAAAAGTGTTGCTATTGCTTCAAAATTCTACAGTAGGAAATGTGTTTAAATATCAGTTCTGATAGTACAGGATTGCACTATGCCTGTAAAGCACTTTGTATTAAGGACAGTATAAAGTTTCACTTCCCCAAGGAGAATCTAGGGAGGAATTATTTTAGTTTTTACTTCTCATTAATAATGTATTTGACACTTGGCAAGCTGTGTTTGGAGATGGGTGCTCTTTAGAGAATCATTGGACAATGTAGTGTGTGATTTTCTGTTTGCAGTCAATTTATGATTCAAAGAGACAGCTTCATCCTACCTATAAATTTATTCCCATGGTTGTGCTTCCTCTGCCAATTCACTAATGAAGTCTTTTCCAAGACAGTTGATCTCTTTTTGTCTTGAAAGCAATACTCAAGTAAATAAAGCTTTCCTTTTCTTTCTTTTTTTTTTTTTTTCTTTAAATTCTCAGCCATGGCACCATACGGAACAAAGAATCAGTGTTGGATTAGAGAGTCACTGGCTTCTAGATCAAATTGTTTTAAACTTTGCCTTGGAGACTAGCACACAAAAAATTAATCTTACAAGAAGACTGACAGTGGCTTCCTCAAAAGGAGCGTGGCTTGGCTTCAGTCCTGGGACATTTGTGCGCCCAGATTCCATGCGCTGTATTTGCAAACCTGCAAGGGCTCCAAGATTTTTCTGGTGCAGGTCTCACTTCTCATCCGAAAGCGGCTGGTGAGTGCAGCAGGCCAGCAAAGAGCAGGGAGTAATTTCTCTCCTTATACATCCTTTTATCATCACCACTAACTCGCTCTGACGGCTTTAAAACTCTGCCACTTAGTGTTGCATAAGGTAAAGCAGCTGAGTTATGTACAGTGACAGGCTTAGAAATTTATTTATGTAGGGTCTCTCTTGTGTCACTTGTTATTTACAGATGTTAATACATTATAATATCACAATGTATTTAAGCAGGATTATTGTGAGCATTCACAAAGACTAAACATCTTCCTGAAATGAACTGATGCTCCTAAATCATGGCTTGGATTTTGGGAAAAATCTGAATTCCTATTATGTGGATATATAGGGAGAAAAGAAGTCAAGTTCCACTGTTCATATACTTTTAGAAACAGGACTGGCTCCTAATTCACTGCCCCTGTATTCCCTTGTAGAAATCTAGAAAAATCAACCCACTCTGGCCACCACTGTTTTCCTGCTCTGTGCTCGTTGATTCGCACTCATCATTGATTCTTCTACTTCACCCACATTGTCCCTTGTAGCAAGGGAAGGAAAATACAAACCTGATGGATCTGGTTCTGCCCCGGCCCTTGCAGTGCTGCAAGGAGAGAACCAGTGCCCACTTTTGTCAGCTGGGTAAGAACAAATGTCTATGGGGAAGATAGACAAGATTTGCCTGTAGCTTGCCAGTGATCAGAAAATAGGACCCAATAGGTTATTTCTATTAATTTTCCTTAATGATTAATTTTCTTTATGTTCACACTCATGAGACTGTTTTCCTGAAACATTTTGGTGTGTTCAGAGCCTCATTCACGCATCTTTCCATTGTAAGGAAAAGTGTACAGCACAGCATAGGTCCCCAGCTGCAGCCAGCCCTGTGTAACATCTCTGGGGCAATCACAGCAATCTCTTTTGAAAAGTATTTAAATGCTATTTATTTTGAAATGTTATTTAATAGCTGTTAGGTAGCTAAGATCTAAGTCTTTGCAATTCATTTACTCTCTGTAAGCTCCCTGTCTCCTTGTAAAATTACTCACTATGACAATTAAGGAGCTCTCATTTTGTAAGTGTAGGCTCTTACAAAATATAATGGTTTTATTCCTGTTTTGATTTCAGCAGCATTAACAAGTTTTATGCCACATGAGGAGCTGCCCTCCTCATTGTGGTGCTGATGAAGTCTGATCATATTTCTCTATTGCAATTTCAACAAGCGTAAAAAAGAAAAAGTGATAATAATAATAATGATATTGACTTGTGTACCTTAGAGGGATTTCCAAGGGATTAGTAGTGTTTATAATATGCTCTGAAATTGATGCTCTAAGGGCTATTAGGAAGCTGCCTTCCTGACAGCTTGACATATTTTCAGACAGTAGCACAGCAGCTGTATTAAGCCATTGAGCAAGCAATCCCATATAATAAAATCTAAATAATAGAATTTAACAAAAAAAACCCATCAGAAGCCCCTCTCCTCTCTGTGATTCACTGAGATCCATTTTATATGTCTAATGCATCATTCATTGGCCTGGACTTCCAGCTGGAATGCAGTGGTGAAGAGCTGAGATATTGGCCTCCCTGCTGTAGCAGTGCTGAGCACGGTTGCTATGCACAGTAAAGGCAGTGCTGAGGCCCTGGCAGGTATTCCTCTGCAGAAAATGCTCAGCCTAATCCAGCTCTTTCTTCTCTCCCTGTACATCTAGTAGCATTATGAAAATGAAGAAAGATAGTGTGCTTTGCATCAGCGTGACTGAGAGATGACCCAGATTCATAAATAAACTTTGCAGCGATTCAATAATAATTTAACTGTCCACTTCCATGGCTAGTGAGGAATTGCCTTGTCATGATGGGGAGAATGGCAGGGAGGTGAAGATTCATGGCTTCTAAACAGAGAACCAGATGACTGAGTTGCTGTTACCAAGGAAGAGCTATTCTATGCCATTGCTTAGCAGCCTCAAAATTCCACCTTCCCTGTAGTCGTGATGTTGTTTCATTTCAAAATTTGCATTTAGTTCTCATCAAAGAAATAAAAAAATGCTGAAGTTCTACTTTAATTATCTGAAGTTTAGCTAACAACTTGAAGATTGCACACAGTTGTTTGAGTTTAAAAAGTGATTTCACCTTCACTACTTTTAACTTTTTATAATTCTAAAGTGCATTCAAAATTGTAGATACAATATTACAGTGAATTTAGAAATGCAATAGAAAAAGAAATATTAAAAATCATAATTTTTTACAATTTTCCCTCTAGTTATTCTTGAGTTGATGCATCAAGTAAAAAATAACACAAATTTATGAACTTGTCAATTGATGAACTCTACGGTATTTAGGCATTGCCATCCCCTCTTTTTAGCCCTCTTTGGCTAAAAAACAATTATTTCAGATCTACTGTAGGAATTTTATGAGCTCAGCTACTCTAATTTCCACTTGGGCTGGACAGCCCAGGAACAATGAGATGCAGTTGGCTAATATCAGTCCCTCAGTGCCTGGTTTCTTCCACACACTAAGCTGGCATCTGATGCTGGGGAAAGTGCAAATACATACACAATAATGAAACCTTTTGCTTTGAAAGTCAGATTTTTTTTTCACCTCTTCATTTATTTTGTTAATACTACTTCAAAGAAGACTTTAAGAAACATATCTTGAAGTGATATGTTTCTATCGTGGAGAGCTGTGCTCCTCACAGCATTTCTTTTGCAGAAAGAAGCTGGCTGGAAGCCACTGCTTCACAGGCCTTGTGTAGCTGTGAGCTGTTCAGTGGGGGGTACAGAACAGTGTAGGTGGACTCTGATAATGGACGTTTTGGCAAGATGTGTGAGGTGCTTTAATTATTCAATTAGGGATTTTTGCTTTAATAATATACTGCTGTTCCATTGCACCCATGCTGCAGGATGCTCACAAAGCTACCATGCAAAAATATTAGCTGGTGCAGGGAATAGCTGTAACCTTCTGCTCAGTTTTGTGTCCCGTGGGGAACATACTATAAGTCAATCCTGTGCCATGCATTACCTGCCAACCAATTTCTGAATGTGCTTCTGGGACCTGAGTAGTATCTATGAGAAGCTGAGACCTGGCTGCCTTGGAAGTGGCTTTTTTTATCCCCATCTCCATCAGGATAGTCATGCAGGATGTTCTTTTTGGCTTGTTCAGGAGCTGAAATATGAAGTACCTTGGAACCATTTTTTTCTGTCAATGCACCATGCTACTTCAGATTTTCACTTGAGCAGAATCTTGTCTCTTGCCTTCAGGACTGGTCTCTCAGGAACAGTTGTGTTTGTCCAGGCATCTTGCAAAACTTGCAAGGATTTTGTTGAGATTGGTGGCAAGGTCAGAAAATACTATTTTTGTCTTTTGAAGTATAAATGTAAGAGGCAGATTCTAGTTGTCTGGAAGAATGCATCACAATATATGACCAAGTAGGCAAATGAAGATACAGCTGGGTAAAAGGTATGTATGAACAAGTTTAACAGGGAAGCTTGGGTGCATTCAATGTTTTTTGAACTTCACAAAAGTTGCCAATGTGTTTTTGATTTTTTTAGTAACTGCTTGTAAATATATGATTCTAATACAATGGCAATGGTTGTTAAAAACTTACTGAGGATCTTCACCTGTGGGCTTAAAAGGAATTTTGTGTTGTTGTAGATGATACAGTGTCCTCTGTTGACATCAGTGCATTTAGTCTTTTCCTGTAAATAGAGGGATTGTATAAAAATTTGTGTTCTTCAAAATGCAAAAAAACCCTCAGCGATTATTTTAGTAATATTGTACAGATTTCAAGTCTAAAGATAAAAGGCACCCACCAGTATTGTCCTCCTGTTTGTTGAGAATCAGATCATGCAACTTCTATTATCCAAGAGAGCTAAATTAGCTGTAATTAAGAGCATAAATGATGAAAAGCAAAAATTAGATTAATTAACACTGTTTAAAAACCTGAACTAAGGATGTGATCACTATTTTAAATAGAAGTATTATAGGGATAAAGTCCTGAAGTAGAATATGTGGTTTTGTAGTTCAGGAAACAATTGTGCTTTGGTAACAGGAATGGACCAGATGAGCCTTATTAATAGTAATACAGTTATGATTAAAGTATTGATAGTTTATACAGTAATGATTAAAATATGAGCATCCCAATTAATGTCTCCTGTATGGAATAAAATTTAAAAAAAGAATCCACTTGCCCAACCCAGAAGTTTTACATTATTTTTTAATCTTTTGGTTTCAAGCTCATAACTACTAAATTATAGTCTTTAATATAAAGCACAAGTTAACTACCGCAACTAATACATAGTAGAATTTTTCCTTTAATGCACAGAAAACTGGAATTATGTTGTGTTACAGCTGAGGTTGCCTGCAAATGAAGAACAAACTTCTACCTCCACAAGTGTCCATTTCCCTGCATTTTCTCATGCAGCTCTGTAGATGAATATGATGGCAGCATATTCTGCAAGAATATCTGCCTTTCTTGGGATGTTATGCCAGATGCTATTGGGTACAATGAGGGAAATGTCCCAATGAGCAGGGACTGACAGAGCTACTTTTGGCTTGGGTGGCATTCATCCGTCAGTAGGGATCACTGGATTCTGTTTCTCTTGTCTTATTTTGATGCTGTGGGATAAAACCCTGGGCATTAATACTTAATGCCACTAGTAATACTACTGGCAAGTGTGAACAAAGACTTTTTAGATCATAAAGGAGACTCCTGATAAGCGGAATTCAAGCTCAGAGCTCTGAATCCAGTACCTGGGCACAAAAAATGCTATTAAAATAGTAATATCCCTCATGTCCCCACACTTTGTATATTATGTGTTTGCTCTAACTTTTCATTACAAAGGAGTATGTGCATTGGGACTTTGTTTAGGTAGATGTTTATATAATCCTCTTCAAAGTGCCATGCAAAGATAGATGAAAATTAAGATATCTTGTTAACATTCCCTTCCTGTACTTCATGTGCTATAAAATCCCAGTGACCCATTGCCTCTCATGACTATGTTGAGAAATTTGATGCAACAGGGCCGGTTTAGTGGATTTAAAGATCTGCTGCTGAAGATCTGACATTTATATGAAGTGAAGTTTAGGGCGTGCAGGTCTGACTATAATTAGTTTTGTATATCCTTGCTATGCTAAGGCTTTGGAGATGTTTTGATTCACTGTTTATGTCCATCTCAGGTGTGGAGTGCACCTGATATAGTGACCTGATATATCTGACCTTCTGGTTCAATTCCTTCTCCAAGAATCTCACTTGTCTGCAACAAATAAGCTCTGTCAATGTGATCTGTGCATGGTGATGGGTACACTGAGAAGAGTCACCAAATACCCTGAATGGTAATATAGGTACAGCTTATGACTCCTCTTCTCTCCTCTATGGGGTCTAAACTGACAGTAGGAAATGGTAACTTCACACCAGCTTGAGCTTTTTAATTAATTCTCTGTAGATGCCAAAAAGCCAGAGAGATACTTGTGCTAATAACCACTCATAACAGCTGAGGTGGTTCTGATCTCTACTGCTAACACAGAAAGAAATAGCTATGTTACTTTTAACTAGTTCAGTGTGCTATTCAGCCCTTTGTTCAGCTGGGTTCCAAAAAAAAAAAAAAAAGAATAATTAAGAAATAAAAGTTAGTTGTTACTACAAGTTTAATTAAAGTTCTGAGCTAATTTCACAGTGCGACTTTGGGTCCTAATAACAACAGATCTAGAGTCTAATTACTGTCATACCAGGTGGCCTGCTTTACATCTAATTGCCTCCCCTGAGCCTGACATATGCCTGGAAAGCCAACTCTGTTTCCAGTAGAATATGATTTTATTACAGATAGGAAAAGGACAGAAATAAAGACTGCTTGCAGCTCACCTAGCTCTTGTGCCTTGATTGTGCTCTGAAGCTTCCTACTGGAATTTTGAATGACAAAATATATTGACATCTTTTCAAACTCAGGCTTTCCAAACTTTCACACAAGTTTTATGGGAAGAGGATAGATAGTTCAAAAATAGATAATGATGAGCAGTGTTTAGATTAAGACAGTAAGAAGAGGGAGGATAGGTGTTTTTAAATTTAATGGTGGTTCAAAAATACCTGCTCATATTTGTTACCGGGGACAAAACTCAAATATTCTTGTCTGAAAGCATAAAAGGAAGGTTTTTAGCAATACATAAATTAGGTTCAGCCTCTTCAGTGCTAGTTTCTTCTGTTAAACAAGCAGCATGGAGCTGTCTCCTGCTTGAACACGTGGAAAGCTTTAATGCACACGTCCATATGGGGTTGAAGGGTTATTCTGCAAAAGAATCTGGACCTGTAGCAAAGGGTGTTAAAGAAGAGAAGAAAGCTTTAGCACTGATCAATAGTACTTGGAAGCACAAGGATATGTAAGAGCTGAAGGCAACCACTTATTTTCCCCACGGTGAAAAGAGGATGTTTGGCTTGTATAAAGAACATTAATTTAGTTTCTGAGAGTGTCAGAAATGATGCAGACCGGGGCTGGACACAAAACACAGTTGTATCAAAAGACAGTTACTTCAAAAGAAAAAAATGCAGTGTTTTAAAGGGCCTTGGATCAAGTCCAAGAGTCCACTGAGCCAGTGGGCTTGTAATGTAAGATTTTACAATAAATAATTAATTATTAGACCTCAAATAAGTATATTGTGTTAACTTAAAAAAACTCAGTACTTCCCTGGCATCTATTAATAGTTTTGCTGTGGGCAAATCAGGGATATTCCTTTTTTCTTGTCTTTCTTTGGTAGTGCTATTAGATGGACTTCATTACCTACTCAGGATTCTGCTCAAGGCAAATGCAATTGTGAAAAATTTTTGGCTGGGAATACAGTGAATTTAAGCAGCAAGCTTGATATTAATTTTCAGAGAGTCAAAAGATTTCTAATGGTGTACTTTGAAAGAGGGTTTAAAAAAAATACTGAAAGAAGTCAATTGTAATCTTACAGCTGCCACTAAAATGTGACCATTTAAACTTTTTTTACATTATGGCTAACTAGTAAACAATTATTCCTCAAGATGCAGAGTCTGAGGGCAGACCATGTTTATACCACTTGAAAATCAATGGCAATATACTGAGTTCCTGTTAGGCTATCTGAACACAAAAGTCTTTGTAATAAACTTCTCTTCTTCCCAACCACATCCTTTCAGATCAGACACATGCTTTAAAACTGTTTCTTTTTTAGCTTGGAGGAAGAAAACAGCACACATGCTAAAAATGTGGTGGGGAAAATAGCTGAATAATTACACAAAGAAAAGTTGCTCTTGGCACTTTCCGAAGCTTATTAGTGCATTATACAGATGAGGGAAAAAAACCCCAGCATTGCATAGGAAGGTATGTGTGCATAGACTGTGCTCATATGGAGGTGGGAAAGACTGGATTCACTGAAAGAAACCCAGTTTGGATCATGTTGTCTCAGAGGACCACTCTGTGAGAGCACTGCCTCCTGGAGCTGGGAGCCAGGATATCTCACCACCCCAGCCTGGGACAGCCCCAGGCCCCACATCAAGGACCTCCCTGAGACAAGGCTGAGGCTGGGTCGGGACTGGAAAAGGCTGACCCCCACCTGGCTACACCCACCCCCCTTTCAGGCAATTGTAGAGAGCAATAAGGTCATCCCTGAGACTCCATTTCTTCCCATTAAACACACCTATCCCTCAGCTATTCCTCATAGGACTTGTGCTCCAGACCTCTCACCAACTCCATTGCCCTTCTCTGGACTCTCTCCAGCACCTCAAGGTCTTTCTTTCAGTGAAGGGCCCAGAACTGGACACAACACTCAAGATGCTGCCTCATGAGTACAGGGGAACAATCGTTTACCTCATACTGCTGGCCACACTATTTTGGATATTAGCCAGAATGCCATCGGCCTTCCAGGCCACCTGGACACACTGGTGGCTCATGTTCTGGCTATTGACCAGGTTCTTTTCTGCTGGGATACATTCCCTATTTATGCTAAATTATTTAAGTGGCCTATTCCAGGAAATAGGTTATTTCTTTTTTAAATTTTGCTATGGCCTTGTAGATCAACAACCCGTAAAACAATCTTAAAAAAGGGTTAATTAACATGAAGTCTAAGGAGAGGATCTTAAGGCAAAATAGGTGGGGAGGATGACCAAACATTTTATCCTGGTATTAGTACAAAGAGAACAAATTTAGAAAATGCTTGTGGCTCTCTGTGCTGTCATGGTGAGCCTCTGGCTTTTAGGTCAGCTTGCATGACAAAATAGTGCATTTTCAGCCTTGAAGTCAGTTGCTGCAAAAAAAGCTCTTTTTGGTCCTAGAGGTGAAATCACCTCTTCCTGTCAGCTTCTTGCCTTGGAGTTGGTTTTGAAAAGCAGAACTTTCAGAGTGCTGAAAAACTAGAAAAAACCCCAAGCCTTAGAAGCTGAATTAGTGTCACCACAGACAGACTGCCTGGAATATGATCGTAGCTGATGTCAGTGGCTAAATGTGTAGGGCTGGCTGCTCAGGCAGGGAGTACAGCACAGGATGCTGGATACCAGAAATATGTGTCCTCATTCCAGCTCTGGATTTTCTGGGAGCTGTTAAGCAGGACACTTGGCAGCCTTCTGGTTTGCATTTTTCATGCTGCTTGACTGGTTAATGATCATACTCTTGTTTGAACAAGTAATGTATTCCTTTATTGCCACTGCCTGTCATTATAGATGATTCACTGAATCATTTTGTGACGGCTTTTCCTTTGATTCATCACATTTTGATTCCTTTATCTGATTACAAACTAATTAAAATAAACAGATATTCTTGCTTGTGTCTGTGCAATAACCCTGAATTCATAAATTGTATTGTATCAGTAATGATCCTTCTTAGTAATAAGTAGCTGACTGGGCTGAAATGCTGAAAGAAATCATAATGCAAACAGACATGCAAGTTAATATACTTATTAGCAGGCAATGATTGCAAATGTTTTTTTCCTTGAAATGAGACAGGTCCCTGATTAGGAATATAGGAAGCTGGACACTTCCTTTTAGATAGGAAATTTCAGTTTAACACTGCTATAAATAACTATCTAAAGACACCCTTGGGTAGGACAAAAAAAAGAAATATTATTTTTAATGTTTTATTTTTATAGGAGTTTTTTTCCTTGTTCGTAAAATGCAGCCCCTAGGGCATATGTGGTAACTAGAGAAGGTTAGAGAGGAGCCTGGGCCAGGTTTTGGATTGTCTACACAGATATTTCAATGCTTTACTTTAGCATTACATGAGAAACCACTTGTCTACATCAAGAGCCATAATCTGAGGCTGAATACAAAAGAAGGACGATAAGGATTAGAAATAGTCCCTCATGGAAACTGAACAGTAAAAATAAACAAAAAACCCCAAAGAGGGAAATAGTGCTCTTTCCTTGGAGCAACTTTGGAAGGCAGCAGTGGCAGTCAATCACTAACTTGTGGGCAGTATTTCCAGGCTATATTACTGTGAAAGCTTCCCCAGGACCTTCCAGGTGTCATCAGGCACCAGTGGAGAGCCAACAATTCTTTTAACCTTATGCATGTCTTTTTTAATAGAAACCATGCCATTGTTGTATTACCAGATCTGTCTTGCTGTATAATACATCACAGACTAACTGGAAATAAAATTGCTGGCAAATGCAATATTAAATAAAGGTGGTCTGTGAAGCCAGACACTGTGATACTGGTGTAAAGGGTCTGATCCTGTACCAGATACACACATTTTTAAATGTACCAGTAGCACTTGAGGGCTTTGCATCATACAAAAAACCCAACAGTTTTATAACATTTCAGACCTATATGTCCCCAGCATAAAAACTATGCTTATTATTTCTTGGACGATTATTCCAAGAGATGTCTAAATTTACTATCTTTGACATTTGGGTCACATTCTTCATTTTGACTTTTTTTTGCTGAGTGTGCATTGCAAGAACATTCCATGTTCTACATTTTTTTATATTCTTTGTACATCATTCTCTTACTGTCATCAGCAATGCTGAATAGGTCAAGAATAGAGCTAGAAAAATTTGTGGTGAGTGGACATTGTAGTCTGTACCATGGACTTGTGTGCCTTTGAAAAGACCTTTGAGGTATAGGGGAGTACTAATGCCTTTAGGGTTATTGCAAAAGCTTGCATTGGTTACCTGATCCTTTTTTCCTGGTAATATTTTTATATCATGCCATACCTCAAGCACCACACCTATAAAAATCCCTACATATATCTGCTTCATTTGACATGAATTTAAGAAAACAGTTTTTAAATGAAGTTAGCATTTAGTTCTAATGTTAATGAAGATTTATCTGTGATGCACAGATTGAATGCTTTCTTCCAGTATGAATTTAGCAGGTGTGTGTGAACATACCTTCTTGAAATCAATGTACTTATCCAGATCTAAGCTAGTGTGGGGCTATCCATCTCTTCTGCTATCTGCCAGCAATTTTTGAGGACTGCATATTTTAACAGATGTATTTTCAAAGGTGTGAAGATTTTAAGACAGACATGTTTAGTACAGCTCACTTTTGAATACATGAGCAAATAAAGGAACATGTCATGTAAGGAGACAGTTTACTATTTTTATAGAAATGTAGACACTGTAGAGTTTTACAGGAGAAGGCTGTCACCAGAATATAGGTACTTCCCTGATTCTGATTGGTCAGACAGAAACAATTCCCAAAGTCTTTTCAATTGATGTCATGAAGAAATTGCAGTGAAATTGAAAATAAATGACAGCAAAGGTGTTCATGACACTCTCACAGATAAAGATTTCTTTGAATGGCACACTTAACCTCCAAACCCTTGGCCCTCAAGAGGCTGTTGGGGAATCATGTCACTTCAGTGGCTTTGCAATGTATCAAATTTGCTATCATTGCTGGACGCCAAAAGCTTAAAATGAAAAGAGAATTTTTCTGCTGAAGATTGCATGCAAATACTTAATGAGCATACTTTGGAAGTGCATGCTGAGTTAATATCCTGTCTATGTAGTAAAATTGTGATACCTATAAATTGTCTAAGGCAGGGCAGAAAAATAAGGTTATCCCTAACTCCCTATTACCAAATCTAACTTGTGTATTTAAAAAACTCCAGCATGTTTTGTATTGCCTTGAAAGCACAGGATGTGAAAATGGAGTTCTTATCACATTGTTGCCCCTGGCATTTGCTTTGCACACAAACTGAACCAAAAAAAAAAACAAACCCAAGAAGCAAAAAACCCAAAACAAAAAATCCAGAGTGTGTAAACTGCAGAAGTCTTGTCTTTTGAACAATGAGATCCACAGGTAGGTAGAGGAGAGGCAGCAGGAATGTGCAGCTCCAGCTTCTAGCTCTGTCCTCTGTCACTGATATTTGGTATCATGGTAAAAGTGATTTCACCACTCTTAACTCTGTTGTATGACCCAGACATGGCCAAGAAAATATGCAAATATGCTAGATTTTTTCTAAAGCCATGTATTTAATCCTTTTCTTCAATTTCTCACCAGTGAAATAGAATATTACACACAGAACAAAGCATGCTTCAGAGGTTCTGTTGAATGACAAATTCAGCAGCTCTGCTAATATGAACTGTGATATTATCTGAGTTTTCATAATATGCCTCAAATGTTACATTCTAATGAAATGTAATTAGAATTGTCACTGAATTAGGGTAACATGATGTCTATAAGATAATGTAAACTATGTTACCAAAATATAAATTTACAGGGAAAGTTGGAGAGGAACTGTTCTTAACATCAAGGTCCTGATTTTTCACTGCCTGCACTTCATGATGTAACTAGCTTTAATTGCACACATCCTCATCCTTCTGAATCCTCCGGAAATACTGGCAGAAATCCATGCCTCAGTCAATACTGAAACAATACTGATGGCTTTTGTCACCTCTCATTAAAGCTGCAGACTTACCGTTGCCATCAAAACTACATGGGAAACTTTTTTTTCCCCCTTCTTAAAATATCTGTTTTGTTGTCCTGGTCAGCCATTAAATGAATCAGCAACCTCTGCAGATGTTAGAATTGATTCATGCTTCTATATAAATGCTTTTTCACCATTCTGGTTGCTGTGGTGGGAACTGAAATTAAGAAAGAATTGCAGTTGAACCTTTTGATATCCCTTTATGTGTTCAGGACTGAGTGAGTCCTGAACACATTAGCATTAATGTGGCACAACTTTTTCACCTTTACCAGCATTAGGAATCCAACTGATGCCCATGGAATCAATGGACAGAGGATCATCATCATCTTCAGCAGTAGCTGTATCAGTGTCTTTGAGTCCATTCAGCATAGAAAGGAAAACAAGAATATATTTTTAGCTTTTTGTGGTACAAGCATGTTAGAGGTTTTATGCCAAAATCTGGCTTCCTTTGGGGTAAATGTTGGATTTAGCAATTTTAAAATTATCACCATTTTTATGTCATCAGTGTGCTTTAACTTTTTTCTTAACTTCCTACTCCTGGTAGCCAACACCAATTCTACTATGCAAGCTGGGACAAGGGGACGCTGGATAATTTTGAAGGTAGGGTCAGTCAAAGATAAAATATAAACTCAAACTTCACAGTTTTGATGATTGGCAAATCACAATTTTATTTCTCCCGCAAGAGTAGTAACCTTAGTCCTGTTCAAACATAAACCATTATGTTTGGTCTACCAAGAAGCTTTTGTTTGTGCCTAGCATCCTTTGTCACTTCCTGAACACAAAAACAACTGGGATGACTTTCACTGCTGGGAGGGGAGGAAATTCTTCAGTCCAGTATATAGAATGTGGAATGCTATAGTAGCAAATGTAGAGATAGCCACCACATTTACAATTGAGAAGATAAGGCTCAATTTATTTATTGGCATTAGTGTGGCTGGCAAAGCATTCTTAAAAAGGTTGAAAACTCCTTTGTCCTTAAAATAAGGGGCAGAAAGGCCAATGTATTTTATAGCTGCTGTAGATTTATTCCATGTCAGGTGCACAATTTTCTTTCCTGTAATTGCAAGTAGTAGCAAATGATGACTGTAACATGTTCTGAAGTACATAGACAAGAATAAATCCGAGTAGACAAAAACTCACCAGGAGTTCTTTAATGTTTGTAGAAAATATGAAGGGTAATTTTTACTGAGATGAAAGTAAGCATGTGAAAAAAATGTCTCTGGTAAAACAGCATTCCTGTCTGCTGTGCCTGAGAGCTGCTTCCACGTGGAAGGGGGAGGAAGAAAATGTCACCTATTATATAATTAGAAAAACAGTTGCGAAACAATGGTGATGATGGCATTTCCCTAAGGAATTTTTTCTTGCCTTAAAAGACTTCTAGAAAGTAAATTTCAGTGAGACACAATAAGTCAAATTAAGATAAAATGCAATTTCTCCTTTTTCTGGATCTGCAATTTAGTGATAACTTCAAGGCTGGCTGGATGGGGAAGGGCTGTGAAAACAACAAACGATTGTCCTCTCAACTTTACAAGTTTTTATTCTTCAGCCTAGGGCTTGCAAGTCTGGCTCTTCAGTAGAAACTGGCTATGAATGCCTCCATCTGTTACAATATTCTCTTTAGTTATCAATAATTAGAAACAGTCTGATGATGAGCTAGGAGTTCTTGCATGGCACTGAGTGTGTCTTGGGAATGGGTAGAGGACATTAAAAGATGAAAAATGAGTAATGGGGAGGAAAACTGTATTGTTGGTGATAGCATGTTCCTTCTTTGCTCTTGTTGACCTTGCACCACTGAAGCAAAGGACATTCCTGTAACCTCTCTGGTGGCCCCAAGAACTGCTCCTGAAGAGGTGACCAGGAACTATTCTGCTGGGAAAACAATCAGAAGCCATACCAGGCTTTATAAATCTGATTTCTAGACCAATTCAAAATACTGTTGCCTTTGATTACCAGTAGTCTGGCCTGAATATGTGAGACATCCTGGCTGAGGTTTTCCTAAGCCATCTATTTTTACTTTCTTTGGTGTTTATTCTATTTATGATGAATTGCTAGGATTTCTCTGGCCAGTAAAGAAAGGATAGGTGTTTTACTGTACTTTCTCTTCCTCAATCTTTTTGCCCCTGCTCTTCATTATTTATCTTTCATCTTGGACACACTGGAAGTGTGTTTTTCCTGGAAGTTCAGAGGGTGTGAAAGAGCAAGATGTGTATGGGACAGATAAGGTGTCCTAAGCTAGTCAGGAAACTCTTACACCATTGCTAGTACCCCTGGTCCCCGCAGGACATATGGTTACAGCAAATCTCCTTGGTGATTAATTGAAAAACATCTTCCCTCCATATGAAATGAAATGGACATCAATGATTGCTTTCTGAGATGTCCCACTCTAGACCTTCAGGAGCATCTGTCAATATGAGGGTGCTCAGTCTCTCTCATCTGTTGGCACCTCACTCTATCTGCTCATGTTTCATTCTGGGGCAGCTAGAGTGGAGCATCTGTGTGATATGGGCAGCATTCATTGAGCACCTGCTTTTTTTTCACGAGATTTTCCTTTTGCTGATAGATTGATTAGAAATGTTATCTTTTTCATGGGTATTTGACAGCTCAATGGTTACTTTGAGCAGTTTCCAGATGGCAGAAAGCATCTTGTTTGCTGCACAGAGCCACTGCTGTAGCCACATGAGGTATTGATTGAGGATGTCAGAAGCAGCCCCTCTGAAGAGCTTTAATGATGCCAAATACAAAGGTAATTCCAGCTTATCCTTAGGATTGACAGCTTGCACATGACACCAGCCAAACATCACTGGACCAGCAGGAGAATAGACTTCTAGATTGCTCCTAGATGTGTTTTCCTTTGGGGTTTCCTATCTAGACTTCAGATCTGTTAAACTATAAGAAGGATGTGGCTATTGTGGGAAGTGGTAGCACTCCAGTTTGGAATACATTTTCTCTCTTTTTCATGGCCACAGGTATTGCACAGCTTTCAAGAGAATTGTCACTCCTTTTCACCCGATTTTTATCAGTGTCTTTAACAAAATAAGTATGTGCTAGTAGCTTCTAATGGGTCCCAGAGGAAGCTTTATAGGAGGAACTTTAACCTAGAAAAAGGTAAAATCCAGGGCAAATATTTAGTCATCGCATGCACTAGGATTGTTTGACTATTCTGCCTAGTGAAGAGGACATACGTGGGAGCCTTTTACTACATCTCTATGTATTATATGTAAATTTGAGCTTTGGTTTTAAACAGATATATAGGAATTATCTTTCTTTATCACTACAAAAATGTTATATTCTGCTCAGCTTTGCTCACTGTTTTTCTTATGACCATCCTTCCCTGCCTCCCTTTCTCTCCTTCCTAATTCTCCCTTCTTTGCAAAGATATATTCCTGACAGGTCTGGTTGCTTTTGAGCCTGGAAAAGGTTCTTCAAACTCTTCCTAATGCAGGTGGTTTGGCACCGTTTATTGGAAGCAAAATCACATATAGCATTTGGTCACCAGCTATTAGACTCTACGTGTGATACTACTTGTGACACACCAGAGTCTGAGATGACTCACTTGATACAGTAAGCTTTAAAAGGAGTAAAAATGAATGATTGCACAAATATTTTGTTGCATTCTATAATATTACTTCAGTGCAAGATGGAAATATTCATGCTTAATGATTGTAGAAGTATCACTCTTCCAATATTGGTAGAGACAGAGATAGAGAAGGATGAACATTCAATAGGAAAAAAATTGACTGTTACCCACATCCTCCCTGTTTAGAAGCACCTTAGAAAAAAAAGTTGATTATTTTTCAGTTTACCTTTTCTTTAATGTAACAGACTTCCATTTGAGGTTTAATTGGGACTATTCTAGCATGCAACAAAAAGTTAGTGGAAGATAAAAGGGCATAGCAAGAAAAAATATTCAAAGTGAATAATTTAAGATCACATCCATAATTAATGGCATTTGGAAAG
The DNA here is from genome assembly GCF_028018845.1 of Melospiza georgiana. NCBI lineage: Eukaryota > Metazoa > Chordata > Aves > Passeriformes > Passerellidae > Melospiza > Melospiza georgiana. The sequence goes on along the minus strand of NC_080432.1, from coordinate 42,332,717 downwards.
CTTCCTCTAGTGCTCTAATTATATCTCAAAATGTGCTAATTAGAACAGTTTGGTACAAAACAGTGTATGCAGGTGTTGAACAGCTTTTTTCTGTTCTTTTTTTTTCAGAAATGTAGCAGTAACTGGTTCTCCTGGCATTAGCACTCACATTTAATAAATGTTTCACCATTTAACATATATTTGACAGCTGAAGAGTGTGCACACAACTATTACCTTGTTAGAATAGATTTGATCAAGAATGCAGAACAAAATCAGATGTGTTTAGCAACTTAGGCTTGTAGTAAACAGCGAAGCATCCTATAATGTCCTTTGGGGCTATAACAAGCAAAGACTTGAAGCTGAAAGAAAAAGAATTGCCTTGAAAGGACAAAGTATCTACATTCATCTGGTTGAAATGAATGTTATCTAAAAGCAGTTCTGATACTTCAGAAAAGCTAATTATTTGCTTACTGCTTGCACTGTATTTAAGTGGTGTCTTTTGGCTGAGAAGGATGTTGCTGCTCAGTTCTTCATTCATCTTGGAAATCAATGACAACTGACATCACAGGTCCCTCTCTCTAACCCCTCTGCAAAATTAATCAATATAGTCCAGAAAGAAATGAGCTGTGCATTATTTTGGGCTTGTATTACTGCTCTGCCAGAATGAAACAGGGAAACCTGAGGAGATGCTTAATGCCCAATTTACTCAAAACGATCCTGACAGCTCTGCATTATTGAAACAGTAGCTGGCTCTTTGGGGCTGTAGTGTCCAACAAGTAGGTGTGACAACACTGTCAAATAAATAAGTCTGAAGAGCACAGATTTTATTTGAAATGAATGTATCATGACTCTGCAGGATTTGTTTTATGCAATTATTCTAATAAAACATTTTATTTTATTGAGGTTCTACAAAATTTCACAGAATGAAACAAATAGTCCCATAACCATGTATTATTAATAACTCATTTCCTTTAAAGTTGAGAGCAGAGCTATTCTATTACGTGTTGCAGATTCATTTTAAGACACTTTATTGGAGAGCCTGCAGTCGGAAATATTAATCTTGTGAAATTGAACACATGGGTTTAAACCTAGGATACATCACATTTTTCAAGAGACTCAGCAGTACCTAGCTCCATTTTTCCCAAGCAATCTGTAGACTTACTGCTGTGTATGAATTAGCTCCATTTCTATGCTGTGTTGTCCTTGCTCCTACCTATTAGCATTCAAGCCTTTTCTGTCTTCTGCAGCTAGATGAATTATTCCCTGAGAACAATTCATTTGACAGTGAAATTTGCCCTTTTTGCATTTGTTATTTCTCCATGAACACATCACAATTTGCATTAATTAGTTTATTATTTGAAATTGTTTGATGAATAGTTTGTTTCAACCCATTTCACTCATGTAGCTAATATTAATTTGAGTGTTTCATCCCAGTAATTTACTATTCAAACTCTGTCCTATTATATCATATGGTGATTGTTCCTGATCCTGCTCTGGATGACATAACTGGAGTCAATCAAAAGCAGAAATATGGTTCATGAAAACTTTTCAAAGAAAAGTTTAGCTCTATTCTTCTATTATTTCCCACAGTTATTACTATTTCTGAATAAATAGTATTCAGAAAATAATATAGAGGGTTAATGAATAAACCCGCTACATTTTTATTTTTGTATTTTTCTTTTTCACAGTTTCAAAACTGAAGAAAAAGATTTAAAGCCCTAAAGTATCTTTTAATTATTTTTTTTTATAATTTCATGTTCAGGAGATTGAGTAAAATAAATTGGGGGTTTATTTTCTTCAATAATAAAACATTTTTTCAGTGGAAGACAATTTTTCCTGAAACCATACTCTTTGCAATATAAAATTTTTGACTAGTCCAAGTTATGGGTTTTCTAAACAGCTTCTGCATTGCCGTGAGGTATGATTCACCAATTAAAAAACATACTTTGCCATTTTAAGTAAAATTCTAATGTTATTCAAATGTTCTCCCACTTCCTCTTTTGTCTGAGAAGAAAAAATACCATTAGGAAAACTGGAAATATGTGCAGAAGAATGTAAAATAAAGTTTCATCATCTCCAAGAGCTACCATGGATGCTTGCTTTCTTCTCTGTTGGGAGTTACGGTCTCTTGATCCAAACTTCAAGTAAACTTTGGAGTAGGATCACCTTGTTTCTGCTAAAATAGATATCATACCTCTGTACAGATCCATTCTGAAAAACAGCACCTCAGGATGCACAGAAAGATATGGTGTTCATCTATACTCACAAATATGTACTACTCCAAAAGAAGCAGAATGCTGTAATAATATATTTGAGATTAGAGTAATAATGAAATCCCCCACATTTTAATGTTATTCATAGAGTGTTAAAAGCCAGAAGTTGAGTACTTTCTTTTGAAAAAAAACAAATCTCCCTTAGACATGCATTATTTATTTAAACAAATATTGAAAAAAATGAGAATATTCTAGTATATAAGTACATGTAATCTAATTCTAATCACTTCAACAGTTCAGCAGATTTGCCAAAGAAACCATGGAGTGTGTACTGGTGGCAAAATCAAGGAAAGGCACCGATGGGAGGGCAGAAGGAAATGGCAGTATAATTCATGCCATCAGCATCCTTTTACAGAAGATAGATTCTGTCAAGCAGAGAGTGCAGTTTTTGAGGTCCTGGATGTGTTCAGTGAATGTTTCTCTGTGATACAATGTCCCTAAGGCGTTTTTGAGATAGGTAATATACTGACACAGTGTTCTGTGAGAAAATTACTGCTAAACAAAATGAAGAGAGCCCACAGAAGCAGGGTAGGGACTAAGTGAGAATAAATTTGAGTCACGGCCCTAAAAATTTGTTTCTGGGCAGGTGCTGACATTGTTTACTCTTGACTAGGACTAATCTGGAAGGACTGCACTTGTAAATACCACATTTGTATTTCTGATGACACAGAATTACTAAATGAATAATAATGATAAATTGCATATGGGGAACAGAGGCTGCTCTGGATGGTTTGCAGAAGTAAACAAGTACATATGTCACATACACAAATGTGTCTGTCCTTATCCTACAGGGCTGTATTGCCAGGTACGCAGAAATTGTGCCAGTCTTGGGAAGCTGGAGCTTCCTCCTCAGAATTATTAACTGAAGAGCACCAGAGCAGCAAAACAACACCAGAGCAGGGAACATGAGTGGGCAGTCTGATGCAGCTAAGGCTCAATACATCTTCTGAAGAGCTGATTGAGAAGTATCATATATGAACAAGGAAGTTCTACTTTTTTGGTTGTCATGGCATGAAGAAGGACTAGCATGTTTCTAGCTGTTTCAATTGCTTAAGTGAGAGTTATAACTGCTCTTATGAGTCATGAGCCTCTGGCACTAATGATACTCTCTTGTTTTGAGTTCTAATAGTCATCCTTCAAAAGAAGTTATGAAGGATTGAAAAGGATTGAGAAAAGAATAATAGAAAAACACATTATTCTAGGGAAAAAGCAAGAAAATTTTATCTGTTTAGTGCATCAAAGAGAAAATTAAGAGGTGATCGTGGGAAGAGATGGCTTATTGTGGGTGGTACTTCTGTCAGAAAGATGAATCCATGATATTCAGGATCTGGAAGCTAGACTTAGGTAAATTAAAAGAGAGCAATTAATCAGTGGAACAACTTTCTTCCAGTTATGATGGGTTATCTCACTGGCAACTTCTAAATCAAGCCTCAATGTCTTTGTAAAAGATATCTAAATGCCCAGAATAAAAGTCCCAAAAAGTCATTTACGTCAGATTTTTGGCCCACTGTGTAAAGGAGGAGAGGAAAAAGACCTCCATCCTTAAAATATGTTCATGGGACTTTCACTTGTAGTTGATATGTGCTATTGGTATTGAAGTCTTCAAATAATTTTGACAAATGTGTAAAAAATGCACTACTGCCTGTGTTACTGCAGGGAATTTGAATGGAATCTCAGTAAATTATAGATGTGATCATGACCCTAAATGCTTAACATGGAGATCTGTTGGCAAAGCACTTACACATCAAATCTTTCTGGAGCATCAACAAGTTGAAGAACCTGAGTGATGACAGCCACCATCTAAACAGTTTTACCAGTGAATGTAATATTTTCTGAGAACTGTGGACCTCATGGAAGTCTTTTCTTGTCAGCAGTGAGGCAGGCAGCCTTGCTTTGCTGAAGGAATTCTGCCTTTATGGTAAATATTTCTGTGCTGAAATGCCACAGTGGGACATTGTTTGCATGGATAAGTTACTTCTGATAGCAGTAATGGCTCAATGCTGCATGCTGCTTTGTCATAAACCTCTTTAGCTAATGTATTTTTCTCTTGGGGTGGGGTTCAGCATCTTAACATCTTTCTGAGATTGTGTGCATTGAAAATGGTGGTAGAAAGCACGAAGTCCAACATCCAAGCACCAGTGTATTTAGGGGTGACTGAAAAATACCCGGGAACATTCCCTGAGATCTCTCTTTTGTAATTCAGAGTAGAAATCTGCCCATATTTAGGAAAAAAGAGAATGGGTGAGTCTATCTGTGTCAGCAGGCATTGGAACAGCTTGCTTCATCTCCATTTCTCATACCTGTCAGAACCAGCAAAAAAGGAGACAAGGGATGTTCCCAGCTACCGTGGCTTTCTGGAGCATCACTGTATGTGAGCTATCTAAGTAAGCACACTGAGGTAGTATGAAATCTGGGCAGGAAATCACCTTGGTTTGGCCATTAATCTCTGGCATTGCTTTAGCTTTTGTGAATGTAGAAATGGGCTGGAAACAAGCAGCAGAATAAATGAGGTTAGGTGATAATGTGCAACTCCTTCTCACAGCAGAAAAAGCCAGAACTAATTTTAACCAATTTCTGCCTTGACTGTGGTGTCTACAGCTATCACACTCTTCCTTTTTCATTGTTCCTTTAATTAAAAGAAACCTCCCTGCCTCTCTGGGGTACATCCCTGAGGAGAAATTGGTTTAGGATGAGAAGCATGCTTTGCTCTTTCATCCTTTTCAAAACCCAGAATTTATTTTTTTTCTGTTTGTCAATCAGCATGAAAAGGCTTTTTTAGCTCTTACTGCACCGGAAACAAATATGAAAAAAAAAGACAGAAAGCTTCAGGCAGTTTAAATCTGGGGGAATGCAATGCTGATGTAAAGCTGCAGCAGATGTACAGCTTAATTAGATGTTAATGAATAGACAGATGTGTGTAAGTGAGCAGCTCTGAGGGTGTGGAAGGAAGCAGAAATATGGGGCAGTAAACACTTTGATGTCGCCTGGGTAAAGGTGCATTTCAAAATCGCTCTGCTTGCTGCTGTTTCTTGTATCCAGGCTGGATTTTCCTATCACTGTGTGGCAGCAAATCATTTTGCTTCTTGCTGGTACGGTGAGGGAAACTGAAACATGAGCTTTCCTTCCCACAGCCCTGCTTTGGATTGCTTCAGTTCTCCCACTCCTGGGGAGAGTTTGCAAACCTGAGGTAGCAGAGAGCTGTGTGGGAAAATTTTTGGCAAATCTTTGTGTCAGAATTGTGAAGAAATTTAAGGGGCTAGCTGGAGAAAGCAGAAGGTCCTCTGGACTTGGAAGGAACAGGTGAAAAGCAAAAGCAGAAATAAGCAGAGTACAAAACAAGATGCAGAGACAGGAAGACCAGAAAATTATTTCAGGTAGTGAGATCACAAATCCCCTAGAACCATACAGATAAGTTAGTTTACATAGGGGCTAATCAAAACCACCATAAATACATAAGGCAAATCCACCAGTGCAATAGGGTTAGGGAGATGTGGACAAAAGAAAACCAAAAACTATCAGTTAAAAACAACAAAGAAACAAATAACATGGTGATAAAAGGGTTGGTAGGTTTAAACACTTGCTATGCTTCCTTTTGAGAGGAATACTTATATTATTCAATATATATAAATCTCCTTGGATGCATTTTTTGAGGGTAGTTTAATTAAGGGCATTTTCATTGTTTCTTCTCAACGCAGCATTACAAATCTTATTTATAGATTAGAAGGAACTGTAGGCTCTGCAGCATTCCCAGCTAAAGGTCTTTTCTTTCCTGGAGTTCACATGGCTGATGAAGGTCTGATTTATGGTACAACTCCAGCCCCCCATGTAAACCATGTAACCTCCCAAACCAAGGTAGTGAGAGCAGTCCCAGAGGGGAGGTTAGCAGAGCAGAGGGAAATGTGGAGGAGGAGGCAAAGCCTTTCTTCAGAAAGAATTGACCCTCTGCTTTGGGAGGGTGTGTTCCCTCTTCTCAGAAGGGTAAAAGGAGGTGTTTTGCTCACCCTTCACAGTCTGCAGCCATGGACATTACTGCTGATGAGGGATCCAGGGGCTGAAGTCCAGTCTCACATGGGGATTGCAGCAGAGATGCTCCTCATCCTGTACTTCTAGGGATGCATGCTGATCGTGTAAGAGTATTCTTTGTTCATTGATTTCTTTGGAAATATAATCTATTTGAGTTCCAAGTATTTGGACTAATGGTCTGACTATCTTTCTGTGTGCCTGCCTGCCTTTCTATCTGCCTTTTGATCTATCCACATTTTTTTTAGTCTGTCTGCTAAAGTGGAGCTACCCTTCTTAACAGCACCTGTGTTTGAAACCACAATAACTTCAGTATGACAAAGTAGTTTTATTCCTGAAAAGAACTTTTTTTTTTTTTGTACTTTACAGTGCCTGAATGTCTCAGTGCCCTTTTTGAAACTCATTATCTCCATTGAACCTTTCTTTGACCCTTCCATTGCATTAGCACCTGCCTAGGGTACTAGTAATTCCATGCTAATTTGGAGCAGGGAGTACCTCTGCATATTCTGAGGCTAATTTTAAAGCTTTCATGGGGCAGAGGAAGATCCTGGGTCTAGTGAAAGATATTTATACCTGGTGTACATAGACCTGTCTACCTCAGCCCTGCCTGCCCAAGCTGCAGATGCTCATGTCCTACCCCTGCTGCAGGGCTGGCTCAGTGTGGAAGCTGAAGGACACTGTCAGGTGGTAAAGGGCTCTGAGGACATATGGAAGATGCTGGTTGCAGGCCTAAACTGGAACTACACATGATTTTGAGGCACACTTGTGTTTTACTGAAGTAAAAATAACGGGTTTGGATGGTATATTAAGGGGATCAGTCTCGGACATGACAAATATGTCACAGTAAATATATTGCATGCAAGAGAAGCATAGATGATGTGCTTAGCTAAAATATTTACACAGTGTTCATGTTGTACATGCTTTCATACCTAACTTTGTTCATGTACAACATCCTAAGAACTATTAATGAATCAAAAATGTTTACTAGAGCCTACATTTCTGAATTACTACATTCTTCTTTGTAAACACCACTTCTTTTTTGAAAAAAATTCTGTTTATACCTGCTACTTGGTATCCTTTTTATAGGTTTGTTAGACATATTGAAGACTGGCAGTGCATAGAAATAATCTGGCAAAAGCAAGTCCTTTGAGGAGCAGGTGAGGAAGCTGGGGTTGTTTAGCCTGCAGAAGAGAGAGAAGAGGAGTCTCTTCATCATCTTCAACTACCTGGAAGGAGGTTGGAGTCATGTGGGGATTGGCCTCTTCACCCAAGACAACCAGTGGATAGGAAAAGAGGACACAGCCTCAGGCTGTGCCAGGAGAGTTTCAGATTGGACATCAGGAATTTCTTCACAGAAATGATAGCTAAATGTTTGAACTGGCTGCCCAGGGAGGAGGTGGAGTCACTGTCCCAGCAGGTGTTTAAGGAAAGACTGGATGCAGCACATAGTGCCTTGTTCTAGTTGATAGGGTGGTGATCTGTTAAAAATTGGATTTGATCTCAAGGGTCTTTTCCAACCTAATGGATTCTTTGATTATGACTGTGTGAAGGGTAGGAATTCCAATGTATCAGTTACTGCCAAGCAAGCTGAGTCATTCATGTTTATTAATTCTGCTAATTCTGTTAGTATCACTCATTTTTCAGCAGAGTATGAAAAAAATAATAATCTAATCTGCTGTACAAAGTAGGTTATGTGTAACAAAAATACACTGTTTAAAATAAATCTTTCCCATCTTTTTCACTCCTTGGTCTTTTATCAGATGTGTAGGCAAGAAACCAAGAGATAAGCATCAAGTTAATTTATTGCTGAATCATTTTTCCTCCTCCTTTCTTCCAGACTTTGCACAGCTGATTCATGCCTAATGCTAAGGAGGTATTGTTATTGTCTTATGGGAGAAGCAGAGTGAGAACTGTGGAAGTAATGCATTTTGTCTGTAAAGGAAATAAAATCCATAACGATTTAAAGAACCTGCCAGAGAAAAAGAACAAGCTGGGATCTTTCTAGGAACCTCATATTCAGCGAGGAGCATTTGCATTCTATTTAGAAATGCAGAGGGAGCATTGACATCTAGTGTTTGTTCCAGTATTTTACTGGAGCGATTGAATAGTCCACAATTCAATTTGAAGTGAAAGTATCCCCCCCAAATGACTCTTTTTAAAGTCTTTTGGAGGCTGAAGTCAATATCTATGGGTCTTTGGAGATGCAGCAATTGATTACCTGTCCAAGTCAATGAGCATTAGAACCCAAAGAGACTCAGAAATGCACTTCACTGTTGCAAAACCTCACCTCTGATACCACTGATGCACAATGACTGGTCTATGCTGAAGTTCAGTATATAAATAAACCAGCTTGTTCTGAAACCTAATTGAAGTTTTGTAATATCCAGAAAACTCTAAGTTAACACCTTTTGCTCTAATGCTGGTATGCCTGGATGGATGCCTTGAGTGCGGTCTTGGGGCAGGATGAACATAAAATATATCAGATTTTGGAGCCACTTACTCTTTTGTCTGCTCACACTGTCATCCTTTGTCCCTTGAGCTTTTAGAATAACACCACCGTGTCCTCTCAAAGCTCCTTTCAACACGAAGACTCTTCCAGCAGTACACAAGAATCTCTTCATCCCTTCTAAAATCAAGTGAATGGAGCAATTACTTTGTGCTTCTTAGAAAGGCAGGAGCTGTTTAAGAGAGCCAAGTGTTAGTGACTGAAAAGGAGGGAGAACTGAGCTTCCAGCTGTAGCTGCATATGACAAGTAAACTGTGAGTGACAGAAACTGAGACTCAGTGGGGAAAGTAGTTGATTCAAACTTTTGGAAAATAAAAACACTTCTTTGTGGAAACTGCTAACTTCATGAGTTTAAGATCTAGGTTTTACAGCTTACCTGAAGCACATCCTTTATCAGCACTAATTTGGGGGAATTGCTGAGCTAACTGAACTGGAAGTGGGTAATTTCTTGGAAATCTGATGTCATGACTTTCATTTAATTTCCTTTTCTGCTGAGTCTCATGACTGAATTCTGATGATAAGAAAGATTTCACTGGAGTGGAACTCAATAGGTCTTTTAAATGTTAACTTTCATTCACTATCGCTTGCACCTTATGAATCTCATCTGAAAGTACTCACCATTCCCAAGAGGCATTTAACTGACAATTTTCTATTAAAATCCCATAGATAATGGAGATTCCACACTTCTGGATGACAATATTTTAGATGTCCAAACAAAATTTTCCTATTGTGTTTCCTTCTGTAATTTCATACCTGCAATGTGTGTGACCTTAGGGGCACACAACAACATGTGTCACACCTATAGAATGCCCTGTCCATAAAGCATGTGAGCTGTGCTGCTTCCCAAATCACAGAGTCCTTTATTTCAGGGGAGTATCAGGCTTTCTGCACAATACTGGCCCATAGTCAAATGCTTCATGCATATGATTGTTGAAAGCTTTGCATAAAATAGCACTTAACAATGATAAGCATATGCAAGAAACTGCTTTTGTTTCTTGAGAGATCTAGCTGAGTTATGGTTGTTTCTATAATAGAAATAATGATACAAGGAAATAGGTGTTGTAAAGGCTAATTGCAATATAAAAACAAAAAGTATTTTGTTTTAGTGAGAGAAAAACACAGGTAACTTTGTTGTGCACCAGAGTGTAAATTTGGAGATTTTCTAAAGTGTGTAGCTGAGATCCTGCCCATTTTCAAGAAAGGTAACAAGTACATTCTGGATTATAGTCTAATCAGCTGGCCTTCAGCCTCCAAAAAGCTGTTGACCATATCTTGATGAAAGCTCTTTCTGGGCACATAAAGTATCAGAGGGTAATTTGAAGAAGCCTACATGGATTTACCAGGCTCAAATTTGTGCCTTCTAGGGAGGAATGACTGATGCTGTGGATGAAGGGAGAGGAGCTTGTTGTTGCAGAAGGTGTCCTTTAGCACAGCTTTCTGCTCACTTTCCGTGGCATCCTGAGAGCCAAACTGGAGGTACACAGACTAAGAGGCGTTCTATAAGGCAGCTGACGAGATGTGATTTAAAAATGCATGAAATACATGTGGAAATGTGCATGAAATACACATAAAGTATTAAATGTGACATGTTGTCTTTCTCACAAGTGGTTACTAACATCTGTCCTTTGCTTTCTGCCTACTATGTCAGAGAAATGTTGTGAATTTAAGGACAAATAAGGGCTTTGTTTTTTTAGAAGAATCACTTGGTTATTACGACAAAAGTGAGTTAAAAAAATTTGTTGATTTTATTCCTGAAATATATGATATTCCTGTTGGATTGTTACATTTCTTGCATTGAGTGCTGTTTATTGCTTTTCTTTTCAGTTACTTTTTGATGAGGTAATCAACAAATATGTCATAAGTGGATCTACACTATGATTTGAGATATTAAATAGCACCAGCAATGCAGCTTCTGAAATCCCTTTTTTATGAAGACAAAATCATAGATAAGGAAGACTTTTTCTTTCTTTAATTAAATACATGAATTTTAAAAATGATGAAAAATAAGTGTGAGAAAGAAAACACAGCACTTCAAAAATATATTTTGAGGATTCTTTTCTTGAGTTACTGTTTCTTGTCTTTCCCAAACACTTCATGCATTAAATCTGTTGTATTCCAGAGTGAGCTCTCCTTGAATGTTTCAAGAGCTAAGCCAGCCAGTCCTTTCATGCTGATGCCTCCTTTTTTTAAAACCAAATAATAAAAAAAAAAAATCCAGATCCCTTTTTGCACATCCTGATTCAGTCAGTAGTTAACTAATTCAGTTAAATACATATGGAACTTTAAATATAGTCATAATCACACTAATTCATTTTGATTATTCATATGCCTAAAAGAGAGATAAACAGGACTAAATATATTGCTAAATCAAGTGTGTCCTCTCTCTCAAAGTTTTAAGCTGCTATTCCAGTTGGGAGAATTTTGGGAATCACAGTATCCCAGAAATACTCAAAATTGCTGTAGACACAAAGATCTGGGTTGGCCTGCTGCAATTTTACTGATTCAACAACAGCTGAAAACTTCTAATAGGCAAATGAAGGAGGTCAACTCATCATTACAGCTCAATGTAAACTGTAAGTTTTATTTTAGTTTAGGCACTTAGTCTAGCACTGAGAAAATGAATGTGCTTTTTTTGTCTGATGTTTAGAGTAGAAATAATTTCCAAAATATTTTTACTTATTTAGTATTTTAATGTGGAATGGGGAAAACTCATTATCAAATCAGACCCTCAGGTCTTATAATCTTATGACATTTGTCTTCTCTAGACACAGTCAGAATTTTTAATATGAAACTATTTGTTCATGGTGGGGAAATAGCAGGTGGCAGTGAGAATGAAATGAGGTCTTACTTTGGGTAATATTTTAATCACAGAAGAGGAATTTAAATTTAAAAATAAAACCTTTAACTTATTATCTGTCCACCACGAGACAGGTGTTTTCTTCTGTTTTGTTTTTTTTTTTTTTTGTTTATTGAGGAAAAGGAATGGTAACTACTCATCATTACATTTATGGTTTATCAGCCAAACATTTGTCTTTGGGAAGCACCTAGAGAAAGCAAGATTAACTGATTTCCAAGGACAAAATAAAAATATAGATATGAAGTATGATATATAATTGAAATTTCCTGGAGATGTGGGTAGCTGATTGGGGAATTCCACATTATATTCTTTCGTGAAAGTAAATAAAAAAAAACAATGAAATTGAATTTAGCAGATAATTTTTGACCTCTGGACATGGAAAAAACTCAAGAAATAGTTGTGTTTTCGAAAAGGACATTATTGGCCCTCAACCTGTGAAATAAAATATTAACTAAAGAGGAACAACAGAGCCAATCATACTTGCTATGTCACAGCTGTGTAGCTGAATGCTCCCAGCCAAATCCTCTTCTTTTGCTTTGGAAAACATAAGAATTTTGACTATTTGGGATTTTGGGAAATTTGGTGTCTAAGAGTCATAGCAACTCTGACAGAGACCTGGATTTCTGCAATAGTGAAAAGCTACACAGGTGGCCCATAAGTATTTTCTTACTGTTTTGTTTTAGAGACTCTGCTGCTCCTGCAGAGGTGAGAGGTCTAGTGAGAAGCTGAGTAGACAGCTCAATTAATTTTTTTTCCATTAAAGTTTTCTGGGTTGCCCAAGCAACTGAAGCAACTATTCCTCGTGCCATGCTTAAAAGGCTCTGAATCTTCATACACACATCAGTCATGAAGTGACAGCAAAGAGCCCAGAGGATGAAGGGGAGGGTGCTGGTGCATTTAGTCACTTGTAGCTTTGCTATTGCTGTCAGCAGAAGAGGAAAACTGGAAATGCTGAGAAGTGATTTTTTTTTTTTTAAAAAACCCCATGGTTTAAGTTCTTTGAGAGAAATGCACACTAGGTATGTCTGTGCACCTAAAGAAACCCCAGACTGTGTTGTCACTACCCCTCCCAGAAATAAGGAACTCTTATTTAGCCTTGTTCCACTGATCGAGGACACACAGTCTCAGTGATTTGATCAGTCATGCACAAGGAAATTTGTGATAGAGTGAACAGTTAAACCCAACATCAATATCCCAGACTATCCTGCTTACCTGTAAACAATTGCTTCTTTGTGAATTGATTAAGAGTCAGAGTTCTGTTTAGGAGCCATAAAGCTGCCAGTTTAAACAGGTTAATTACAGGGGCAGAGCTCCGCTTGCTTTTTTAATCCCAGACATTACAAGCTCTAGGAAGTTGAATAAACATGTATTTCTATAATTACATCCACTGACAGTGTTTTTCAAAAAGATCCAGTTCACTTTGTCTTTAGCAGCGAATGCATCTGCTCATCAGAGGACTTGCTCTTCACCAGACACCCTATTTGCTGCTGTCATAAATGTGGGACACAAGAACAAGGTAAGAATGAGCTGAATTTCCTCTCTCTGACCTCCTTACATAGCTTAACATGGGATGAAAGGTAATTAAAATCGCTCCCGCTTGACTGAAGTCAATATGTAATATCTTCTCTCGTGAATGTTAAAGGTGCCTAGTAAAAAAACTTCATTGGAGATTGGAGAGTTAGTAATCCACATGCGCTGGGTTACATTTTACTTCTGGGAGAAGAAAGTAAAAAACCAAAGAACAATAAGAAAGGTTCTGTTAATTGCAAGTCTGTGACAGTGGCTGGAAAATCTTTCTGGATCTCCCAGCTGAACTGTGGGGTGAACAGTGGGGAGCTGATATAAGGTTTGCACATGCAGTATCCCATATTCTGAGCACTGGGATCTTGCTTGAAGAAGCACCCAAACATACCAGTTCTTATTAAAATCAAGTGTCATGGAGAGAATAAATTTTATAACAAAATGCCAAAGCTGGAAAAAGATGAGGGAAGTACAGCTAATGTAAACTGAAACACAAACTTTGGTAGCTGTTTGCTACAGGGAGAGAACTTCCCATTCAAATCACTATGGATAACTTTACCTCAGCTCTGAGCTTCTGATAGTTAAGTAGAACAAACAGCCTTCAGTAAAAGATTAAATATCAGATTACATCTTGATATGAAAATTATTGCTATGTTATCAGGATCACTGTGTACATTAACTCATGCTGCTGGCCAGTGTTTGCACAGTAGTCAGGCTTCTCCCTCACCAGCTTCACAGCTTTAAACCTCTCTTATTCTTAACCTTCCTCACAATTCCTGCTTAAATATATAACATATAATTCTGGAAAGCATTTTGAAATACAAAATTAAGCCTAAATTATGCAAATCAATTAAAATTAAAGACCCCTGTCATTTTGCAAAGCTAGTAATTAAGGCCTTTTATTCTTTTTTCTCCTCCAGGCTTTGAAAATCTGTGCAAAAGTTTAAATCAGTGGGGATCCAAGAGTTTTCAGGCAAACAGAAATTCTTAGGAAGGAGCATTTAATGGAGTTTCCTTCTCCATCCTCCTGCCCCAACCCAGAAGAGACAGACCCATTCAAGACTGCATTAATCAGCTCTGGAATGAAACTAGTGGTGGTAGTTGAATGTTCTGGAGCTGTAGGAGAGGAATGGTACTGTTATCCTTGCTGCAGGATGTGGCTGTGGTTCATTCACCTGAGAGATTGAGACCCTGGGAATTTTATGAAAGCCAAAAATGGTTTGCTATGATGACAATGTCTGAAAGACGAAAAAGTTAAATGTTTTCACAAGCATGTGAAAACCAGTTTTCATGTCTCCAAACAGAGTTGAGGAGTGATTTGTATTGACTTTTCTGTTCTGTGTATGCTTGTTTTCTTGCGCTCTTTCTCTGAAGAGATCAATGCAGACTTTTTTAACAAGGTGAACAACAAATTATTTAAGGTGGCTAGAATGTCAGCAGTGTTATTGTAGTGAGAAGTAAATGGCTGCATATCCAGTTAGGGATATAGTCAAGCTGCAAGCTCTTAACAGAGTCAAGAATTTAACAAAGTCACTGATTCAGGATGGGGCCTAACTTACAGGTTTAGTATATTTATTCCACCTTTGTTTCCACAATTTGTTACTTATTCAAAAATCTGTCTTTATTTATGATGTTGTTTTCACTGTGAATTCTGAGTGTTTCATAGAAGTGTGTCTGTCTCTGTTTATTCTTCCTTATCTCCAATCATGTCTGCTGCATTCTCTCATATTTTTTCTTTTGCTCTTTGACAGTCCTCTAGATATTTTTTTTTCTCTCTCTTTTTGGCAGCTCCTCAGTTTGGGATTATTCTGATCTCATAGTGCCTCAGTCCCAGATTCTTTACAGGCATGCATTGATGTTTTTACTCCTAATGTGTTCTTAGTCTTTCTGGACCTTCCTTCATGAGGCCAGACTGTAAATTGAATCTATTAAAGCTGGGTATTGATGCTGTGTCAAATGAACACTTGTTTCCTGGAAAGAAACTTATCCTGGACGACTGCATTTGCAGGTTTTGAGAGGGCTATGGCTTTCTGTAATACTTTATATTATAAAGCAATCTTTTTTTCCAGTTCTCTTTTTTATCTCTGGTCACTAGGTATTTATTTAAATGGAAATTTAATCAGATTCTACCTTCTCTCTGTTGGCTGCCTCACAAATGCAACTCTGTCAAAATTTATTTGGCAACACAGACTGTCTTCTATGTGGTCATCATTAGAACTACTCAAATTTGCTTTCAAACCTGCAAAGTGAAAATTTGGAATATATTACTGTTTTTGTTTGTTTGTTTTTAAATCATTATCTTGGAGCTATTTTCTAAGCCCTGCCTAACTCACATACATAGAAAACATGTTGTTCCACTGAAAATTCAAGTACTTAGTGTACTATGTGTGCTGTATGGGTAACCAGATTAAATGGGAAAACATCAATTATGGGAAAACATCAATTACTTGATCAATCCACAGAAGACTTTAGTAATATCCAGGTTATCTGGGTTCAACCCTGACTTGGCAATAGATTTTGTTTTGTGGCCTTGGATGACTCCCTTAGTCTGTCAACTTCTACCCCTCTGCAAGAGACAGTTATGTTGCCAAAGGTTTAGTACCTTCCATTGTAAGTAAAAAAGCACCACTGACAATGAGACTTTGAGATATTTCTTTGAACAGTGACTATCTAATTCAGCAGCTACATCAAATTAATTATAATTTGTAGACACAAGCAATAGCATACTGATACTTTTAGAAATCTCAGTGCCTGTAATCTAATAAAAAACACATAAAAAAGATTAAACTCCCATGGTGAGTCATGGAGAGCCCATGCTTCTTCATCCTGCTTCTTTCTAAGAGTCATCCTCCTCATCATTGCTTGATTTAAAAGAGAAATTGGCATGCATGGTGGTTGGTGTGATAAAGGTATGCTAATCACCAACTGATTTCAGTTCATAAAGGCTGTTAGAAATTTCATCCCTGGTATGTGGCTTTAAAAATCAAGATTATTTAATTGCAGGTGGGACATAGAAACTATAATGAAAGAAATCCACACTCTTAGGGAACAAAGGACAAATTACAAAGGGTTTATTTTTCTTTTATCCAGTGGAAGATGAGGTCATACTCAGGAGCAAGATGGCTCTCAGAGATAGATACCTGACTAACAGACTGGGGGGGCTTATTGGACTGCCAGGCTGCATTACTGGGGATTTTTGAAGTCAATGTATGGTTGAGATGCTTGCCCTTGATGAATAAAGCCAGCACAATTTTAAGTGACATAACTCTAGTTCTGGTCAGAAGCCAGAACTTCAGGTTTTGCCTATGAAAAGGGTTCCCCTGTTCTTCTGATGAGGACTAGGAGGAGCAAGATGAGGGGGAAAAAAAAGGATAAAAAATCCCTTCCAGTAGGGAACTTCTAATATGTCTTGGGTTTCTGTCCTTTTAAGATGGGGATGGTTTCTTACACTCTTTAAAGGACATTGTCAATAGAAATTGAACACTATTATTTTTATGATTTATAAATGCTATAAAGCGCCATTAAGAATCAAGCTAAAGTGACAAATCTTAGTATCCTATTTAAAAATTGTGTGCAGATGCTACTGTGCCTGTATATAAACATATAAATATTATCATTCTTGGGCTGATTTGTGGTTTTTTGCATAGAAAAAGATAACACAAAAATGTAATTTATATTTACTAAACTTTCTTCAGAGATAAGAAATTCTTATCTCACCCTTGACTGAGAAAAGCTGTTTACTCAACCAAGTTCACTGGTTTTATGCTGAAATTCTGCAGGCCAGTTGTATCCTCAGCGGACATTAACCTGACCTGCTCCATTGCACCCCCAAAGCACTGTCAAACTGACAGCTGTTACTGAGTTTCTGAAAAATGCAAAAAGATGCTTCTGGAAATTATTGTGACTTATGTGGTCTGTGTTTTCTAATCCCTGTTTAACCCCAGATGAGAAGTTGTTCTTTACAAGATGTATCCCTTACATTACATTTTGTCTGGGAGCTGTCTGCTGTTGATAGTGGGGATGCCCAGCTGACGCCTTTAAATTTCCACTTTAAAAAGACAGCATTACCCAGTGACTTTATCTGAGTTTTCTTTCCTGTTTGCCATGTCAGCTGTGGCCTTCTCCATTTCACCTCTGCATGCCTTTCTGCTTTTTCAAATGGGCATAAAGATATTGGCTTTGCTTGTAAAACACCTTCAGTGCTACAGATGAAAAATGTTTTGTTGCTTTCTAAGTGGTTATTTTGCAATTGGTTGCTTTTTGTTTCCTATTTTGATCTCTAATGGGTGAACATGATTTCTGATTTTGTCTTTGTATCATCCTTTTGATGGTGGAGAACCTCTTTCACTCAGTAAATAATTTCCTGCTCTTCGAGAGATGGGAATGATGAGGATGTTAGTGCACCTGAGGCTAAGTGCACATTTGGGAGTGTATGCATCTGAAAAAAGGCTGTGAGTATTTTCTGCACCAGACTTGAAGCAATAAGCTTTAAACCTCTTCCATAAATGAAACCAGCTTCAAGGAAGAGAGGGAGGAAGGGTGATGCCTTATTGTAAGGTGACATTCTTTATGTGTGCACCTGTAAGCACATCTGCACATGGAGCTGCTCGGAAGCCACTTCTGTAATTGTACAAGTTTGTTTCCGTTGTAGCCAGGCAGATCAACACCTGACCTTTAATCCATGATACTCTTTGAGTAACTACCACTGCTGAGGCCTGAATTTGTGGTAATTTAGAACATTTTTCTAAAAGGTTGCAATTTCTGGTTGCATTTACACAATTTTTTTTTTATAGCTAAATTGCAGGGGAAAAAACCCACAAAGGCTCTCCAAAATGACAAGCTGCTGAATCAGTCATTTCAACAATTAGAAAATGATAAAATTTAACCTTTTCAAAGCTGTATTACTTAGCAGAGCCAGACAAATTTTCTTGGGGATGACAAGAAGCCCATTTTCTAGTCATTCAAAATTGGGAATTTTAAAGTTTTATTCCAAATCAAAGGGTAGGAATGGAACTTTTTCGGAATTATTATGAGAAAATACCAACATATTTTAACCTGTATTTTAGAATAATTTTTGGCTGAAAAAATAAAAGTGTAATCCACTAAACTGTGTGTCCTGGTTTAGGACAAATTAGGGGAAATCTCCGAAAGGGAGCTCCCCAAACAAAACAAACCTCCAACCACCCCTCCCCCAACACCGGGTTCCGGAAGGAATTTCTCAGAGGAGCAAAGTGGAAAACAAAACCTATTTATTTACAAGTAACAAAAGAACACTCCCCAACACAAGAAAAGAAAAGAAAACAGACTGTGTTTTGAAGGGCGCCAAGCTTCTCTTGCAAGCTCCAGGTGTCCTGGACGTCTCAGGTCAGGTCCGGAGCCGGTCCAGTATCTTCAGGGGAGGGTAAGAAAGAGGGAACAAAAGAAAAGGGAAAAAAAACCAGCGCAAAAAGCAGAAAGCAAGCAAGCAAAGCGGCTAGCCAAGCCAAGCAGCCAAAAGCCAAAAGCAAAAAGGCCCTGGTCAAACACTCCCCCCTCTCTTCCCTGCCCCGCCGCAGCAAGACAACTGGGGGGAAAGAAGAGAGAAAAAGCACAGCTGCCAGACACAACACGCGATATTGGGATAAAGGCTGTCAACCCACGACACTGTGGATTTGATTGTGATCCACATGGAAAGTTCAGACTGTAGTCGAAGTAAAAAATTAGAGTTTAAACCCTGGGAATTCTGACATTTTTAAATTCTGTCTTCTCTCTCAGTATTACATATTTCTACTCTAAAATTCAGATTAAGACAAATTATAAAATATTTTTTTTCAGAAATATTTGGAGGATGTTACTGAAGCCTTAATTTTGATAACAAGCAAGTTGTCCATTTCCATTTTATCATTGAGAATGTTGTGTTTTTATTTCTCTTCACACTAATCTATGCCCCCAAAAGGAAGATATGTTAGCTTTCCCATGATCACAGACATAGCTGATATCCCTTTAGAAGCTCTTATTGTTGTGCTTCACATCCCTCATCAGATTAAATTCTTGCCGTGCTTTGCCTTTCCTGATCTCATCCATTCCTGCATGCTCTGGCAGAGCTTTGACATTCCTGTCAGGCCATCTGACTCAGCTTCCACCTTCTGTACCTTTCCCTTTTATGTTTCAGTTTCGTCAGGAGCTGCTTGCTCATCCATGGAGGTTTACAACCACCTCTGCTCCATTTGCTGCTCCTCAGGATGGACCACTCTTGAGCTTGGAGGAGCTGATCCTTGGAGATCATCCAGCTCTTCTGGACCTCTCTTCTCTCTACGACAGTCTCCATGGTAATCCTTCCATCAGAACCCTGAATAGGCCAAGGTCTGCTCTGATGAGAGAACCAGCATAGAATTAGATTTTTGCTATTAACGCTCTTTTTAAATGTACAGTCTTGTCTGTATGTGTTTTATTATAGTCAATCAAGAATACATTTTTGTATTCAAAAAATGTTGATTTGTCAATTATATTGGGAAAATATTTTGGTTTTCCATATAATTACAACTACAAAGGTAAATTTGGCAAGGTAAAATTGCAGGTGTTAGATGGTATGGTTCAGGTGAAACAACCCAGTAGTTTCCATCAAATATGGATTGAGAAATATTGCTATTTATCTAGAAACACTTTTAATCTTATAAAAATTCAGTTAAATTTTATTGCCTGTATCTGTTAGCTACATTTTTTTTTCACATAAATATATTTCTTTGGCTTTAGCTGGAATAGAATCCAGTTTCAGATGGATGGAATTTGAATGGATTTGGATGGAATTCCGAAGCAACTGTCAGGTTAGAGGATTCTGTAACAAGTATCTGAGCCAATTTTTTTTTTTCAACCTTGCCAAACTTGGAAACCTGGCATACAAGGTACTAAAAATCTTTTATCATTAAGGTTGCCATCTTTTCTGGTGCTGCTTGTCATTAGCAGAAAGATTATGCCTGATGTGGAATCTCCTGCAGGAGTCAGACAAAAAGTCAGGCTGCAATCTATGAGAGGAAATGTGAAAAAGTTCAAAATATCAAAGGGGAGGTAAGACAGGCATGGGGCCAGGCAAGAAAGAGAATGGAAATATCACTAGACTTCTGTATTGAGGTGGTTGAAGGTAACTGAGCAAATTAATTGTAGTATACTATCAGTGGGATATTTATTTTCTTAGAAATGCTGCTGTTATTTTGGTTTTTGCCCCTGTAGACTGATGAAGTGATAATCACATTTGTGAGAATAGAAAAAGTATGACAGAAATGAGGACAGGAAGAAAGGAAACAGAGATAAAGACTCATTATGAAGGTTAAGTTTTAAAGAAAAGCAGAGCAAATAATTCTAGAGACATTTAAAAATATATATTTTAGGCATTTATTTTAATACAATTTTTGTTACATTGTTGTGTTCCCACTTTTTTTTTTATTAGTATATTTAACATGATAAATACAACTTGGAAGTATTTATAAAAATTCTTCTGTTGTGGGGTTTTATTCCTCCTTGAAAAATTGTGCGATATCTTGGACTCAGAAGGGAGATAGTGCTCAGTAGTGAAATTATCTGAACTTTTTTATTATTTTACAGCAGAAACAGTGACTTGCTGTTACTTCATCAGGTTACCAGCTGGGATGAACTATTGTTTTTATGGCACATGAGAGTCTTAACCAGGGATATTAATGCCTATGGAGATCTCGGGTCCTGCACTTTGGCTACAATAACTCTATGTAGTGCTACAGGCTTGGGGTGAAGTGGATGGAAAACTGTCCAGCAGAAAGGACCAGGGGTGTTGGTTGAGAGTGACTGAACATGACCCAGCAATGTGCCCAGGTGGCCAGGAAGGCTGGTGGCATCCTGGTCTCTATCAAGAATAGCATGGCCAGGATCAGGGCAGTGATTGTCCCCCTGTACTCAGCATTGGTGAGGCCACACCTCAAGCGCTGTGCCCAGTTCTGGGTCATTCACTTTAAAAAGGATGTGGGAGATACTGGAGCATAGCCAGTGAAGGACAACAAGACTTGTGAAAGGTTTTAAAAACATGTCCTGTGAGGAAGAGCTGAGACAGCTGGGTTTGTTTAATCATGAGAAGAGGAGGCTGGAGGAACCTCATTGCTCTCTACAACTCCCTGAAAAGAAGGTGTGGTGAGGTGGGGGCCAGTGTCTTCTATTGTGCTTGCAGTGAGAGGACCAGAAGAAATAGTCTTAAGCTGAGATAGGGGAGATTCAGATCAGATATTAGGAAAAAATCTTTTTCACTGTTAGAATGGTCAGGCATTGGAGAAAGTTGCCCAGGAAGGTGGTGGTGTCACCAGCCCTAGAGACCCCTGGATCTGGCACTGGATGATATTTTTAGTGAGTTACAGTGGTAGTGCTGGGTTCATGGTTGGGCAGGATGATCTTAAAAATCTCTTTCAACCTTGATGATTCTATGATCTGTAAATAGTGCCAGTGTGGGGCATTCCACAATCTCCTGGGTAACCTATTCCAGTGTCTCACCACCCTCAATCACCTCTCTCACCCTTATGTGAGACATGATCATTACTCAGCTGTCTGACTATAGATCAAATTCTGACATTGCAACCCAGCACAATAACTCAACATGTCCTATTCCCTGATAATCTCTGGATGATAATGTAATAATTTTGGTTTCCAAGAGATGTCTTGTTTTATTTACTCCTTTCCATTTTGTGATGTGTACTTAGCCAAAGTCAATATCTATGATCATGAGACGACAGGATATCTGACATCCCTTTGTCTACAGAATGGTCTTTCTACTGCTTAATGTATTCAGTGGCACATTTCATATGTGGCATTATTTCTTCCACAGATACAGTGGTTAATGCATGTGTCTGAGAATTGTGTTTCCCTTTGATTTATTAGCTAAGCACAAAGGCTTTGTCCTATTATTGCCATCTTTATTCACACAAGTCTTGGCACGTTTCAGCAATTCCAGCTACAGCTCATTTAGGGCTGTTTTCTTTTGAGCCTTGTTTGTTTCACCTAATTACTTTTGCAATAACTATTTTTAGGTTTTTGACATTCATTTGTACTGGGGTAGTTTATTCTTTATGTGTTTTTATATCCTGGGTTGGTCTCCTAAGTGAGTCTCCTCAGCTGTGCGCATTTAGTTTGTTCCTTGGTAATTACAGGAGACCTTCCTGAGAGGAATGAAAATGTAAACATACTGGTGGCATGTGAGTGGCATCTGAATGATATCAGTGAGTAAAATATACCTGTGAGAGTGGTAAGCACAGGGGAATATCTGCATAAGGATATCCCTTTCAGATCTGGTGCTGTAATTCTTGCTCCTGTATCATATAAAAAGATTGGACTGGAGGATGCCTTAAGTTTTATTGTAAGTCTACTTTTTCTCACTGTCAAGGATCTGCCAAAATTTAAGAGAAACACATTTTTTGATTCCTATCTTGAAAAGTTGGTTTCACAGCTTGCTTTCCTAATGGGTATATAAAATGAATTATTCTATTGACTCTTAGATCCATCACTTTTAATTTTCAGTTCTCTGAACTTCCCACTTCTGTCTCTTGTAAAGAGAATAAAGCGACTAAAGAACCAATTAATGATATTCACAGCCAGCCAAAGCCCAGAACTGTTTTCTCACAGCTCCCTTGAAGTGCCAGTGATGACACCACACTTAGATTGTGTAGGTTTTGTTTGCTAATGTCAATAAAGCCCTCCAAGAATCCTGTGCAATGAGTGACAGCTATGATATCTGAAGGCAGATATAAAAAATCTTGTGCCTTAGCAACATGATATGGGACCTGGATTCTGAGCCCAGCTTACTCCAATAAAGTTGAGGGTTTTCATTGTCAGTCATAGATTCAGAGTTGTCTTTCTCATCAAGAGAATACCAGGAAAATATCATTTACTATGCGTGGGCTGGCCTTGTTACTCCTGCAAACCCACCGTCCCTTCAAACTTTGCTGGCTGTGGAAAAGTTAGTTAACCAAAACATTAATGAACCCTCAGACAGTGCTTTTGTGTGTTTCTGTATTTAGTTCATAGTCATAGAGAGCAACAATATACTGTCCTAAGAACGTGATATTCCAGATAGCCAAGCGCACAACTCTCGTCAGCTCAATTGTTTGTTTGAACCTGCACCCCACTAAATGCTATCTGTATATCAACTGCGCTTTTTTAGAGGAATATTTCTTTTGTACTTGCCATAGCTTCCACTACCTCTTAGACATTTTTCAGATATGAAAGATGTTCCCTTAAAGAACATTCAGGATAAATGATGAAATTGTCAATAAGTAAAGCCTGGTGGCTGACAATATCCCTGAGTGTTCAAGAGGCAGAATGATTTTGGTGCTACAATGGACAGATGCAGAGCAGCAAACCCTCTGGTGTGGAAATAACATCATTTGGCTGTCTGCTTATCAGCTTCCTGGTGAATAGAAATCAAGTGCTTTTATCACCTGAATGAGCATGTGAAGTTGGTAATGTTTGCAATTAGCAAAAAATACTCTCAAATTTTTGAGTGGTAGCTCAGACTGCCCACTATGGCCAGAGGCCTCTTACATAATGTGCCAGAATAGTCAGAGAAAGAAGCTGCTAGAAAAGGAATCTGCAGGTGATTAACCTAATGAGCATGAGGAGTTTCATATAACTGTAAGTTTATTCTGGTGCTGGTACTTGGAGCTCATGACTGCGATTCTTGCAATTCTGCTCCTGGCTTTCATGTGCTTGTATTTTTTTAATGTTAGGCAGCATTTTTGGTTTTTTGTTTTGTTTTTTTTTTTTGGCTTGGCTGACTTCTTTGAAAAATGACAGTAGTATTCATTTACCTTACAGAGCTACTGTAAACCTTAATTAAGCTTCCCCTGATCAGCTTGGAGAGGGCTGGACAAAAGCTGCTGTCGAGGTAACCGCAATTTTCTGGGACCAAGCAGTGTTGAGCAGCATGGGGTATTTCATATCTCAGCTCTTACCTGCTGCTATGTCAGACAAAGGGGTGAGATATTATCTCAGTAGATTAAGAGGTAGCTAGAAAAACTAGACACATTTTCAGACTTTTTTTTCTTCATAAATAGGAATTTGACAAAATTGATTTGTTGAGGTTGAAATTATGCAAGCATTTGGCTATAGCTGGAAGATTCAAGCTTCATTAAAAGAATAATTAAAGAGAAAGAGAAAGAATCCATTCAAAAACTAACAAGAGCATTTCCCTTTGCCCTTTCCAAAATGGAACCATTTTTGTTTGTAAATGCCAGCCTATTTTGTTTCTACAAACTAAAAAGCATGCTTTCACTTTTCAATTTGAGCTAACATTTTTCATTTAAACATTAACATTTTGTACCACAACATAAGTCAAAACTATCAGCTGTATGTCTGGAAGGACTGTAAATGAATATCATATCCTTGTGAACTCAGAACATGAGAAAGGCTTCACTCCAAAATCTGTACATCCTTCCTAGAAAATGGAAATAAAACTAAGCTCACAAGGGGCTGTTTTAATATTATAGATGAACCTGAGATGGGCAGCTGTTGAGGGAAGTAGTTGAATGAGCAGTGGTTAAATGACTGTGTTAATCTTCAGGAGCTCCAAAACCAGATTTAGCTTCATCCCCACCTCACTGCCAGTGCTGGGTGCCATTGTCACCTTTTCTCTTGTGGCTCAGTTTGCAATGTTCCATCTCATGGTGATCAGAGTGGAGAAGAGCTCCACTGACCTCTGTTTTTCATTTGCAGGCTTGGATTTCACTTGAATCCACTGCTTTGTGTGATTTTCTGTCTGGATGAAGGGAGGATGTTGGATCTGTTGGGCAGCAGTCGTATTCTTTTCAGCAGATGCCTGAAGCAGTGATGGCCCAAAAGGTCAGTATAACTATCATGTAAAATACTTCCAAGCTAAGTGTAACAACAAAGACCCTCAGGAACAAAGAATGGACCTATATGTGAGTTGGAAGCTCATAGTAGATTTGCAATATATTTTGGGTGTGGGAATTCATAAATAACATGCCATCTGCTGCAAGCTCTGCAAGATAATTCAGGACTGGCAATATGGGTTTCTGCATCGAAGACACTCTTCCCTAATGTTTAGCATTGGCCATGGCATATAACTCTGGAGTGAGCCCAAAATAGAGGCACAAAGATGATCAGAGGGGTGGAAAGAGCTGGGGTTGTTCATCCTGGAAAAGGCCAAGCTTACCTTGTCCTTCCAGTACCTAAAAGGGTCTTATTAAAGGGAGGAAGAGGGACTTTTTATGTGGACAGATAGTGACAGTGTAAGGGGCAGTGATTTTAAACTGAAAGAGGGTGAGTTTAGAAAAGATGTTAGGAATAAATTCTTTAGTCAGGAGGTGGTAAAGCGCTTGAACTGGCTGCTCAGAGGAGCTGTGGATACTCCATCCCTGGAAGTGTACAAGGCCAGGCTGGATGGGGCTCTGAGTAAGCTGGGATCGTGGAAGGTGTCCCTGCCCGTGGCAGGGGGGTGGGACTAGATGGTCTTTGGGTCCCTTCCAACCCAAACAATTCAATGATCCTATGAGAGTAGTGGTAAAAGGCCATGAATGCTGAGGAACTCCAGCAAATGTAAAAAATGTACATTAAAACAAAGATAATAAAATTTTTATAGATTTATGTATATATAATAGCTTTAAAAATAATAGCTTTAAAATGTTAGTAATTTCAACAGTTAATTTTACTTTTTAAATAAATAAATAGATATTATTTATTTGTTGTGGACTTCTCATCCCTCAAGGTGTTCCAGGCCAAGCTGGATGGGGATCTGAGTGACCATGGTGATCTGAATAAACCCATGTCAGGGTGTTTGGATGATGTCTAAGGTCCCTTCCAAACCTGACTATTCTATGATTTTGTGATTCTATTTTCAAGTGGGATGGAGAATCTAAAATGATACATTTTAGCCCTCTGTTTCAAACCAAAATTAAATATTTCAGAAATGAGTAATGCTATGTCAAACTCAATTGCCACAAAATATGATGTTGAAGAAAACCCAAATTATAAGATTTTAAGCAATCATTCAAGGGTTTTTTGCCCAAAGTTATGCTAAGCCCAGGGTAGACCAGCAGTCTTTTCACAATCTTGCAAAGTCACATTGTTTCTGGAGGAAATAACAAAACCTCCACATTGCTTTTTAGAAAATGTAACTGTGAGGATTTAGTGTTATTTAGGATCAGTAGCAAAGCAAAGGAACAAAGTGATTGAATGCTTTGCTTGAAAATAGAGATTTAAATTCCTACATCCTTTATCTTGAGCCTTGTAAAGCTTATTGAATCGCTGAGGTTCAAACTCTGGGGTTTTTTGTTTTGTTAGCTGCAGGTCTTTTGATTCTGATGTGATGGCACAGTTTGTCCTAAAGTGAAGCAAATGTAGAAAGTGGAAAGACAAAACGGAAGCAATGCGTCATTAAATGAATGATTCCATAAAATTTAATGGAGATGTCAGGAAAGATAGAAAATATGGAGAAAAATAGAATAATTATCTAGCTAGATAATCAAAGTATCTCTTAGTAAAGTAAAATACTTTTCTGAAGAAGTGAAATTGGGTTCTAAATATTGAGAGTACCAAACACTCCTCTAATCAATTTAGAGACCAACAAGTAAGAATAACCATGTTATGAAAATCAAGTTGGAGCTGTGGAAATTGAATTATTAGAAATGTTTGTACTTGAAAACTAGATTTTGAAAGGACCTCAAGCTTAAGTAAGCCTTTAGTTCATACTCCCTTGAGTAGGGGTACAGCATTTTGAAGAAAGCACAAATCAGGTGTTTTTAATAGCTATGAGGTGCTCTTTAGATGTGGTCTGTCCTCCACAGTAAGGGGTTGTACAAAGAACCACTTTCCCAAAGAGATGCTGGAAGGCACTGATTCTTAGAGATGTGATTATATCTTGTACAGCAAATTATTCTTATTGGTCTTTCTGCTTGCACTGGGGTGAAAGAAGCAGTGTTTAGTATCATTTGGAGGCTGCAAAATATTTTCTTCTCTCTCTTCATATAGGGAGATGCTCTGTGTGTGGAGTAAACCAGACTCTGCTTATGACTTCCCCAGTTACCTAGCTCCTGACATGGTGTTAGTCACACCATCCTACAGCTTTCCCAAACACCAGGCAGCAAATCTGATCACCTTTATGTATCTACAGTGTGCTAAAGACAAAAATCCCAAAGCACAAAAGTGTTTTACATTGATGTCTGGATGCCCTCCTCATCCCTACTTATTGTATGAGCAACAAGGTGGGAATACAGCACACTGTGGCACCAGGAACTCAGGTAAGTTTTTTTGTAAGTCTTGAGTACATGCATAAGATTGCATTATAAGATTACATTGCTCGTGTTGAAATACAGAAGTCAGGGAAACCATCACAGAAAACAGACTTATTGAGATGGATCAGTTTTGCAAGACTAGGTCTAAAAGAACAAAAATATGGATAGATACAGATATTGTCAACAGGTAGGGACTGGAAACTCTGTAGCAATATGACTTAAAATAACTTCTGCTTTAGCAAGCAACTTGCCATTTGTCACTACTAATACAGAATGGAGAACTCCCATAAAGAAATTCTGTCTAAGAGAGAAACTCTGAAATAAAACTTCTGCAGAGTCATTACAAAGAAAGAGTTTTCTGACAGCTTTGTGCTCTCTGGCTTCATTATGGAGTGTGTATAATTGGTGTGATAGGAATAATTTATTTGTTTGCATCTTAGGTTTAATGAGTGGCACTGGGTAAATAAACACAAGAACAGCAACCTGCCAAACCCCAAGCTGCTGCAGATGATGTTTCCTGTACAGCTCCTGGTGGATCTGCAACTTGTCAAGAGCAGTGATTCTATTAGTGAACACAAAGTCAATATTGCTTTCTTTTCATCCAATTATAGTCAGTAAAATCATCAGGGTTATGGATGTTTGAAAACACAGCTGGTGCTTTGACTTCTTCAAGGAGAAAATTTTTCTTGACTTACACTTCCATTCTTGTCAGGTCATCTGCATTATTCTGCACTGGCAGTGATATGAGGGGAATGGGACTCAGAGTCTGTGAGTGATGCTTTTGGAATATCCTGTATTAATGTCTGAACAGTTTCATGCTTGGGAGCAGCCTTATTTATATATTCCAGCTTGCTCCAGTAGTACAGGTTAAAAAGCATAAATTGCTCTCTTTTCTAGTGTAGTATATTTCGTTTGAGGTTTTCAAACAGCTCTGCAAAGCTTAGGAAGTTTCACAATCTTCCTTAATAACTGAGAAAGCTGTGAGGAAAAAATGGAAAGCAACATACTCAGAGGTGTCTAGTAGTTTTGATTGCAGTATTTCAGGGGTTCTGGAGGGTTTCTTTGTTTGTTTGTTGAGGATGATTTTTGTATACCAAATAAAGCTGAAGCTTGGTTACTCTTCTGTGCTGCAGGATCAGCAGGAGGCCTCGGCATGTGCCCAATTCCACATGCTCTGGTCCTGTGTCCACAGCCTGTGTGCACATAAACTGGCTGTCCTGACATGCTGAGTCCTTAATCATCTCAATGGGATTTAAGAGCAGCTCAGGCTGCTGCACAAACAGATGAACAAGTAGTTTTTAACCACTTCAAGGTGGTAGCCTGGAATTCTCGCATTTGTGGTCGAGGTTCTTTGAAGGAAAAGGTTGAGAGTGTATTAAGCTAACAGAGCAAGCTGGAAACACAAAGGATTACCCTGATGGTGACACATGAAGTAATACAGAGCCATGAAAGATTTGTTCTAATCAAATTGCTCAAAAATCAACCGTGAGACAGAAGCTGATCTGAGGTCCATGGCATGGGGACTTCTGGGAACAGTTTGGCATGGGTCACTATGATGTCCTCTTAAATGGAAAAAGTTTTGAGGATTGCAGCAATATCTGTGCTGGGTTCAACAGAGCTATTCAATCCTCCAGTCTACTTGTCTCCTCCTCTAGCTCCCCAGTCCTCATCCCCAACTGAAAAATTGCTTATTGGCCAGCTACTCTTGTGAATAGCAATTTCTTTTAGTGATGTAATTTCATTTTCATACCACCATGATTGACTATTAAATCTCATTTATGGGTAATTAGCATTATCTTCTATCATCCATATACTGGTATTTTTCATTGATCCACCACCTTTGGGCGGTATCACAATCATTTTATGGTCCTAGGTGCAATACCAGGCTTAAAAAAATTAAAAAAAAAATCTCTTGATCTATTTTATTCAAGGACATGTTCTCTATGAAGGGCTAATTTGAACAGACTGAGATAAGAATTACAATTTGTTTAAGGTGTCTGAGAAATTGCCATTTGCAGCTCAGGCTCTGCTGATATCTGAATCTCATTCTGCCCATGGATATCAAGTGCTCTGATACTCACAGATCCTGCTGAGTAGCAGACTCTGACTATGTGTACCCGAATCAGTGTTGAGATGTGGTTTCATATCAGTCTAGACTTAGTTTAGCTGGGTTTCTTATTATTTATTTATTTACCTGCTTCATTGGCTCATCCATAAATGCTCATCATATTCTGTTATTACTGGTTAATATAAAATGTGAAAATATATTTGAATTTATTGATGGGAGAAATGCAATTACTGTAAATAATTGCACCAGCAGTATCTCCTGAATTTATTGATGGGAAAAATGCAATTACTATAAGTGGTTTTACTTTCAATAAATGGTGCCAAACCCCCGGTATTAGGAAGAAGTTTACTGGAATTCAGACTAATGGCTGCAAAATGGTACTTCTTTAGGCAATTTTGTCATAGCTGGGATAAACTGGCTCCTTCATAGGGTTGCAATGCCCAACAGCTGTGACTGTAAATAGCTTACTGGAAATTGTTCTTCAGACTCTGCTGGTTCTACTAAAACTGTTTGCATTTTCTCACCATCTAACTGAAATTATGAAGTTTGGGTAAGAAGCAGTCTTTTTTGCTGTGTTATGGCACAGAGTCTGACTTGTCTAAGATTCTGTTGCCTAAGGTAGGGCACAGCAATTGTGTATTTTGTTGATACAGAGGATTCACAAGATTTGATGACTTTATGTTTACTGTGGCGTCTCTCTTTCTTTGCCCATTTTAATACATACTGGGTTACTTGTAGGTGTCTCTTATCTCAGGTGGCAGCTAGTAGCAATTAGCTTTCCCTTGGCTGAGATCACTGCCCTCAGAAATGGAGCAGTGCATTTCATTGAGCAGAGGAAATTGAGTTTTTTGACAGCCAGTTTTGGTTGTGATAACCACAGACCAAACAGAGATGCCCCAGTGCAATTACAAGGTAATTTGCTTCAGGCCTTATAGCTTGCTGAATTTTTCAAATGTCAAAGAAAAGTGAGAAAAAAAAAGGTGTTTTAGTCATAAAAGCATTAAGTTATTGGGGTTGTTAGCATTGCTACTGCTGTGTACTGTTACTTAAGTAGATGAAAGTGCATATTTGTGACTTACACTATGTACTTTCATCACAATCAATCTGTATCTCTTACAGCATTCACTCAGGAATTTATGGATCACTCTGGGAGATTAAGTCACCTCTTTCTGGATAAATGTACTCTGAAGATGTGCCAGGGGATACTGCTGGTGCAATACCAAGAGCAAGTGCTTCTCCATGTAACAGATCCATGGGACTCCTTACCAATGGATGTTGCAGGTACAAGGAGTTCAGATGGGCTCAATGAGAGATGGGAGAGGAGCTTGGTGGAGATATTCATTGGTGTTGCTACATAAACAAAAGACAAAATGCCCAAGAAATCCATGGACAAGTATTAGAGTAGAAAGTACTATACTTGCTTATCCTGTTCTTGCTTTTCCTAGGTTTCCACCAGTGACCACTGTTGAAGGCAGAAGTCTGGGCTAAGTGTGCTCTGAATCCAGGATACAGTCCTATGCTCCTTCTAGCTCCAGCCTGCCCTGTCCTGTCCTGTTCAATACATGCCCAATCTTGCTCCATACAACCTATATTTCAGAATTCTTCAATTTCTCCAGCACAGAAATTTTATTGAGCTCTTCTTGTAAGTTGAATGTCAGTTGGGGTTCTCCATATCAAAATTATCTTGCACTTTTTTAACAGTGGGAGCTTTAGTTTACTTTTTACGACTGTTCCAACCATTCTTATCAACATGCCACTGGTTTATGTTTTATTCATCCATGTAGTGTCTAATCTTTAGTCATTTTTTGCCCTTTATTTTTGGAATTCTCTAAGAACTTGCTTGTTGAACACCAAAGATTATTTTCTTTCCATTGGTTATAACTTCTGGACTTTGCCTTGAATCTGTTGGTGACTCATATACTTTTAAAATTATTTTGAGAAAAAAAATGATGGTAAATTACTCTGTCATCAAAAATACATTTGATGGGTTTAGGCACTTGTAAATCACTGAACTGCATTCACATTGCGTGCACACTGCTAGAGCTGCAATGTATAGAAATTAATATTCTAGACAGACTTTGCACTGAGGGTAGGATTACATAGGTCACATGTTAAGATTGAGGCACATGAGCAAGTTACAAGAATAAAGTTGATGTCACAGAACCATTTAGGTTGGAAAAGGCCTCTGGGATTGAGTCCAATCTTTTACTGATCATCACCTTGTCAATTAGACCGTAGCCCTGAGTGCCATGTTCAGTTCTTTCTTGAAGAAAGTACAGATCGACCTCCAAGGATGATGACTCCACTGCCTCACAGGGAAGTCAGTTCCAATGATTGACAACTTTTTCAGTGTGGAAATTCCTCCTGATGTCTAACCTGAACCACCCCGGTGCATCTTGAAGCTGTGTCCTCTCATCCTGTTCTGGTTGCCTGGGAGAAGAGGCTGATCCCCACTTGGCTACAGCTTCCTTTCAGGGAGTTGTAGAGGGTGATAAGGTCACCTCTTTTTCTCCAGGCTAAACACCCTCAGCTCCCTCAGCTGCTCTACATAGGACTTGTGCTCCAGACCCTCCACCAGCTCCATTGATTGCTCTTCTCTGGACATGCTCCAGCACTTCAAAGTCTTTCTTGTGGTGAGGGGCTGAGAATTGGACACAGCACTTGAGGTGAGGCCTCACCAGTGCCAATTAAACGGGGACAATCACTGCCCTGGTCCTGCTGGCCACACTATTTTTTATATAAACCAGGATGCCAATGGCCTTCTTGCCACCTGAGCACATGCTGGCTCATGTTCAGGCACTGTTCTGCTGTTGCCCAGCACCCCGAGGTCCTTTTGTGCAGGGCAGCTTTCCAGCCACTCTTCCCCAGACTGCAGCGTGGAGTGATGCAGTTCATGTGCAGGACCCAGCACTCAGCCTTGTTGAACTTCATACCACTGGTCTTGGCTGACATATCCAGATCCCTCTGCAGAGCTCTTCTTGCTCCAGCAGTACCACACTCCCACTCAATTTGGTGTCAGCCACGAATTTATTGAGGGAACATTTGGTCTCCTCCTCTAGGTCATCAATAAAGATACTAAACATGACTGGCCCCAGTAATCAATGGTCTTAAAAATCAGTAACTGGGTCAACCCACAGAAGTGACTGGGCGAGTTTGATACTATAGAAATATAAAATCTGACAGTTTTATTTATTAGGACAAATATTTTTACAGAGTGGGACTGGTTTAGAGCAGAGAAATTTTAGAAATTTTAGCAACAAATAAGAGGGCAGAATTATGTCTCTTTCCTGGCCTAGCCTGTGCAGCCCTAACACTGGTGAATATTTGGATCATGCAAGTGATCTCACCGATGCCAATAGCCCTTGAAAATGAATGATGTTGTACTGATGAGTTCTTAGACTCATAACACCTCCTAGTGTGCTGCTCACATCCTCTATACTTTAAACGTCACCTTTGCCTGTGGCCTGCTGAGTCCATCAAAGTAGTGAGTTGAAGCAAATACTGCTGAAGCCAAAGGGTTGGAAGAGAGAAGACAGAGCAGAAAAGCATTTGAAGACAAGGGAGGAGGTTAGTCCTACCTACAGAGAAGAGCTCATCCTAACTTGATGAGTCCAACTTCTATTAAAGGGTATAAGGTCTAAAGTTCCAGTTGCAGCCCACAGAGCGTGTTCTGAGGAATCAGTCTGTGGCTGTACAGTGTCTCTCCTGTCATGTCCAAACTGGGTCTTCAAACTCATCTCATACATATATTCATATCTGCAACAGTTTTGCTACCTACACAGACCTTTATAAATAAAGACATTGCTGAGCCATGTGTTTGGGTGCAGAGGCTCCTTAAAAATATCCTGGGTGAAGTGCAGGTTCCAGCACTTATTGGCAGGATGGAGATGAGGGGAGAGTACAGCTGGAATGTTGGGGAAGAAGGATTTGTGGTAGCTTGAGTTGTTAACTATAAATGTGCATGCACTGTTTTTATTTATTATATCTATATTTTATACACAAATACACTTACACAAGAGAAAAAGGAAAGAAAAAAAAAAAGCTATACATGAGATGGCACAAGAGACAGAAAGAAAAAAACCCCAAAGATAAATTACAGACGTGGTTGGGCTTTATAAAACAGTTTGTATTTAGGTTGCTGTTGGAGGACAGAAATCATTGCCCAGAGCCAATAAATAGCAGGTAGCAAGGATCACATCTGTTTTGCATTCTAATTAAAATTTCAAATAAGCAGCTGAGATGCATGTTTTCTGTAACAAACTGGCTGTGGTGTTTTGAGAGCTTTCTGATGAGATGAAAGCTGTAAGGATGTAAGGGAGGTCATTTGAGTCATACCATAAGCAGCCTGTCCTATCAGTCTTTGGTGTTATCAGTTATTTATGTGGAGGTAACACATTAAACCCATAATTTTAATAGGAGCCCGGTAGGTATTACTGACTACCCAGCACAACCTTTGCCCCAGAGAGTTTATAGTGTGAATGCACAATTGGAAAAAAAAAGATGAGAGAGAAAATGAGCACAAGGAGTTACAATTATCTGAGGCAATGAGAATTTTTCATGCCAGTCAGAGAGATATGAACGGAATCCAAAAGTTTAAATTCCTAGTGCTATGCCTTAGGCATAAGAGAACGCATTACATTGGCCTGCAGTGCATGCTCATGATGCTGATACTTTTGTCAAAGTCTTTTCACAAGCAGTGATGACTTAAAAGACAATAGAGAAAACCCCAAATATGCTTTGTGGCTGTTACCGGGAAACTTCAGAATTATATCCATCCATTACATCCATTTACATGCATAATCTGTTTTGCTCCGTGCTGATTTTTGCTCTTGCCTAGAAAGATTTAGATGGAGGCAGAGAAATTATTGCTTATGCAATAATGGAGATAGGCAATAAGGCTCATCTTTTATAGGAAAGGGAAGTATTGAACAGTATGTGTTGAAAAGAAACATTTTAAAACCAACATGCTGATTTCTGCAAGAGTTGTAAATAAGCTATGGATTTTTGTAAATGGCTTATGTTAATATCTAATATCTCTTAAAAAAAAGAAAAAATATCTAAATTACAATCTGTATTGCTGCAGGCCTGCCATTTACACAATTTATATATGTTAAAAGAGAAAAATGAAACAGACCAGTGAACAGCAGGCCATTTAGGCTAATTCTTTGATGGAACAATTAATCTGGGATTTCATTAATCAAACATTAGAAAGTAAAAATGTAAATAATATCAGGCAACTAAGTTTTGTGGAAAGTAGGCCTTGTCAAATAAACCTTTAATCTTTTTTGGCAAGATTACAAGTCTGGTTAATTACAACAACTTCACTGATAAAAAGAATTTGCTGGATTTCTCCTGGGAATTTGATTTACTACAATACGGCACCTAGGAAAAAAACAAAATAAAATTTATGGGTAAGACGGCACACTTTAGGGGGATTAAAACTCATTCAACAACAGAGATGAAAATGCAATAGATTATACAGATTATCATCAAGCCACATCTTTACTAGCAAGAAAACTTACAGGTTTGACTCTCCTCCTTCTGGTTGGTTATTCTGGGATATCTTCCTGGTAAAATTCACCACTGATATAGGGCCTGCATAATGGCAACCTTCTGAGGATGCTCTTAAGTTCCATAACGCTTCTGAATGACACAGAGGGGGAGATTCAATTATTAAAAAAATAAATATAAAGAGGTACCATTTCAAGTGTCCTAAGGAGCTGAATTCTTCTGCCTGGTGGATGTGACACAGGACTTAAGAGAAACCCAAACATTTCAGAAGAGCAGCTGGGGCCATTTGGGATATTTCCTCACAATCTGAACAGGACTGCACCCCCCTTTTTAGGCAAGCAAATCCAAATCCTACCTCAGCTAACATCTGTCAGCTGGAGGCTTCTCTCCTCAACCACAGCTCCTACCCACAGCTTCTGATACAGCACTTGAACCTAACAGGAGGTCACTGCATCCAGGAATGATTGAGAAGTACTCTTGAAATTTTCCATGTGCCCTGTGTTAAATTTACTACTTGTTACAAAGAGATTACCAAGTGTTTGTCAGCCCCTTTGAAATAATTTTTAGCTACACAACTTACATTTAAAGAGCAGCTTAAAAAAATAATAATAAAAAAGCAGAACAGGAAAAACTCTTCTCATGTGAACACCAAGAATTTATCTATTCAGTTTATCAAAGAGAAGATTGAAGGATTACCTTATTATTTTACTGAAGTCCTTAGACATGGAAAGCTATGATAATGAGAAGATTTGCAGTCTTGCAGACAGAGATATAATGAAATCCAATTTGTTTCAGACAAATTCAAGCTTGAAATAAAACACATTTTTGAACACTGAGGTTAATTAAACATCGGAAGAATTTCCATGGAGGAGGTGATAGATTTGCCATTGCCAAGAGTCTTTCAGGGAAAACTTTCATTCTGAACACCCTTTGTCCAGTTTCTAGGAACAAAAATACCACGGACTCTGTGTGGAAATTTTCAAACTAGATGATCACAATGGTCCTTTCTGACTACACAACACACAAGTTTATAAATGTGAGGAAATGAGCCCCGATCTTCCAAAAGAGGCTGTGCTACTGAAAAATTTGTCCCATCTGTGAAATGAGAAATATTGGAACCACTACAAAAAAATCCTTCCATGGAAGAATGTGTGACTATTTTCTCAGCAGACATTTTTTGAAACTGCCTCAGTAGGTGCCAGCTTGGCATACTGCTCCTCCTTTGATAAGCATAAACTTGCGGAAAATTACAGATAAGGTAATTTGAATATCAATTTTGGGCAATAGAGTAAGCACCTTTTGTGCCTGTATTCTATTGCACACTTACTGACTGTTGATTTCTTCCCTTGTACATTTTTATCATTGTCAACATTGCTGTCCAGAAAATGCCTTTTCCCTCTTGGACTATTATCTTCACTCCCAGCCTTTCCTGCTTCTTCAAGAAATACAAAAATTTAGCCAAATACTTTGGTGATTCTTCATTATTGAACAATGGTCAGGAGAAATGTGTTTCACCCCATGATCATGCTGATATAAAGACTGTCTGTGCAAGGGGATGGGTCTGAGGGAGAGGCAGTGGTAAAGAAAGTGACTTAAGAAGAGATTTTGGATTGATTTCCATGAGAAGTAACAAGTAGACGAGCTATGAAAAGTGTACCAGCACATAATGATGGGCATACTAAATACATAGAGAAAAAGAATTTTTGTGTTGGACCGCAATCCTTGTTTATCTTATTGTCAGTGGACTCATTCTTGCTCCTTGGGCAGCATCAATATTTTAGCTGCTTTTAGGTTTAAATACTGCATCCAGGAGTGTTCACTGCAGTGCTTTAGATCCTTTGTCAGGATTTGTTAGCTTTGTACTGGTCTGGTGATCATCATGCTCTAAAAGAGTGCTTCACTAGAAGAGGCTCCTTTTCCACAGCATTTTTGTGTTTGATGTTAGCCAGCTGCCCATCACCAGTGCTACTCTTTCCAGCAGTGATTGCCCTTGAATCCTAACTAGCTGTCCTCAAGCAGAGATCTGCATGTGGCTTGTCTCTGTGTCCTAAGTCTTACTTTCCATCCTTTTATGCCACCAACAGCTCTTTACTAGCCCTATGGCAGCTCACTTAGCAAATCCATATTAGGAAATATTAGGAACGTTTTTAACATCAGGTTTCCCAATGGAAACAGAGAGGAGAAATCAGCCTGAAGCTGATTCTCACACTGCACAGTATTGGGGCTGGTATTACCTAATGCATGCAATTTTAACACTTAGACTTCAGTCAAACTGGCCTGCTAATCAAGATTTCTATGGCAGTGAAATAAGAGAGGAAATAGTGTGAGAACTTTTAGGACGGGAAGGCACTTTGGATTCTTATGCCTCCTTACATGAATAAGTGGAGGAACATAGTAGGTGTGTATATGAATGGATGTATGGACGGATGGATGCATAGCTAAAAGAATTATATGAATCAATGAATGAATAGATAGATGGACATATACTGCTGTACATACTGAGAGAAAGTGATGGCTACAAAACTATGTCAGGAAAAGCTGGGAAGTTTCTCATGCAGCGATCTGAGGTTCTGGGCTTCCTGTCATCCTAAAACTCCTGAAATACATAAAGGACATATCTCAATTAAAGGCCACAGCAGCTTTAAAGGAAATGTGCTGGTTTCAGTAAAAGTATCTGAAATACCTCCAAATGTGGAGGAGGGTTTTGACATGATTCCTTCAAGCTGTGGGTAGCAATTGCCAGCAAACTTTGCATCTGCATAGAAAGATTGAAAAAAGTGTGCTTTAAGCATTTAAAAAATGCTTTGTACTTCTTATGTTTGATGCTTAAAGAGAGTGCTGACAAGTATGGAGCATCACAGAGGAAAGTCTTACCAGCAAAATCAGTGCTAAGTGGTTGTGCTTTATTATTTGCATTTCCTTCATTCTGTTATTTTCTTTCCCTTGCAAAAGACTAAATTGATTACCAACTTTGTATTAATGAGCTCCAATTTTTTACGAAACCAAAGTAGTAGTTCATGCCATGATTTTAAATAAATTTTTTGCTGCAAGTCATTACTCTTCTCTAATAAGACTTTCAATTTTTGCTTTAATGACATATGCCATGTTATTTCAGAGGTGAAGAAAAATCAGTCCTAATTTTAGCCAGGCATGCTGGGCCCACAGATGAAAAATAGGAGCTTTGGCCAGACTTGTGAATTCCACTGAAAACTTGCTAACTTGTACATTCTCTGTCGCATTCAATTTTTAGCGTAAAATATTTGCCTTCTGTCCTGAGTTTTATACTTGAAAACTTTTAAATTGGTTTGTCTTTGATAAAAGTCATTATTTCTACTACAGTATCCAGAAACCTAATTTATTTTGCATATAAGAATGCAATTTCTTGTGTTTTCAGGTAATTCAATCAAGTAAAAGTTTTGTAGAATCACAAAACCACAGAGTGGCTGAGGATGGAAAGGACCTCTGGAGGTCATCTTGCACAGCATCCCTGCTCAAGCAGAGCCACCTCACGCAGGTTGCCCTGCAGTGTGTCCAGATGGCTTTTGAATATCTCGAGGGAGTGCAAGTCCACCATCTCCATGGGCAGCTTGTACCAGTGCTTTATCACCCTCACCTTGAGAGTGTGTTTCTGATGCTCAGAAGGGGCATCCTGAGTTTCGATTTGTGCCCACTGCCCTCCTGATCCCTCTGTTCTCCATGCAGAGCAGTGCCTCCTCTCTCAGCCTCTCCTCACAGGAGAGGTGCTCCAGTCCTTATCACCTTTGTGATCCTCTGCTGGACAGCAGTTTGGGCACCTCCATGCCAGACTTGGGGCTTTCTGCTGCAGAGTCTTTCAGCATTACCTCTCTAAGACTTGTATCCTTGAGTTCCCATGCTGTTCTCATGCCATGTTACATCTCAAACATGCCTGACATCAATGGCATAAAAAACCCAAACATTTGGTGTGCTATGATGTTTCAGGCACCTTGGATTGATAAATCACACATGTGATTATCCCAAGGGTACCTGCAAAGTACCTGTGAATACATGGGTGGTAAAAGCAAGGCTAAGTTTCTCCAGAAGCTGGCAGTGTGGATACCAGCCACCCCATGGCACCATGCCTGGCTGATCAAGATAGTTCCCTGAGAGAGATGAAGGAATAGCCTGAATGGAAAAAGCAATCCTCAGGGATGTTAAATCAGAGCACAACCTTTCAGCAGATGGCACATTTTTTAGAGCTGATCTCTGGGTCTTAAAGGGGTAGGAAAACTCAATTATTCCTCGTGCTGAGAACTGCTGAAGCTCCAACATCAGAGAGCTCCTCCATGGCAGCACACACGAAAGTCAGATTTTCATATTCTGTCAGCTCCAGAACAAGGTCACAGTTATCACAGTTACATACCTGTGTCTCTGAATTTTCTGTGGCACAGCAGCAATATTTGGAAATCCTTCATAAGCCAAACTGAAATAGACTTGCAGAAGTTGAAGTGTATATTAAAATGCAAATAGGAAGAGAGAACAGTTTGTGTAAGATTAGGGTGAGAAATATAAATATATTATGATTATAAAACCTGATGTAATGCAACATGGCAGGGTGGGGCCCTAGGGCTGAAATAAACTAGATTCCCCTCTTTAAACTATATTATGCAAGAGTGAAGATATAGAAATTGGGAAAAGTAATGCAGTAATAAAAATGTTTTGGAAAATGAGACAGGGTGAACCAACACACTTTTTAACCCCATATGAATTTCCTGCTGAAATCTTTGAATATGAGTTTTATCTTGTCCTTGTTTCTTTCAAGAGAATGTAAATTTTGAAAGGATTTGTGCTTTATTTTTTTCTTTCAACTGACTTAAATATGTAAATAACCCCAACAAAGAAGAAATTATCATTAGCTGAAACACAGACGGAGAATTGATACTACAATGTGATCTGAGTGCTTGTGCTCTCCACAAGCCCTTTTGCAACCAGCCCATGGGAGAGTGTGCACCCCCATGCACAGTTATGGAGGCATCTTTCTGCTTAGACCTTTCAGGGACAGATTGCAGCAGCAATCAGATAGCAAGGGAAGGAACGCAGAGAGGTGGCCTCACATGGGACAAGGACATATGCACTACTCCTGAGAGGGCTCATCTCCACCAACAAGGGTCCAGTCCCTCCACCTCACCTCTCCTTCTGCTTCACTCTATGAACTTACTCTTTTGTGATCACAGATGTGTTGTATTTATGATGGATCTGCATAGAGCCACGGCTGTGTTTATTATACAGCCAAAATTTGTTGCACTGGAAGGGACTTAAAAGCTGCTCTGGCCTACAGCCCAGTAATGAGCTGCATCAATCAGTTTCAATAACACTCTGGAATCAAATGCATGGATCTCAGCATGCAGGGCTAGCATTAGTGTGTTTGTAGGCCCATGAAAGAGGTACAGGCCCTTCCATTTTATTGACTGGGAAACTAAGTCAAAAGACATCAGCAGCCTGGCTCTGTTGCCATGGAAGTTGATAGCAAAAATCCCTTTTACAGTCACAGAAAATGAAAGGTTGAGTGAGAATTGATACATCTCAACAGAAATGCCAAATCTGTTGGCTCCTAAGCTTTTACAATTAAA
Source organism: Melospiza georgiana (assembly GCF_028018845.1). Lineage (NCBI taxonomy): Eukaryota > Metazoa > Chordata > Aves > Passeriformes > Passerellidae > Melospiza > Melospiza georgiana. The sequence continues at coordinate 42,292,157 of NC_080432.1, read as the reverse complement.
CCCATCTTTTGTTTTGCTTCATGTTAGGCACCAGGGGTCTGTCATGATCAGTACTTCCTCTCTGCTGCATATCTGTGATGCTTCAGAAGAAAGTGTCTCTTCTATCTGTAATGAACTGGTATAGATTTCCAACCATGTACTGGAGGGAATGAAATGGAAGTGGTTTTCTTTAGACAGTAGTATTTATCCTGGAGGGAGAATTTGCATTCCCTTTGTATTTGCAGGTATTATTTGATATGCATTATAGGTGGGAAAAGTATTAAACCTCCAAAATCACGTATGGTGTTTTGGATGTGTCTTCAGTTACTAATATTTAGCACAGGAGGTCAGACAGCACTCTGTGGGAAAATGTGCCTTCATTGGATTACAGTGCTGTTCTTTAATGTCATAAAATTACACATTCTTCATAGATTATGGGTAAAATCAAGGGAGTGAGAAGTTACCACTCGGCAGTATCTCTTCATCAACAAGTTGTCTTCTGAGCTTAAAAGGATGCTGCTGTGTCAGAACAGATAAAATCCTTTGCTCTTTTTCCTCTTTAATCTGAGTATGGCATTGGTATGGTGCATCCAGCTGTTTGAGCAGAGAGGATTAGCCTCCTCCTGGGGCCAATTATACTGCCCAGCTGTCTGCTGCCATTGCAGAGCTGCTAAGGAGCCCAGCCAGGAGCACACATGGCAGGATCCTGCTGCAATGAGTCCAGGTATCAGATGACGGCTCCTGGCTTTTCCAAAGATGTGGATTCCAGGATCTCAGAGAACTGGATGTTCTGCTCTCATGGGGATTTCTGGTTGATGAGGCTCACATTTGGTAACTCTGCTCAGGCAGCCCATATGAGTGAGCCACAGATCAAATGTGGTGAGGTCAGCTTGTACTTCACTAGGCTGTGTGAATCGACTTCATTGTGGGTCAAGAGATGGGCATGTGAACTCTGCTAATTGGGATACTACCAAAATCCTGGGCATTGCTGGTGTCCGGGATTGTCAGTCTCTGCACCTAACCTTGGGATCTTGAAGAATGGTGCTCTGACGCTCTCCAAACACTCGGTGGTCTGACCTCCAGTTTGAACATGATGATTACCCACACCACACCTCCTATGTCAGTCATAAAACAGACAAGCAGTAAAGAAAGAGCAATTATAATAATTGCTGGAATCTCTGTATTTCTGATTCAAATTCTTCCTATTTGTACAATAAGTTAAAATACTGTAATATAGAAAATCTGAAAGAATGATTACTAGATTTACCACAGGTAAAAGAAAAAAATATTGAGCTGTTTGGAGAGCCATCCCCAACCAAAAATTACATGGACAGGAAGCATGCAGGTTTAGTTGTCTGGAGAGAATCTCATAAGTGCATAAAGAGTGGTAGAAAAAACAGTGAGAGGCTGTGAACAAAGCTCTCCCTCTTGCTGCGGGCCATGAGTCATAAGTGTGCACAAAAATCAAAGTAGTTTTCTTTCTGTTGGCTGCAGATGGACATTCTTTAAATCAAACATCTATTCTTTCTTCCTTTTTTGTTTTCTTTTTTTGAGTGCTGAGAGGGGGTGGAGAGTGGAGAAAAGGGCAAAGTAAATGATGCACTGAAAAATGTCTATTTAACTGGGAAGAAGTCCTTGAAAATTAGAAGGCAAATTTGAAAGCGGTTGATTTTAGGGAAATGATCTTTTAACCTCAGAAATATTTTCCGGCTAAATTTCATATTGTATCAGGATATGGTGAAGCGTGACTACAATACGAGTTTTCAAATAATACCTTGAATTACAGCCACAGCTGTAAAAGTGCACACTAGCATATTTTGAAATTGGCATTAGACTTTAAGCCTATTTGTTACCATTAAAGAGCAAGCTGAAACATAACAGAAGACTGTTCCCAAATCTGTTTGCAGTGAATTGCTTCTACAGTTTCCACAGACTTGTCTGTTAGGAGGAAGATCTGGGTCAAATTTAGTTATTCTCATCTTTGTAATTAAGACAATGATTGGAAGAATCACTTTAAGATATTATGGGTGATATACAGGCTTATGTTTGAAGCCCAAGGGACTGTTTTTCTATGTGCACAAGCCTTGCTGACCCAGATTTCCATCTTTTCAGTGCTTTCCCAATGCATGATAATAGCAAAAGGCTATTCACGTCTGTTTCTGGCATGTTTGAAAATTGGGGGACTCTGGTTCATAGTGATCTAAACACAAAGGAGCTGTTAACTGGGTTTTTGCAGTAATTTCTTCTAATGCTGTGAGTAGAATATGAAATGCCCCACCAAGAATATGGAGATTGTATGTATCAGTGGCCATAAAATATAATTTTTTCCCACTGAAGAAGTTTCAGTAAAAAAAAAAAAAAATTAATTTTTCATGTAGAAACTGCACTAGAGGATTTTCAAGGCATCCTGCCACATTTTCTTTGCAATCATGAATTAAGAGTATGGATACCATGAAATGTTAAATCAATCTCTTGACCAAAGGTAATTGATATGTAGTGTGGGGATCACTATTATTTGTTCAGAGCTCAAAGCTGTTATATATCTAGTGATGAGAGCAAGGTGATGTAAAAGAAAAGGCGAATCAGACAAAAAAAAAAGATGAAGGCCAGTCTTCTGAAACTGACAGGAATATTGCACATCCAATACTTGAATTATGCATTATGAATATTTTATCTGATGCATTTAGCCCACACTCCCATCTTTAATTTTTGAATCAATTGCAAAACAGTCTTAGATTTAACATTATTCATCGATAATCTAAAAACACAGTATAAAAGTTATGCTACAAGCTCCTAACTTGTGTATGTTTTCAGTCCTAGTAACCCCACTACCAGCGTACCCAGCCAGAATGGAAAAGAGTATGTGTTCTTATTGTGCTAAGCATCCAAGTGATTACATCCACTAAGGTTTATCTCACATACAACCACTGTCCTGTGGAACATGACTAAGAAAGAGCTTTCACATAAAACTCTTCTCTGTGTTTTTGTCAGACTGCCTGTGAACTGTGCTAGACAACTACCTGACTTTCTGTGGCCTATTTCCCCTACTATTTCATTGCCTACATAAAATTGTGACAACAGAAAAGTACTCCCAGCTGTTACAAAAGTGCTCCCCATAGCTTGAAAATGGAATTTGTTGCATGAAAACGTCCCCCTACCAAGCACTGGTCCACAAGAAGTACTGAATCATGCCAGTGACACAGATGGGGCTGGACAAATTCAGAACGTGAATGGATGGTGCTTTGTAACTTAGAATCGTCTAATGCCAGCATCACATGAATAGGCACACAGATCAGAATAGAATTATCACATCCCACATTTGTGAGGTCTGACTCCACACTTTCATAAACATAGCATAAAATGAGGCTTATTGAAATTTTCACATGGAGTCCCCAAATACTTTCCTGGAATATGACTGTCATGTTACTGTTTCACTTTTCTCTTAAGACTCTTTGCTGTATATTGGATGAGTACCAGGTAGATAATGCTTCTCTGGCAATGTCACATTTCAAAAGAAAAAAAATCAAACTAAGTGACTTAAGTGTTCAACCTGACCATATTTTTCTGTACAGTTTCTGAGTCAACCAAATATCATGGCAGAATCCGTCTTATAGCAGTTGTACTTTTTCTGGCTTACAACAGAAACCAGAAGTTCTCCCAGCTGCTCGTAGGGAATAGGACATTTCCATAGCTCATTGTCATTGTCCTTGCTGACAGTGCTGCCTTAGTCTATCTGGACCTGAGCAGGCAAGGATCCAGATGTGCCCTTTAAGTCCCAAAGAAGGCAGCGCAATATAAATGTGTGTCTGCAGTTTTATGTGGATTTATATGCTCTGCTGAGCTTAATTTTGCAGTAAAATGGAGTCCCTATTCCTCTTGTGCTTTTGTTGTACTCAGTAGGATTCCAGATAAGGGGGTATTGAATATGTTTTAAAATCACCATGATATTATTGAGAGAAAATGATAAGACAGAGTAATAATCATAATAAAAATCTAGTTTTTCCTTAAGCTAGCTCCATTAAAATTCAGTGGAGCTGCACAGATCTCATTTGGGACTATTATTTTCTATTAAGTTTTGATGTAGATCTAGGATTTCATACAAATACTTAAAAATTGAAGAGAAGACAATTACTACATGCCAATTCTGTATTCTAGAAACACTTGGGTCAATTACTCTGATTTGAGTTTGCAACTAAGCAGAGTAAAAGCAAAAGAACTACATTACAATTAATGTCATACAAAATTGTATGCATGTACAAAAGACCTTGTAGTTCATTTACTTTGTAGAGGTAACCAGCAGCCATCAGATTTACTACAAACCCAAAATGTGGGTCCAGTCCACTGTGGTGGACCAAACTGATAGCGCAGGACTTGTAGAGGACATGTGGTCTCTTCTCCCAGGTAAAAGTGGAAAAATGAGAAAAAACAGCCTCAAATTGCACAGGGGGAAGTTTAGATGGATGTCAGAAAATATTCTTTCTCTGGAAGGGTGATCAGGCATTGGAACAGGCTGCATAGGGAAGTGATGGAATCGCCATCCTTGGAAGCGTTCAAAACACGTGGATGTGGCACTAGATGATATAGTTTAGTGGTGAACACAGTGGTGCTGGGTTAATGTTTTGACTCAGTGTTCTAAGAGGTCTTTGGCAACCTTAATTATTCTATGTGTGTTGAATGATATTTAAGGGTCGATGCCAGCAGAAATTGCCTTAGTACGCATACATTTTTGTATATTGTGCATGTATTTGTTTACAACTTATGCATATACATTTACCTATATATAAACATGCAATTATTTATAGATGTATATTTTGTGTTCTTTGTCTTCAAGGATTTTACACCTGTCTGAATTACTCCAATGAGTTCACAAGCTATGAAAGGAGAAGCGGGACAAAAAGAAAAAGATTTATTTCAATGCCCTCTGATTTCTGTGCAGTTTCTTTTCCTTGTGAATACAGTCATCAGAAAAAAATTCTGCCTGAATTCATGATACCCATTGCTGCTGACTGCAGCAAAAGCAGCTCTTCCGTGACTGCCAGCCAGACAAAGTACAGGATGAGCTTCCTGCTTGTACCTACACGTGATCTGGAGAGATGGTAAAAGGTTTTCTATCAAATTCTCCATTTAATTAAAACAGGGGCAGAGAGGAAAAGGTGTAACTAGTAGAGTAGCTGCACTCCCTGTGCTTCCAGCAAGCCCAGCTGCTTGTAGAGTCATGCATAAAGTCTAAACCAATTTTTCATTAACAAAATTTTCCATTCCGGCTCCACTGATGCAGAGATTTCCACTTTCAGGCCCCTTGCTGTGTTGCAGAGCTCGTTATCAGTTATTATTCATCTGTCCTCAATTCAGTGATCAGATCTGTCTGCTGCTGCTTTAGGAATCAGAAAATCTAGCCAAACTTGAGAGAAAAATATATGAGAGAAAAATATAGAGCAGGAAAACATAACGATTGCATGAAGTGCTTTTGCTGTGGGCTGCCAATCTCACCCTGGCATCATGTAGATAAGAAATAATTTTTAATCAACAAAGAGATGGCCCCTGCAGATGAAGCTTGAGACAAAGAGAACAAAAAGTCATGCTGTTCTCCTCTTCAGCAGAGCTGATCCTGAACGCTTCTCAGAGATACCGGTGACTGCAATGTGCCATCTTATCAGAATTCCCACTAACATCCTTCATCACTTTTCCTCACGGAGTGTGAGCAGCTAAGAAGGTGCAAATAGGAATATTAAGCTCTCTTATTGAGGGACAGTTCCAGAGGGGAACTGTCCCAACAACTGCTAATTTCCTGGTGTGGGAAAGGTAGTGGCTCCTGATTACACTGAGAAAGAAGGAAAAACCAGACATGGGTCAGTCTTGCATCTATATATGTACTGATTCCAACTGAGTGTGGTTCGTAGCGAATAGGAAAGCTCATTCCTCATGCAGCTTTGTAAGGCTTGAACAAGTCTGAGTCTCCATGTCTGTTGCTTCTGCTACAAGGATTACCTTTTGTAGAAGTCAAAGGTCCTGAGTGCAAATGGTGACATAGTTGTGACATACAGCCACTTTTGGGAGGATGATTCCTGGCCTTGAGAACAGGGCTGTCTCTGTTCCCCTTTGTCTCACTGGCCAGCTGTGCAAAACATGCCATGTGAAACAGCATGGCTTCCAAAAGACACAGCTGGAACACTGGGTGATAATTTAAAATAGGAGCCATCTGCAGGTGATAAGGTCTTCTTGATAGTCGGCTGATCTGGCAGTGCCTATGCAAAGTGGAAATGTGTCCTGCATGAACTACCTCTACCTGTATGCTTTGTGGCCCAGAAGTGCAGAGATCTGGCATTAATAACAGTAAAATATGAGTTTCAATTTATGTCTGGCTACAAAAGAGAGAGAGAGATAGGTAAAAGTATTCTCATGTAACTAGAAGATTAGATTAATGAAATGCAACATATGCAATGCAATGCAATATTTCATGTTCCATCCCAGGCTCAGGGAGGCCTGGCCTCATCCAGGGCAGCCTCCCAGAGACTGGCCTGGGCCAGCCAGGGTGGGGGTATTCTAGGATGTGGGGGGACAGGACCAGCACAAGTGCTCCTGGGATGGAGTCTTCATCACTCACCTCAGCCCCAGGGCACTGGGTCTGTTTTTGACTTCACACCTGAGCAGTGCCTGGCAGTACAAGGTAAACAGCCCTGGGGAAAGGCCAGCAGGAAGGCTTGGGACTACTCATGCCTTCAGAGCCACTGAGGTCCTCTTCAGGCAGTTGCCAAAAGCAGAGATTTGTACTAAATATCAAAAATAAAATTAATCAGGTGTAACCATACACTAGTGTAGTCTGGGGGCTGACCAGCTCTGTGAAGAAGGACCTGCTGGACAGCAAGCCATCCATGAGCCAGCAGTGTGTCCTGTGGCCAAGGAGGCCACTGGTATCCTGGGGTGCATTAGGAAGAGCAGTGCCAGCAGGTCAAGGTGATCCTGCCCCTCTGCTCAGCCCTGGCGAGGCACATCTGGAGTGCTGTGTCCAGTTCTGTCCTCCCAAGGATGAGAGGGATCTGGAGCTGCTGGAGCCAGTCTAGCAGAGGACAACAAAGATGATTAAGGGACTGGAACATCTCTCTTGTCAGGGAAGGCTGAGGGAGCTGGGCCTGGTCAGCCTTGAGAAGACACAGCTGAGAAGGAGCTTCATCAATGTCTATCAGTATCTGAAGGGGAGGTGCAAGAGGATGTAGCCAGGCTCTGTGCCATCTGAGCAATAGGACAGGAGGCAATGGGCAGAAATTGATGCACAAAAAGTTCCATCTGAACATGAACAAAAACTTGTTTATTGCTTGGGCAACCACACATTGGTACAGGCTGCCTGGAGAGGTTGTGGAGTCTCCCTCACTGGAGATACTGAAGAGCTGTCTGGACACAATCCTGTGCCAATGTGCTCTAGGATAACCCTTCCTGAGCAGGGAGGTTGAGCCAGGTGACTCACCATGGTCCCTTCCAACTTGATCCATTCTAGGATTCTGTAAAAATTAATTCTGAGCAAGTAATGGACATAGTAAGTGTGCCTTTTGCAATTTTTTTTTTTTGGCTTACCAGAAGCTACCCAAACCTGACAAGGACATCTATTTGAGGACATTGATAAGTTTTGGTATGTCAGACACACACCAGTGATCTGTGTTGGCTCACAAATCACAATTAATCTATCTTGCAATTTAATTATTGGACTGTAACTTAGAAACTTAAATCCTTATTATTTCCACATCTTGACAAACTGGTAATTTCTGGAATTCTTAGATGGAAAAGGTAATTGTAATTAGCAAAGCCAGGATATGTTCAAAGAAGGACAGCAGGAATGACTGAGGAGATGGCATGGCTGCATTAATGGCTAACAACTGAACCTGAAAATAGTGAGCACAAACCTCCAAAGCAACCCCTCATCATATATGTACCCATGTCTAAATTCTACAGAGAGCCTGAACGCTTGGCTCAGCACCCTTCATTTTGAACCTATAAAGAAACTTCCAACAAAGCTCAGATGCACAGCCTGAAGTGCCTTGTCATGAGGAGCTGAGCAGAAAAACCAAGGCAAAGTCTCCTGTATGTGGGAGGTAGATATGAAAGTAAATCTCTGCTGTTTTCAGCCAAGGGAGAGCTGGGTACCTGCCACTTTGCAAACCCACAGATTTCTGAGATTATCCTCTGATGAGCAGACGTGTTCTTTAAATAGCATGCTGCAAATTAACAGTTCTCAGAAACTCCTCTGACAAAGTTTCTTCCTTAACCCTTAAGGTGCTGACTTAGTGGAGTGATAGAGAAGGTAGGGCCTGATACAATGATTACCGGTAGGGGTAATAACCTCATATGGCAAGGTAAGAGTGGGAGATACCATGCTTGCCATGTGGGAGGCGTTGGAGAGATTAGAATTTTAGCTCAGAAGCATCTGATTAGAACTATTTTCTCCTTTTCAAGGCAACTTTCAAGGTGTTTTACATTCTGTTTGCTGTTCCAAATGATGATAAACACAAAACATATTTGTGAAATAAAAATCAGGGCTGACTCTCGGTTGTTCCTCCTCTTTGTCACAATGAATTCATTGAAATGTTAAAGCAAAAAAGAGGACTTAGTCATACAGTTCACAGAATCTCGCATAAGTTGACAAGTTTGTTTTCACTACCTCTTTTGAAATTTGAAATTTTTTAGAATGGGCCTTCTCTGACAAACAAGATCTAGTGCTTCCTTATGAAAAAATGTTTCATTGAAAACTCACTGGTACAATGATATAATGGAGAGGAGGCTAAAACAGCCAAAGCTGATTTTTTAAAATGGAAACATTTTGTATTTTTGCAAACCAAAGCCCACTAGTATCTTTCAGAGAGAAAAGCAAAACCTCTACAACTAAATCAAGTGTAATTCCATGTATTTCAATGAAGCAGTGTGAATAATGCTGGCAGCATATCTTGTCCCTTGTTTCTAAAGCAGAATTTCCTTTCACAAATAGTTTGAAGCCTGGTTCTATTAATATATCATTCATGTCTCCTTACACTTTTTCTGCACCAATCACTATTAGAAACTGTTGTCTTGAACCATAATAATCATGTACTTCATCCCAACATTGCTGCTGATTCTTCTCACTCTGTTGTATAATATTACCACTTTCTTTAATCAAAACACCATTTAGCCTTTTACAAAAATTCCATGGGTGCTTACTCTGTCTGAAGAAGATCCCTGCACCCCCTTTTGCAGTGTTGCCACAATACTTTTCATTTACAGTTAAGTTACTTTTAAGTTAAAGATTTCTTTTTTATTCTTTTCACTTCTTCCCATTTTAGTTGTTCACTTGAGTGACTGTAGGTGAGACTGCCTTTGTTAATTTTTTCTCTGTGATCATCTCATGGACCACTTTCCAATGTCAATGTCTCACAGACTGCCACTAGTCCATAATCTACAAGACAAGAGTCACTGTTTTGCAATGCTGAAATGCAATTATTCTTATTCCCTGTGGAATTTATTTTCTGTATTCTCTCTTTCATCAGATTTTTCTTCATAACAGTAAAGCACCTAAGTCCAAGGTGTTTTACCAGTGCTGTTCCTCTGAGTTTTGGAGGATTTTACTGGCACAAGTGGCAGTGGAATGCTGTCCCTAATTAAAAGAGATATGTAAGTATTCTCATGGAAAGGCAAGCAGATGAAAAGCTGCTGTCAAATAATGTGTGTTGTCAAAAGTCTGAGCTGTGGCAATAAAATTTGTTCTTCCAAAACTGTTTCCTTAATTGTTTCCCATGTTCAAAAACATATGATATCAGCTGAAAAATAATATAAAAATAACAATTAACATAAGAAGAAAATACTTTGACAAAGGAATACCTTCTTGTAGCATGGCCATAGCATATTGCTAAGAATAACAGAGCAGGACTTTATGAAAGATTTCTTTGGCAACTGGATTGTCATAACCTCTGAGGACGTTTTGAGTCTGTAAGGCTTCAGGATGCTTTTGAGAAATGTAATTCAGGGCTGTAGGCTGTGAAAGTGAAATGGAGCAGAAGTTAGAAGAGTCTTTTGCCCAGTTGCATTTCAGTCCAGGTACCAAAGAGTACTCTAACTCTGTTACCCTGCTCCTTGGAAAACTGGTCCCTAAAAAGGAAAATAGGAAGTGAGGATTTCTGAGAAGCATGCAAATCTTTTGTTATGGTACTTAGTAGGGTGCTGGTGGAATCTAGAGCCTTTGTTTCTCTGGATATGTGATGGACATGGATATAGATATGGATATGGATCTTGCTCCATTCTTCATAACACTGTTGGATTTCAACTCAACTTTTGGTCTCTTTTGTGCTAGCTTTGGTGACCAGTATCTCTTGCTATGACAATCACTATCTGCTGGCATTTTTCCACCACATTCCTTAATAGGAAGCCTTCTTTAAGCTATTTTCTCTGCCTTTTAAATATAAGAGGAAATTCAGTTTGAAATAGGTGTACACTGGGGAGCTCTAAGACAGTCACGGTTAGCATCTGAAATAAAAAGAATCTGAAGGAGAAAACCAGGCAAAAAATGGAAAACAAGGATTCTAAACTTACTGTATTTAGCATCAGTAGTACTGCAGCTGCAAATATCCTCAAGTGTACACTAGAAATCTTGGGACATTGACTTACAAATGCATAATTCATACCCATTCTTGTAAATGGAACTCACTGTAATATTTGCATATTAATATTCACAAATCTCATCTCAGCTCCAGTCTATTGAAAATGGCTAGCTCTCTAGAAGAAAAACTAGATGATATTTCTATGTAAATATTTATTCCCAGATCTATATCCTTTATATAGAAACAATCAGAAAAAGACAGCATTTAGTGAATTCGCTAATAAAAAAACCAGCAGAAGCAAAGGGTTTGTCTTTTCCAGTGAAATCAGAATCCCAAGATCAGGACCTTTATTTGCTATACCTGTCGAATATACAGTGGTAGTGTTTGTTAACAGCAAAGTGTACATTGATATCATCCTGTTCTTACTCAAAAAACCCCACTCATTCAACACAACATATAGAAAATATCCTGCAGTTCAGTGATGCTGAGGTATAACTTTGCCATAAATTATATTAAATATGCACAATCAGGGTTTCAAAGACCCACTTCACTGCATTATCCTACAGTGCCTAGAGAAAAACATGGACCCTTGTACCCATCTCCCTGGGAATGCAGGGTAATGGTGTTCTTGAAGGAGATGACACAGTGACTGTCAATTTGTCCTTAATCCCAGGTTTCAGCTGCCCCTTTGCCTTGGTAAGGCCAGAGCCAATAGGAGTCAATCAGTTCCAGCATTAGCCTCCACCAGACCTCTTGTAAATTACCCTTCAAACTAGCACAGAGAAATATGATCATCTATCATAATGTTCCTTTGTTTGAATGGAGAAGACTTCAGAAAATTAATTTAGTAAGGTACTGAAGATAGAACAGAGAAACATTAGGTAGCAGTAAGTTTCATTTTAATTAATAGCACAAACTCATCTCAGTAACATGAAACACTGTCTAAGCTCATTTCTTTGCCTGTTGATCTTCATCAAATTCCCAAATGAGCCATTTGGAATAGATACATTTTTTGATAGAAAAACCCTGTTTTATTTATATTTTTCATAACTCACAGCCATGTTGGATGGGGCTTTGAGCGCCATGGGCTAGTGGAAGGTGTCCCTGCCCATGGCAGGGTTGTTGGAACTAGATGTTAAGACCTTGGGAGATTTTGTTGTGAAAATCTTATTCTTTGGGGAACAGTCATGACCAACAAACAAAACTCCTTCACTTGCTTGTAGTTTGCAATCTCCTGTTTTTTCTTAGGCTTTTACCTATCCTACACAATAGACTGATTTTTTTTAATTGTGAAGGGCTGTACAAACTGAATGATAAATTATCTAAAACATTTTGCAAGCAAGTGTAAAGCACCTCTGCCATGTACTCTAGTTGTAAGATGAGAATGCCAAAGATCTCAAATTCAAGTTCACTTGAAATCTGTATCCTTTGTCTGCAGCAGTTTCAGCTCTTTGGCTGTAATTATACAGCTTTTTTCTTTAAAGATACTTCATTGTTTCATTTGTGTACGCCACTTTGTGTTGTGTTAAAGAGAAGAAAGCCAAGTTACACATAAAATCTACAGTGATTAGTTTTGAGCATGAGACACGTGTTCAAAAACAAAGTGCACACAGCTGTAATAACAGCATGTATTGTTTTATTGTTTGATTTACATGAGCAGCCACCTCAGTAACCTGAAATTCATGCCCCATTACTCCCATTTAGTATGATATTATGGTGGTTTTGATGCATCTTTTTCTCAGGATGGCCACGGAAAACAAATAAAGCAAATGAGTCCTTTACATGCTTAAGAGAATTCCACATGAATAAAACACAGAGCAGTCTCTGTACTTCAGTCTCTGTACTTCATTAAAGTTAACAAACATGCTTATCTGTGGGAAAAAAAAAAAAAAAGAGACTAGAGAAAGAGTCAAGCAGAGAAAAAGAGAAAAATGTTGCCACAGAATCTTAACGCACCAACACATGCAGGGAAAAGTCACCTTGCTTTAGCCTCTCTAGCTTTCTTTTCCTCTCTCTTGCTCTAAAATTAGACACATCCATTTCAAAGGAGCCATCTGGGCAATCCTAAGGAAAGCAAGAGAGACTGGACCTGACATTCTCTGAAACTCAGTCAACCAGAGGAAAAGTATTTTCTTTCTCCTTCTCTTTCTGATTTGAGAAATAAAGCAAAGAGAGTCAAGAGAAACTCCTATTGTGAAGCATAATAGGGAATGTCATTGCAGCTTTTCCTGAGATGATTCAAGAAGCTTTTTCTACCAGCATGCATCTGCATTTGCTTTATAACAGAGAGTAGCAGCCAGTAGGTTGAATGCCTAACATAAGTCTGTGATTCAGCAAACGACCTCCATTCAGAAAAAATACTGAAGCTCAAACTCTGCTATATTTATGGTTTCTCTGTTAGGTGTACTCTCACCTCTAGTATGTGAGCAGTTTTGGGCATGACAATATAAGAAAGCTTTTAGAAAGCATCCAAAGAAGGGCCACAAAGATGTTGAAGGGTCTCTTGAGGGGAAGCCGTACGAGCTGCTGCCAAGGTCACTTGGTCTGTTCATCCTGGAGAAAGGGAGACTGAGGGGAGACCTCATTGCAGTCAATAACTTCCTCATGGGTTTGCTTATGTTTATATTTTTCTCAATTTCTCCTTTTTTTTTGTCTTTTAGTTGTTCATATTAGGAATAAAATATTTTTATTTGAACCTTTCACATTTTAAAATATTTCCCATAATTTTTTCTACAAATATTTCAAGAAGTTCCCTTCCAGCATCAACAACCATCGTTACCCATGAATCCCAAATCCCTAATTCTCCCTCTCCCCTCCCCCCCTTTACTTTGAGTACCATTCCTCATGTCTAACCCATGTAATTTTAACTGTACTCATCATCTCTTTCTGATCTGCTTGTGCTGGCTCCTCCATTTCTTTCTCCACTGGAGCAGCAGCTGGGCTTAGAGACTGTCAGTGACTTTGATTTTTTTATTGTGTCAATGTACGCTATTTCCTGCTTATCCAAGATAAATCTAATCTGCCACCATGCTGCCTAGAGCTCCAATGACTTTAAGTACATCTGGGGAATTTCACAGTCCTCTGCAGGCTGTTATTAGCTGAAATGACTTCACCTTTATCAGTTCTCAATAACTTGCTGTCTACTTCTTTTACGGGCTTAGTTACAAGTTAAAAAAACTTTGATACCAATATTGACCTCTTGGACACTTAGGTATTGATCAAGCTTCAACTGAGCTTTCAATCTGAGAAACATTCATTCTGTAGGTTCTTAAACTTTAACTTACTACCAGATTTCCAAAATTATATAGCCTTCTGATACTAGTGGTATTTTTATTTTAAATCTATACCATTATTTCTTTTAGGAATTGAAATACGAATTGTCTAAAAAGTCCTGAGCCAGTGCTATTTGTATGTAGTTTTTACCTAGTTAGATGAAAAAACCAGTAAAATGCATGGTATAGAACAAAATACTGTCTTTATTAGACAGTATAATCCTGCTTTATTTAGCAGGATTACCTATTTTTTTTCCCTTATTTCTTAGCAGTTTGAATTGTAAGATCAATAAGTATTTTAAGACGGAAATAAAATAAAAGCCATTCCAGTTCACTGATATGAAAACTACTACATGCTGTACCTAAAATTGTAGAGTTAGGGATAGAGCTCGAGCCTTCCAAATTCTCGTTGTGTATCCACTGAGGTGTGCTGCCTCTTGTGCTGGCACATCACTGCTCTCCCACTTACATCACTGCTTTTCACTTACAGAACCTTGGCTGCTGTGAGGTATAACTTCTCATTAATGCCTCTGATCCCTTTGTGGTACTGAGCACCCAGAGGTGGTGTAGAAAAATGGAGTGGTGCACCCAAAGAAAAGGTAACTGATGTGTTAGCTTGGAAGGCACTCAGCTCCTGACAAAAGTGGTTTGCTTCTTTTTTTTTTTTTTTCATTAGGGAAAAAAATAAGAATCCAAATGAAGTAATTTTATTTAACTCTGGGTAATAATTTGATTTGTTATAACTGGGAAAGAAAGTGAAATTAGCTGGATAGCTAGAATGGATTTGTAAATGAATAAATAGCATTTGGAACCAAAACTGCAATGCACACAAAATGAAAGATTCCATTTTCTTTTATTTCAAAATATTTCTCATGATGGAATGTTTTGCAGATAAAAGCTGCATTCAAGAAAATCTGCTTGCCTTCAAACAAAAAAAGTGTGCAGAAAATGAGTGAAAGAGAGGAAAGTGTTCAAAGGAATGAAACGTATTCAGCTCTAAAAAGAGCAACATACAAAAGAATTTTGGACCCATCAGATAACTCCCCAGGGCCATTTAGTATCCCACACTTATATTTGTATCACCCTGGCTAGAAGAGGAGTGATTAATAAGAACTATAGGCAATGTACATACATTTAGGAAGTACTGATTTCAGGAGAGGGATATGATTTCTGTTCAGGGATCAATGTATTTCCTTACTGATGTGTGAGTATACTCTTCATTTGCTTCTTCAGTGAAAATTGTGTTCCAAACTCCTAATTAATTCTGTAGGATGCTTTGGTTTGTTTCCTTTACCTCGCCCCCTCCTTCCAGCTGACATTGCAGTTGAGAACCAGGTTTCAGAGATGAGGGTGATGCTCATTGCTTTGGAAACTGGCCAGGATCCGTGGTGGCTAACAGAGACACAGGATCATTCTAATGGCTTTTAAAGCCTTATTTTAGAGACAGGAATCACAAGACTTCCTGTTTTTCTTGCTTTTTGCATTTTTGTGCAACATGAGTCACTGCCAGCTCTACCAGCTGAACCAGAGTGCAATATGCCCTCTGAACTTGCTGAAGAAAAAGATACTTGTTTCCCCCTGCAAACAGCATAGGGGATGCATGAGACCAGTAAAAACATAAATGGTAGCATAAACTTGCTATTATATATGCACTGTTGTGGTCTAGCAAATATGGGTGGTTATATCTGCAAAATTACAGCAGTATGGGCACCTAGGTGTGCCAACAGAGCATAAGGGTGGTGTGGAGGCAAAGGCTGTCTTATACCTTGGCCTGACTTACATTTGTGACTCTAGGACAGTAAATACTTTTATACAAGTATGTTATTGTCTGCTATTATAAATCTACCCTCGCAGGAGTCTTGGGCAAACACACTGTTCTGGATTTCTCTATACTTAGACATCAATAGACAGATGTTTATTTTTGAGCTGGTTGCTCTGAGTATGTGGTTAGTTTGACCCATTTCGGCCAAATAGTTCAGGAGGGAAATAATGACAAGGGTACCAGGCTTCTTGCAAGAAGAAGCCAGCTCATGCATAAGCATCTGTGTGGGCAACATCTGCATTTACTCAGATGATTCTCACCTAAGCTCTCTCTTTAAAGATGTTGCTTTGCATGACAATGAATGCACTTTTTATATAAACATTCTTTGTAATCTTGATTTCTAACTTTATCTGAATTCTCAACATAGACAGACAAAAGTACCAGAGAAACTCAGGCCAGAGACAGTGCTCTCAGAGCTTATCATCTGTAGGATTAATTGACAATAGTGCTGTCACCCCCTTAAATGTAAAGCCTAATCTATGTTAAATCTCCATATTGTCTGCTGAGCCTTTGACAAAAGGGTGTCATGAAAATTTGAAAAGGAGTTTTCTTTTTATCTCTTCCTGCAGTATCTAGAAGATTTCCTTCTCTTCTACCTCTTTTCTTTTGCAAACACACACAAAACCTAAGTTGCTGTTCCTAGAGCAGAGTGTTTCATTTTTGTGTGTCTGTGCCACATGCTGAATTGAAAATCTTTACTAGTGCTCCTATGCTTTTGGGAAGCACACTCCAGATGCACTTCACTGCTGTGGATCTGTACTTGAAACTTCCTAAGGTTCTCTGCACTCACTTGCAGATAAAGATGAGACATGAGAGACCCAGATTTCACAAACAAGAGGAGACTGCCTGGGCTCTGCAGGGTTCTTCATGAGAAGAAGCTTCTTTCTGAGATGAAAGTGGCTAAGGTGGGCAGGGTGTTCAAATGAACTAATGAAATAATTAAAGCCTCATGACTGTAGTAGGACACCACCTGTAAGTGGGTTAAGCACAACGTGCAACTCAGTAGGGATGTGATGGTGTCTCCGGCATCGAGATGACCCCGAGGTGTTAGAAAGTCTCTTTTTCCCAGCCCTGAGCCTGAAGAAGAAGATGGGATTCCTTGGCTCTTGTTCTCAAAGTTGTTTATTTTTTCTTATCTATAACTTTTTCTAACCTGCTGAGATCTGTCCAGCACATCGGTTCATGGCACACTGACAGCCTTGGGGTGGTGTTATCTTTTTATACTAAAAACTACATGTATATTATTTACAATAATTTTCCAATACCTATCACCTATGTTAAACAGTCTGTCTCTACTCTAAACCAATCCAAAAGTGCCACCATCACAGCAGAAGATGGAGGCTAAGAGAAAGAAGGAGAAAGACTGACATGCCCAGGTTCCTTTGTCTTGCCTCTTGAACCCTCATTCTAAGAGCCCAAAATTTTACTTTTTCACCCTGTGATAAATTCACTAACATTCTACTCAAACTCTTGTGGCTCGTAACTCCTCAAAGTTGGTAATTGCTTCCATGGGTTAAAATCAAAGGCACAGGTGTTTTTGACTCCGTGCCAAGGTCTTGAGTCCTCCAGGGCAGACAGAGGAATTTCCTGGGTTCTGACAGGGATGCGGTTCAGATGGTCTGGCCCAAGAATGTGGGTGCAAAAACATTGTGCCTTCTGAGATGCTAAAAGTGTAAAATTGCTTGTGTGTAAGCTACCCTGATCACTGACTTCTTTTTGCTCCCAAATTCTTCAACTTTTGGCTTTGAAATTTACCAAAGAGCCTTTGTTAAATATTTGTTTCCTGCTGAACAGATATGTGCTGCAAAGCATGTAAGTATGTAACAAACATCTAAGTCGTTTTATAAGTTACAGGATTCTGCAGTGGAATTAGAAAACCTTATTAATGGTATATTTGGGGAAACACATAGGCCTGGGAAGTACTGTCTCTTGGCACCTAAGATCAGAAGGGAATTAATAACAGAATTTTTTATTTTAATGGCGCTATCTTTGCTAGTCCTCTGTGCTACTCGCATTTTCTTCAGCTAGTTTTCAACCTTTTCTCCAGATAAAGAGAAAAAAAGTTGTATGAAATTTGTACAAAAATAACTTATAGATAAATGGGAAAGGTCATTTGTGTTCTAGGGACTTCCTGTTGTCACATTACTCATCACACCTTTCAGTTCAAGGCTCTCATCTGCTTTTATTTCATTGCTAGAGTAAAATGTGCATCTCTTCCAGGTGAATTTCACATGTCCATTATTCCTTCTGTGCAGTGTGAAACTCAGTTCCTAAATGTGCAACAAAGAGCTGAAAAATTGTAGTGTGGGAATGACAGAAGGCAGGCAGTGTCAGAGATCTTATTGGTATCCTCCACTTTCAGGAGAGGAAAACTTTGCCAAGTCATGTGAATTACTACATCAAAAATGCTGGCTGTTGTACTTCTTATTTCTCCCGTGAATTTGGGAGACAAGTGCATTTGCAGGCAAAGTGAAGGCATGAAAGAGCTCAGAATTACACAATGGCCAAAATATTGCATATACACATAGTTTCTTTGGAGATATGTGAGAAAAACACAGAGGAAGGAGCTTTAGACATCCATCTCAGATGTCTAAAGCTCACTTGTTTTGCCACTCATTGAATCATGTGACTGTGTAAGAAAGTGAAGTTTAGCCTGTTTCTAAAGCAATTAGATGTTAAGACTCTGGGCTGAAGCTGACTCTTAGATTAGGTTTGTATAGTAATAATGTGATATTATCAGTGTCTGGTTTCGAGTGCAGGATCAGAAGTGTGGCTAATTTGACATTGCCTAGGAGACCAGTCCCACTGAAGCAGAGAGGATATGCACTAACATGAAGCTGTAGGATTAATCAGTATTAGAGACATGCCTAAAACTCCTGCCTGTTTCTGGTCTGGCTTCCCATATTTTCATTTTCCTATATTTTCATTTTTCCTCCTGCCTGAAAGAAAGTGGTGAGGAGAGGAAGGCAGCTGAAGATTGCTAAAAGGTAATTGCATGAAACCCCATTGTCAGTCTGGGATTCTGTTCTAGGCAAAGGCACATCTCAAAATTATTTCTAACCTTCCCTGCAGATACTTTCTGTTTTACCTGAAAACCACCAGAGAGAGCTTCATGTTCTCAATCTAAATAACGTGTGCATCCACCAAGAGACCTGTAGTTGGGGAAAGACATTCCAGTGCTGCCCACATTATTAAGAAAAATGTCACCACAAACCACCTAACACATTCCTTGAATTACAAAACCTAAATGTACACACCATCTATTATGAATGAACCATTTCCTGTGTAAATGCTAGGAAATCCAAGAGAGATTAGCCTGAGTAACGGAGTCAAAATCAAGCTAATTTGTTTGTGAGGTTATTGGCAAGCAAAGAATCTCCTTCACAGTTTTGTTAGGCAGAGGGCTGGAGAAAGTGTGTGTATTAGGCTCAGAGGCAATCAATGTAAATTTGTTTTTACCAAAGAAGTTGGTTCTGCTGAGCAAAATGAATTATATTCCCCCCTGTGTGGCTGAATCTGAGTCCAGTGCAGCCAAAGGTTGCAACAAAATGGTTTGGATCTGTGGAAGTATAAGATGAGGAAGAATAAAGAGGGCTGCAAACAGTTCTGGATCTGAATTAGGTACACTAAATATAGAGGGAAAAGCAGGATACACTTATGCTTCTTTACTGTGTCTGACGTGTGCCTGGCAGCCTAGGAAATTATGTTCAGACCTGTGAGAAAACAATCCTCATTTTGGAATTTTAATTTAAAGCAAAATGTCAATGTCTATAGAGCTGCTTTTCTTCAGCCACCCATTCTGTCCTTTCTAATATTTGCCTTCCCTTCAGACACTCTTGCCCCTTCCGGTTTTCAGCCACTCTTTAATAAAAACATCTATTTCTTCATGCTTTTTCCACCCACTGCATGCTTCCCATGAGCAGTCAGTCCCACCTGTCCCCATCTCTTCTCTCTGCTTTCCTAGCTGTCGTGTTCCTGTCCCTTTCCTTCATGGCAGCTGAGATTGGAGAGCAAAATCATTGAATCCATGAATCCTCCATCCCACAGAACCTCCTTGTAGCATTTCTGTTGACTTTGGTAATTGTGAATGGAAATAATTTAATGAGATGTAAGACACAGGATGAGAGAACCCGTGGTTCTTCATCCTTCTTGCCTGCTAAAATGTCCCTTATATAACTTCAGCTTCACACATAGCTAATAGGGTTTTCCACTTTAAATTTTGAATTCATTTGGGAAAGAAGTTTATTCATTAAATGAAAATTCTGAAGCAACATACAGCTTTTTATTTCATATGAAAATATATTATTAGTTATGGTTTTCACTGTGAAAAAGCTGAAAACTAAGTGTATGTAATGGAGAGTTGGACAGCTGGGAGAGGGCTCATCTGAGCAGTAGAAGATGTCTCTGGTAGATCTCCATTTGAGATCTCTGTAGATTCATACCATAGGCAGTGGAGAGAGACAGTAATTTTAAGATCATTATTGATCTTAAAGTAGGTTTTTAAAATAGGTCAGACGAGTCACACCTTAAATGTACCTGTTTCTTTCCATTAGCTATAAAGGAAGCCTGGAGTGACTAGCTCTGAGGTTGACGCCTACAGTGTAGATGTCTAAAATTAGGCAAAATGAATCCCACTCTAACTGTCATCTGAAACACTTAGCATGCAATTTATTTTCCTTTTTTTGAAAATAAAATTCCAAAGCACAACAATATTTTGAGGTAAAATGAAAAAATATTTCAGCGTGAAACTTTCAACAAAAAGATCGTGTTGAAATTTTATAATTGTCTCAAATGTTCGTGTTGAATTTTATAAAGTTCAGCCTTGACAAAAGAACATGTTATGAAGAAAGCTTTTTAAATGAAGAATGTTACCTGATTCTCCCAGTCACAAAGTAGAGTGTTCTACCCTACTTGTTCCTGGGCGTTTGCATTAACACAGCTTCATTGAGTTCAATTTGTGTCAGAAGGGACAATTTCATGACCAAGTCACAAGGAACTGGGCTAAGAACTGCCAATCAATTTCACGTGTATTTGGTTCCGTTGTCAGGTGGCAATAACTTCTGGTCATAATTGAACTGGACTTGGTTTGCACCAGTGGCCTAGAAGACAAAATAAAATTTATTACCAGTTCTTTAATCCATCCAGTTCAGCAAAATAGCCTTGTATCAAAATATATCATTTATTTCCTCATACCTACCTGGCAGGAGGGTAACTATAACAAACCACCTTCAAGAGCAGGAGGATGTTGTAATATGGAGCAATTTAAGCATAATGGAGCTTGGAGCTTTCCAATACTGGGAGGTAGCAGGTTTTGGAAGGTAAGATATAAAGTCAGGAACAATTCTGTCTTATCCTCAGCCAGCAATCACTGTCTGTGAACATCCTACCTGTTCATGTTTGCTGGCTCAAGGGGGATTTTCAGAGCAGTTTGAAACCTACATTAAAACTGTCTTAGACTTTGAAGAGGCCTAAAGTAGTTTTCTTCTGCCCGCTGTGACTTTCTTTTCCATGTCATAAAATTGCATGACTGATAGAAGGGTAATTTCTGAATTTCAATCTACACCCTTCATCTTGGCCTGTAGTAAACCTGCAAAGTGTAGCCTGGTGTGAGGAACAGCTGTAACTATTTACTAGCCTATGTGCTCCTTTTTACGTTTGTCCATTAACACCTTCACCATTTGTCTTCACAGGTCAGACTGAGTGAGCTGAAAGAAATCAATGTCTCTTTGTAAGTGCTGAATATTTTTTCCCCAGTAAAGTACTTCTCTAAAAAGTGGTTGTGTTGAACAACAGGGAAGTTGAGATTTGTCAACAGTAGGGTCAATAATAAATTCTCCATTGCATCAGTCATTCACTTTCTGTCACTTCACATAGTACCAGCCCAGGTGGTTTTCCATTAATCTCTTTCATATGATTTCTCTCAACCATTTGTCTCTGACAAAATTTTGGCATGCAGTGCTTTATGATAAAATGGTAATTCCAAACCATGGGTTGTTCTAGTAAATTCTGTTTTGTTAGAGGGGTTCCATCTCTCCGGTGAGCATCTGAAATAAGCATCTTAAACTCTCTTCCTGACCAGAGACAACAAAAATGCATTCAGCTCCGGTGGAACACCTAAATGCATGAAAGATGGCAAAAAGTGCAACACAGTCACCAGGCTGTTTAGCCCTGGGGAAGACAATTCAGTGATAAGTTCTGTACAGGATACTTATGTACTTGCCTGACAACTGCATCTAAATTTCTGAGACTTCTCTGTCCCTTCATACTTTCTATACATTTCTGTTTCTCCAGAAAAGCTAACATCAACAAATCAGGAATTTCTTTGATGGCTATTATTTTGTCTGCATAGTGAAGAGAAATTCTGGATGTTTCCTCCTGCCTTTTGGATGCCCTATTGCAGTTGACTCAGTAAGGTTTTTCAATGTATTAACTTCAGAAATGTTTCCAAAACTGAAAACAGACACTTGAGGAGTCAAATCTTGTATTCCTGTTCTCTTCTTTTGGACATTTGAGATGCAGCTTAAGACTTGTACAGTGTGAAAGGCTTCAGAGCCAGTGGTCAGAATTTTTCTGTGAGAAGGCAGCTCATTAATCCACTCACTGACACTCAGAAGATTAGTGGTGTTCTTAACAACGTATAGAAGTGTGAACAGATTTTAGACCCTTTGAAAAACAGGTTAACTAGCCCATGCCATTGTCTCGTAACTGCAAGAGGGCTCACAAAGCATTAAAATGTATTTTCAGTCCATCTCACAGAAACACAGTATCTAGATCAGAGCAGCTATCTGTTAATCTCTCTGAAAAATAGCTTGTTCTAAGTAACTGGGGTCCTAAGTGACTGGGGGTGGCTCTAGGAACTGATTTCAGGAAGCTCTGCATCGTATCCGTATTTTCAACAGCACCTTATCCACCATATGCAAAAATCTCAGGAACTCACCCTCCAAAAGTAGCAGGAGTATCTAGCAAATATGGGCTTTGCATGAAAACATCACATTTCAGTTCCTCTTTCCATGGGTGCTGAAGGTCACAGACATTTTTAAAGCTCCCTCCCTTGCTCATTGCCTGTTGTCAAAGCTTTTCAACCTTTGAGCTCTGCTAGGTGAGTTGATCTTCAGAGATTAAGATAATATTGCAGAAATACCACTGATCTTGCTCACAGTCACATTGGACTTTTTCCTATGAAAGGTTAGTTGTTTTACTTAGTTCCCCCTTTTATTTATTTCCTTAATTTATTTATTTACTTCTGGCCCTGAGCTGTTATTGAAATTAGACTCATTGCAACAGCATAATGTGTAGACTGCTGACTGTGTCAGATCAAGCTTTATAATATTTTGAGTGTGCTGAAAGGGCACACACACTGCTGGTATAAGTATGGACCATACTTTGGCCCAGCTCCTGGTATGTATCACAAATCTCAGAAATGTGGTCATTACTTTGTCTTAGCTGTAAAATTACTTTTATTGTATTGCAGGCATACTGTTATTTGCAGTTGTTTTTTTAGAATTTTTCCATGTTCTTTCCCGTCCCTTTTCTCCTACATTTGTGGAAACATAATAATGCCATTTGATCCCAACAATGCTCTGTAGGTGAATTTTCAACCAAGGTTCACAGTGTGTTTAACACCATGCAATCTGTGAAAATGAACATTTATACTTGCCCAACCATGGTTTATGATTTTTGCCAATGTCTGGGTTAATACATCATTCATGAACTTATGTACACTTGTTTCTATTGTGTCTGTAATTTGCAGCTTTTCATTATTTAATGTGAATTTGTAGCCCATAAATAGATTGGTGTATGTTTCTTACAAAGATTTTTTGAATCACATATTGCACGATTGATTATACAACATATTGCTGTAGTATTGTTTATACTTCATTATTGGCTGTTCCTTTGGGTTTAAATAAAAATTGCCAGCTCCAAGCTGATTAGTCTCCCAATAAGAAATACTAACTCAAGTCTTTTTCATTTTATTTCGTGTGTTCATTACAAAAATGTAAGGAGCATGTGGAATTAAAATACTGCTACTTTGTATGGACATGATCAATGCAAGCAAATGGGAAAAAGAAAAAAAAAACAAAACAAAACAACCTTCAATAACCCTTAGGCAGAGTCTATGATTTTAAAAAGGTTTCAAAAACCTTTTTGGTTTTAAGGGTTTAAAAAACCCTTTCCACACCCAAGATTTTTCATGGAGCAGATAGTTGCTTACAGTATGAGAGAGATGCATTATTGGAAGTGGATTCATAAAGATCATTTTGTCTGTGTGTGTCTGGTGAAATTCCCTCCTCTGCAGAAGATAAGCCCAGGGCTCTTTCTCATGCACTGAACTTTAAGTGATGGAAAAGTCTTTACATGCAGCTTACAGATGAATATGAATTTAATCTATAAAAAGAGGCATTGATGCAAACCTTCACTGGAAAAGAAATCATTTCAGCATGGTAAATCCTGTCTGGAGGATTTCTAGCCTTGCGTTTTGGGTATGGCATCTTGTTTGAACAATTATTCTAGCTTATTGCTCTGTCCACTATATGGCTGTTTTTAATTGTATCTTTAAAAAGATTGATTCCCATAATAAAACTGAGTTGGAATACTGAGATAACTCTCAGTAATTTTTCCAAGCCAGCACTTTGTTTTGAAATTTGACCCAAAAGAGTTATAACTTAATTATGATACAAATAATCCATCTTTCAACAGGCAAACTGCTTTTTAAAAAAAATTTCTCATTCGACAAACAAAACAAAATAAATGAAAACTAGTTCCTATTGTTAAAATAGAAGTGGTGACATTTCAAATCACAGGAGAAAGAGTTAGAAGGACCCTTGAGAGTATGTATCACCCATGCTCTTGCTTTGGTGACATCAGCAGTAATTTTCTGAGGCAATTTGTCCTTCTTGCTCTTAGCAGTGTCTCATGATGGATATTCCATATCCACTTTGGTGATTCTTGAGCTCTACCTCTAGAACGGTATTTTAATGCCTTACCTGTATCCTGCTTATTGCATTTTAAATCCCTTTGCTTTCTGTCTTACTCTCATGAATGAGGAAGAGAGATGATACCCTCGGAATTTGGAGCATCCTTTTGAATATTTACAGGCTGTTTCCAAATTTACTCTCATCATTCCCTTACCTAGACAATCTTTCTGCTCAATCTTTCCTTGTGTGTTATTATTTCTAGACCTCTGAAAATTCCTGTTGCTTTCTCTGTCCCTCCAATATGGCTAACAAGCTCTTAAGGGGTGTCCTATAAGCATTTTTGTCTTGAGAATTTCTTTAATGTCAATTTTAAAATTCATGAATGTGTATGTTTCTTAATGACTGTAGCATAATGCAGCTACTACTAATAATATATCAAAGATCGTAATTTTTCAGACTACTGTAGTAATAAATAAATGATGCCTATGTCTGTGGAACAATTGAATTCACAGGTCTTCAAAGAGTTTCCTGGATTATAAATTTATTGCCTAAACAAAATCCAAAAAACCAGAAGAGATTTTTCAATGAGTTAGTGCACAGGACGTTGATTATTATACAATTTATGTAAGATTTAGAGTTGGATGACACTCATAATGTTATGACACTTTTTCAGTGGTTTGAAAAGAATCAGAACCTCTGTTTATTTTAGGAACAATTCGCCTGCTCCCTCACTTGTGTCAGTCTAAATAACCAGGAGAATTTACGTGTGTTTTAGACATTTTCTGTCTTTTCAGAATTAGCGGAATGTGGGATTAGCAGCAGAAATTTGTACAAAGGAAAAAGAAGTCAAGAAAAATATTTATGCTGGAAAACACAAAAGTTCTTTCTCTTCTTCATTAGAAATCTTCCCCTCTAGTTCTCTGCTGCTGCAGAAGGTTTTTTGTGGGTTTTTTTTTTCCTTTCTGTCACCTTGACGGTGGCTTCTGATCAGTCCAGAGACATACCCAGGAGCTGAATATACAGATTTTAATGACAAGAGGTGTTTTAGGTTTTTTGTTGTTATAATCTGTATACGATTCTTTTAATGAGGCACACAGAGTACCTGTGATTGTAATGGAAGGCTGCTGTCCTTTGACCTCTTTTTTCATGTGACTGTAAATTTCAAATTTTGACAATTCTGCTCCCCTTACCCAGTATTTGTGGGCTTTTTCCAGCTGCTAAAATCAAGAAGGGATCATGAAATTCAGCCAGTTGAATGCTTAGTGCTTTAGTTGAACACTATTTGTGTTGTATTCAGCAAAGCAGAACTTTTGGAGGGCACCATCTAACTTGACATAGGACTCACTTGCCTAGGTTACAATATGGAGCTCATTGTCTGCTCCTCCTGCAGCTGAGGAGGGTGTGACTTCCTGGGAGCATTCTTAAAGGGATGTGTCATCAACACACCTAGTGTGTCATCAACTGAACACAGTTCAGATGGCATGCCCTGTTGTGTCCTCCTGCTTCCCAAAAGCACATTCTCTTGTCCAGCTCTGCTTTTTCTGTACTTCTGTGCTTTTCACACAGCCTGCTCCCATCCAAATTTTCCTCTTGTAAAAATGAATAGTTTTGATAGAATCCATTCTATTGATATTCCAGGTAGCTAAAATGTACTGGTTCCTAAAGCATAATGGTGAGGTAAAAAATGAAGTCATGCTTTATTGTGACCTTGACAGATTAGGCATCATAAACTCATTAAAGATGCACAAGAGGTATTTCTGTGCTCTGACTGCTTTTGTGGGCAGGTTGTCTGCATCTAGGTGTTTTATCCTGGACTAGATGATGTGTCAATTAAGATACCAAGCCAGGCCTGCCATCTGTGTCTTTTCTTTGCTTCTGGCAGTATGAAGTAGTATGGCAAAGAATTATGGCTTCAATTCCACAGAATTATAACAAATTCTAACATGAAATTTAATGCATTTCTGCAGGAAATGAGAACTGCTGTGTGGCTCCCCATGAGGGTAATTCACTCCTTAGCAGCTATGGGGTAAGTGGAGATCAAAGATCCGAGTGGTGGAGACACAAGCTGCTACAACAATTGTTACTTAACAAATGCAGTTCTCTTTTCTGATTCACAAATTTTCTGAGGTCACACCAGATTAAAAAAAAAAAAAAAAAAAGAATTTTGAATGTTCTCATTTAATGAATTTCAAAGATTTTTACCATATGAATGCCAACACTGCACTGGATAGAGTTGTTACCTTTATGTGGAACCCTGGAGCACACTGGAAGTCAAGGTCAGAGCCAGGAGTTTACTTGAAATACCTTTACTTCTTGTCTAGGTGATATTGTCTGCACTGGGTTGTGTCTCAGACCCGTAAAAAGCTGTGTGCAGCATCTCTCACACTGATACCCCCACACTCATCCTCCTGTTTACACATTTTGTGGGATAGTGTATAAGCCCCTTCCTGTCACCCTACATAACCTGTCCGTTGGAGATAGTATTGCTTAATTGTAAAAAAACAACAAAAAAGTCTTGTTCTACAGCATTTCTTTAGAAAGGAGGTCTTAGTTCTCCATGGCTCCTTTATCATATGTAGTGGAGTTAAAATATTCATAGTTTTGAAAAGCTTTGCCATTAGCAATTATTTTAATCTCCTGCCAGAAGGACTGCAAGAGCTTTTCTCCACTTAGGCTCGTGCTTAATCTGCTGCTGTTTTTTACTCACATTAAAGCTGACCCAAGGCTCCTGTATTAAAATCACTCCCACAAAACTTACACATATATCTGCTTCATGTGTCATTGGATGAGGAATTGTGTGCCTTTATTTTTATTTCTTTTTACCACCTCTATTTAATATGATCCATATATTTTGCACAGATCTTGTGTATATGATTTTCTAGGATGCTATTATGGCTTTGTATCCTTACCTGTGGCATATGAAAGGGAGGAATTGGAGTAGAAAAGGGAGGAGGCAGGCAAGGCATGAGTGAGTAGGAGGGAAATAAAAGGATTACAGGATGGAAAAATGATATCTACTTCCAAGAATTAGAACTACATTTTTACATCTTAGAGTCACTCTCTCTCTAAGGCTCTGTTAGTCAAAAAGTGTTTCCTCCCACTTCATTTGGAGGAAATAGGAAAACATGGAGCATAGTTTCACATCTACATGAAACAAAGCTGAGTGCTTGGCTAATACATTGGCACCAAGATTGTTTTATGTTTATGATGAACTCTACAGTGAACATCATGTAGCTGATAGCTTGACTCCATTTCCCAAAAGTCCTAATCCAAGGACTTCTTTTTCCCAGAAGTAAATAGGAAAATTCTTACAGAGCTGGACTGTTAATCATTGTGCAGCATCTTTACATTTTTTTCCCCAGTGAAAGGCTCTTGATATTGGCCTGAACATGACTTAGACAATTTATATTGACAATTCTACAATTTTCTATGTATACTCCCAAAGATGTGCGTAGGGGTATTAATATTTCTTAGTCATTGCATTCAAACCTACTGACATGAATAAGAGAAAGTCTGAGGATTTTTTTCATGCAAATGTGTTTTTCCTATTTCTGTAAAATATGGAAAAAGGATTTACCATTCCATATCCCCCCCTCCAAGAGCATTAACAGAGTTTGCTTTGAGGCAGACCAAGTCTGTTGTTGTTTTTCAGTTTATGCATCTCTTTTTTCCTCCAAAAAGACAAGGCTCAGAATACTGCAGTCAATAATAGGAGAGGGACCACCCTTTGAGCAAGAAAGACCTATGTCAAATGAAAAAGCCTCAAAAATATAATTCTGAAACAGCTAGGAAGCTGACTGCATTATCTAATAGATCTGTGCCCTCTTCCCTAGTTTTACATGAAGAAAAACACAATAACCAGTCTTTGGTCTTTTCTTTTCTTCTTTTTCAGCTTTTTTTTTTTTTTTTTTTTAATGCTGAAAGACAGTTTATCTGAAATGTTGAAACCAGTTTCATTCTCGGTTCTTTTATCTTCTCCAGATGGATTCATCTAACACATACTGACAGCCTGTAATTTTATGCAGCCAGTGATGGGTAATAAGCTTTAGGTGTTTCTTGCATTAAATAGGATCTTTGTTAGAAATAAATGGTCCTGGCTGCAGGCAACATCCATGTGAAGGACAGGGCCATCATCTCTGAAACAATGTGTCGGATAAAATAAGGTGGGGCTTTGATAGGACTGGAAACAACCACCATAATTTCCCTGATTTATCACACATTTAGTGTTCTATGTATATTGCAGGTGAGCACTACAGAATGTAGCTTTGAGAAAGAGAATAATGAAAAGCTACCCATCAATGTATCAGTGTTCAGTGCATCTCTGACTGCTTTGGACCATTCTTGCACCTTCCATTGCCCTTTTCCCAGCTAGCACTGGCATATGCACCACAGGAGTACTCACAAGGAAAAGGAAATTTTATGAAGCTGAGCTAAAAGGCAGCATTTATGATTAGCGAGGAGCTGCAAACATACTAAAATTTTTGAGTTTTGTATTTAACCCACACTTTTCCATGATGGCATCCAGCACACAGCTACCACAAGTGTAAGAAATTCAGTTTCTTAGACATCTTATTTATTGCCTGAAAGTTTTTCTTGGATTTCATCCCAGGTGTCAGAATAATTTGTTACAGATACATTTTCGTTTTTTTTTTTTCTTTTTGTGGTGCTACTCTTCAACTAGCATGTGGGTGGCAGGAACACTTCATTCAATACTTCCTTCTTCTATATTGTACCACTGGGTTCTTTTCATTAGCAAATATTTTATCTGTTCCTTTTGTTTGCCCTCATCCTTCACAAAAGCTGTTCACTTAATCACAGCCCATGCAATGAGAAGTAATTCCCTTCATAAAGCTGGGGGAGATTTATAAATAATTTCATCAACACCTTGTCATTCTTGAGGAGAATCATAGCAGACATCCATAGCCCAAGTCAGGATCAGGAGAACTGATCCCAAATTACCAGGAGATCTTGTAGTTCTTGTTGTAGGATTAGGGAGTGGTAAAGCCCTACACAGAGTAAGATAAAATCTTGAATATTCTTCTATTCCTTTTATGCTGAACAACTTATAATGTCAGTCTACATCAACTTGAATCATATCAGCTACTCACTGGGTATTTTCAAGAAGTTCAGTGATTTGGGATAAGTGTGGATGGATAAATGGCTGACATGTAAGTTCACTCCAAGCAGCTTTATTGCTGCCATCTCATCATTTGTCACTGACATAATGGAGTATCATTAGCCAATGGCATCATCTGACAGGGAGACTAATCCTAACATTTAATTAATTGTTATAAATTGTCATTTCATGCAGGAGCCTGTTTAGTAGATTTGGCCAAATGACATCATTCCTTTAGACCTTGGAAAAGTAAGGAGCTGTGGCAAGGTAGTCATTAAGGAATAAATCATAAAGGATCATGTTAATGATATTTTAAACTTATAGGTGGGCAAGGAGAGAGAGCACAGGGAGAGAGAGAGAAAGAAAGAGAGAGAGACTGAGTTAGCTTGGAGGAGGAGAAGTTAATTTGTTCCTTGGCCCCAAAGCAGATGTTAGCTCCTGAAAGGTGGTACCATTCACTAGCTAACAATGGAAATCTTGGCTGATAATACCTCCTGTGCAGCAGGTATGTATGCTGCTCCTTGCTTGGACAGCATCAAATACCCAACCTTGTGCTGCTTGTTCCATGGTAATTTTAGACAGGGGTAAGTTTACCTACATTATCAAACAAAATTATGTATTGATATACCATGTACATTTCTTTCCAGGAGATTGATAAAATATCTTAATCCATAGATTGTGGAGACTGTATTCGTTTACCAGTTGTTGGTAGACAAATCAAGCTGGCTACAGTGCTTCTGAGAGGTTCTTTGTAAGTATGCCAAAACACAGAGATGAATAATTTAAGATGCTTAATTACCTTGCCAAATGGGAGCTCTGATGCTTGTAGGAGTTGGGGAGGTCTGTAAAAATTACTGACAGTAGTATCCTGTGCTTCTGACCATATTAAAGTTGTTTTCATGGTCCTCATCCAAACTCAAATCCTGTTGTAGTGACTCATTACAAGGAAAATTCAATCTCATACTTTTTGCCATGGCTGAGCATGGATGCCCTTTGAAAAAGCAAGCAAGAGGGATGTTCATTTGAGATAAACATCAGCTACATGTCTGAATATTGTTAAAGGGACATTAAGTTTTGGATGACTAAAGTTTCAGATGTCCAGCTTGAAAAACAATAAAGGGAACTCATTTTCTGTAAGATTCATAGAATCATTTAGTTTGGAAAAAACCTCCAGCATTGTAGGGTCCAACATTTTACTGCACACTACCTTGTCAAATAACCATAGCTATGAGTGCCATGGCTATTCATTTCTTGAACATCTCCAGAGATGGTGACCCCACAACTTCTCTGGGCAACCCATTTCAATGCTTGATAAGGGTTTCAGTAAAGAAATTCTTCCTGATCTTTTACCTGAACATCCTCTGCTTCAGCTTGAGGATGTGTTCTCCTCTCCTGCTGCTGGTTGCCTGGGACAAGAGGCAGATCCTCACATAGCTACACCTGCCTTTCAGGGAGTTGTAGAGGGTGACAAGGTCCCCTCTGAGCCTCCTTTTCTCCAGGCTAAACATCCCCAGCTCCCTCAGCTGTTCCTTGTCTGACTTACTCTCTAGGCCTTCTGTCACCTCCATTGCTCTTCTCTGGACACATTCCAGCACCTCAGTGTCTTTCTTGTAGTGAGGGGTCAGAAGTGGACACAGCACTCGAGGTGTGGCCTCACCAGTGCTGAGTGCAGAGGGACAATCACTGCCCTGGTCTTGCTGGCCACACAATTGCTGAGAGAAGCCAGAATTCCATTGGCCTTTTTAGCCACCTGGACACACTGGCTCATGCCCAGTTGCTGTTGACCAGCACTCCCATGTCCTTTTGTGCTGGGCAGCTTTCCAGCCACTCTGCCCCTAAATTGTAGCGTTGTCTGGGGTTGTTGAAATCGAAGTGCAGGACACAGCACTTGGCCTTCCTGCATCTCAAAGAGTCTGGGCTTGCCTTTTCAAAATGAGCCTTTTGAAAGTGCCTCACTAGTTCTTTTACAGGAAACAAACAGAAGTCCCCAGATATTTTTATAACTACTTGTTACTCCGAGTCTATAATTAGAGAAACAATAGGCTGTCTTGGGCAATCATCAGAGGCTCTAAATGAAAATGAAAGCTGGTGACAGATATCATAGATGTATACACTGGGATCCACATCACATCCTTTTCACTGGTGACAGCCACAGCTAGACTTACACAGATATGTTTGCAAGCCTGTTTGCAATCTGTGTTTTGTTCCGTGGTTTCATGTGTTAGACACAGATTTACTGTGTTAGTGGCAGAAATGGCAGTGCTACTTAACAGTGGCCAGTGGCTTAAAACTTCCACCAGCTGACAAACCCTTCAGCTGCTGCCTTGTACTAGGTTTCATTCCACTCCCTGTCACATTTGTGATGAGCAGGTCAAGTTCACTTCATAAGCTATAAATTAAGGTTTTTGTAAAGACTAGGGGAAAAAAACAGTAAAGAATTGCTTGTTTAAGGAAGGAATTGTGGAACATAGGCATCTAGGTGTCGTGCTGTGACATGATAGGAGTCTCTGCTTGCCATTTGTAGCAAAAGGGAAATGAACACTGGTATGTCAGAATGCCTTGGGGATACATTTCTCTCTTCTAAAATAAGGCTTAAGCCAGTGAGAAGTTTTACTCAGAGCTGTGATATCTTAGATTGCATTGAATTTTTCAGGCTATCTCCATTCTTTCTGTGCTAGATGAGCTGTGGAGATAATGATTTACAAGTTAAAATATGCTCTTATTAATATATTGTCAACAAATGAATGTAGAGGGCCAGCAGAGCCTCATAGGATGTTATTTGGTCCATGAGGAGCAATACACTTCATAATTAGTTTAATTTACATGTGTTCAGTGGCCACTGCAAAAGTAATTTGTTTTTATCCCTATCTGCAGAAATCATTCTCAAGTAACTATCTTTTTATGTGCAACACTGATGAAAAAGGAATAATGTGCAGCCAAGAACCTAATAAATTATTCCTTTCCCTGGAAGTCATCAACAAAAATAAGGAGATTGCACAGGCTGATAGGTCATTGTGATTATTTTCTTCTTTGTAAATAAATTTCCAGCCTACTCAGAAATTCAAGGAAATAAAGGTTTTCATAAGACAGTGTTTTAATTCTTGAAAACTAAAGCTATTTCCTAAGCCGTTCCCATGCTGTCAGTGGAAAGGGATGTGTTGATGAAACCAGAGACTTTTGTGCCTCATGTGGCAATCAGAACTCTGCAGACCTAGCATTGGTTTAATCAGGTTACCATGAGTAGAGTCAGGAAACTAAAACCAGAGATAAAAAAGCCTGTAGAGAAGTCAAATTCACTATAATATTGCAGTACAGCTGCAGAAAGTTTATCTTTTTTTCTCTCACACACGAGCATATACTTGGTTTGCCTCTCTACAACAGCCTTCCTCCTACAAATAGTCCGTGCATGCAAAAATGCTTGACAGCCCCATGGGTCCTTGGCTGATTTTGGCTTTTGGATCACAGAAAGCATGGAGAGATTTCCATATCCTGCTGAAGTCACTGAATGTATCCCACATTAGCACAGGATTAGCCCTCTGAGGACAGACATTGTCATTCCTTGTATGCTTTACAGACTGAAACACAAAATGACCCACTTCTCAGATGCCATTTAAACTGGAGTAAATGAGAAAAACACAACAATGAAATATTTTAATAAAACAGAATCAGTTACTTTTGTTCATTTATTTTCTTACCATGGCAGTGAATCAAGACTTCCATTATTTGCATTTCATAAGAAGTCTTTTTCTGAAGCTGGAAAAACTGGCATTAACATTGATTTCCTGGCATTATTTTTTGCTAAAGCATAAAACTTTTGAATTATTACTTCCGGGACTGAGTTTGAGTGACAAGAGACATGTTCTGTTCTTGTAAAGATAGAATCCAGGGAAATCCAGACAGAGAGAAAAATTTCAAAAGGCAACCTTCCCTCAAAATACTTTAAGTAGGATTTGATGCATATTTTAAAGTACTGTTCAATAGTCTGTGCACTCTAAAAAAATACATTCTAAAAGTTGCTGTCAGGGTGTAAATGAAGAAAATTGGTCACATGGAAGAAAAGAATGGCTGAAGCTTCAGGACTCTCCTAATTTGTGTATGAAATGGCAGAGGTTCATTGGGTAAAAAATTTGAAGTATGAGTCATGATATATATGAATACAAAGAGAAGATAGTTAATTAGAATGAGAAATTGAAATCAAAAGGTTCAAAGGTCTTGAGTAAAAGTGAGTAGATCATATATCCAACCCAGAACCCTGACAGAACTGGCAAATGAAATCTTAATTCAGAAAGAAATGGTTTAAAGTCTGTGCTTGAAGTGTGCAATGACATGAAACTGGAAAGAGGAAAATGCAATGCCCTTATGTAGAAAGATAAGTGTAATGGAAAATAAGAAATCCATGGATCAAACCTTGGAAATACGTTAAGAATTCATAAGAAAATAGGAATTGGAGAGACTGAGGAATAGGATATTACATGGGTTTATTGAATGTAGATGCTGTCAGGATAAACGGATTTCTTTCTGTGGTTTTTTTTAGCTGTTTTTTGTTTGATTTTTTTTTCTATACAAAGGAAGTGCATGTGATCTTATCTAGCCAGAATTCTGTGATTTCAGTTATGAAGTTGTGTGAAGAATTGAGGAATTACTAGCTCTGTGTGGGAAGATGTAGATTAGCAAAAAACATTACATAGTTGAGAAGAAAGAAGAAAAAAATAACAGGAATTTTTGGGCTTTAAAATAATTAGTGGTGGATCTTCTGAAAAAGTAAAGTTAGGAGCAAAATTGTATGTTGTTATTGTGAATCATCCTGATCCTGCAAGAGAGAAAGAGGAGCTGATGACACAAACACAAGAGATGGCAGTTATAGAAATCAGCTTAGAAATATTATACATGAAGAACAAAATATTGGAAGAGTCAGGGTAACAGAAAAATGGCAAAATGAGCTAGTGTGTAACATCTTGCACCAGGAATAACTGCAAATAATTTCTGCAGTGTCCTGGCATCTTACTGTCCAGAGCAGGAAGAGAAAACAAAGTCTTTTAATATATCTGTCAGTCTCCAAATGACTGAGAGCCACTGATATGATGCCATCATCGAAGAGGCAAATGCTCTCTTTGGGTATATCAGGAGAACACATGGGAGTGTTAATAGCATAGTCGTGGGGAGGTGTTGTTTGGAATACTGTGAGCCTCACCACCTGCAAGAAAGACAAATTCAGATGAGAGCAAAGAAAAGGAAGACTGCTAAAATGAATAAGAAAGTGGATATCTACTTGTGAAAGAAGAGAGTCTAGGCTGCCTAGCTGAGGAGTCAGATGATTGATACCTAGGAATAAAATAGAAGCATAAGCACCACAGTAGGAAGAGAGCTGTTTAAACTGTAGGACATTGTTGACAAAAGGATAAAATGGATATTAATTTCCCACAATTAAATATATGCCAGATGTGGGAAACTTTCATATTATGCCAGTAAAAATATTTTACAACACTGAAAATTCTGTAAAGCTATAGTCAAGAAAGATTTAATCAACCTGAAGTAGGTGCAGGAAGGAATTACTAGATGAATAGTGGAATGATTAATTTATTGCTCAAGAGACACTAGAAGAAAAATTCCCTTAACTAGCCCAGCAAAATAAAAAGGGGGAGGGAATATTGCTGAAATGTGCTAAGGGAATAAAGATTGGGGAAGAAGAAGAGACATTTAAGCTAAAAGAAAAATAGTACAACAATAGATATGAACTGTCTATGAATAACTTTAATCTTGAAATGTGAAAATGGTTCCTAAAAACTGGAGTAGCATTGATAAGAACGGCAAAATGCGTGAACTTAGTAGTGAACTATAGTGAGATCACTGAGAGACACAAAAATTAAGGCTGTTTGGTAGTTACAAGAGATTGCTATTTCTAGTAGCATGGAGTCAATGACTTAGGTGATCTAAATAGTCAACTTAGATCAATAAATTATCATTAGATTCAGACACAAAGGTCAAGGAGAAGAAAGTGGCATCTATTTGATATTTTTCTCTACATTGCATTTCCTTGATCTTCACTTGCCCCAAGTTCCTGTTTAAATTGCATTCCTTATGCAGTCAGTAAAGAATCAGGAGTGTCCCGGCTCAGTTGCAGAACAGATCAAGGTTTTGTGCACAGGATGGATGTGTAGGTACCATACAAACTCCATAGCCCCATCTTATCTATTAGAAACTACACTGAAGGTCCACAGCCAATGTCTTTCCTTACTTTTCTAAATCCAGAGGCAGCACTACAAATTAAGTCACTTCTAGTGCTTTCTCTGTATCATCTGCTTTGGATATAAAAATGGTTAGAACAGAGGGAAAAAAGGAGGTTAAGTGAAAAAAGCAGCTTATGTTTTGCAACTTTCTGTTCTTCCAATGGTTTATGACACAAAATGACCCAATAAAAGTAACAGATTCCTAGTTTTTGATGCTGGCATAATATCCTCAGTCTAGTTCCGAACTTTTAGAAGTTCACAAAGAACTATGGGTCTCTCTTTTGCACTGTTGACATATTTGGCATGGCAGGAACTTTTGATTTCAATTCTAATCCAGCAGAGTTCAATGTTGAGATTAGATAAATGTACAAAAGCAGAGTGTTTCCATTAATTTGTTGGATTTCTCTAGAAATATTCCTTACATTGTCTTTATCTGAGATTTACAGGCCCTTGCTTATAAAGTATAAATAGAAATTTTTCTTCTGGTGTTTGAGCACTTCGTCTTTGAGGAACCCAGACAAACACATTAAAAATAAGTGTGAAGAGAAAGAAACAAAAGTTTTCAATACTTTAAAATGAAATCTTTTGATGCTATATTGGGTTTTATAGTTATAGTATAACTATATAGATATAGTTTCATGCAGATCTCATTCATGGCACTGATTTTCTCTCTATAGGCACAGTGGACACGATGATAAATTTATGTTTCAGTTGCTTCCAACTGCTATACTTTATTTACCTTAAGAAGCAAGGGAAAAAGGCCTCCTCATGAAAACACAGGCCATAACTCTATTTGTTGCCAGCTGCTGGATGTGTAGAAAGAGGCTTAAAAAGAAATCAAATTATTATGTCAATGACAGGATGATTCACTGGGATCCACTGTTTTTTAAAGGTCAGGCACCAGCCTGATTTATTTCTCTTTTCTTGAGTGATACAACAGAGTGAATAAACTGAATAGAAAACCATTGCTCTAATTGCTGTATGGGGACATATAGTTCATTGCACCCAAACTTTGGACATATTTCTTTCTCTGGTTGACCTTTTCCTGTGGCTTTTTCTTTCTCCCCTCTGGTTTATTCTTCAATCACAGTAGCCAATTATAATTATCCCACACAGGTCACCTGTTTTTCCCCGTGTGAATCCTCGAAAAATTTTTATTGCTCTTCATTTCTTTTTGTTTCAACAGGAATTTTGATTATTTTGCTAGTTCTTAGTTATATATGGGAGTAAAGTCCAAGAGATGTCTTGATGTCCTTCACTCTGAAAACCCCACACAACCAAGGAATCATTTTACCTTTTACTAAATTCAGTAATTTCTGAAATGTTATGTACTGTCCAGACATGCTTCCTGGTCTTCCTCCTGCTGTGGGAAGGAATGAAAGGAAAGTATCCATCCTACCTTCTACTGAAAGTTTACCTAGAATTGCTTTTTCTTCTGTTTTTTGCTTTGTTTTTCCTTCCACAAACTTGTATCTGATTTTCATGATACTTTTTGTACTTTTCAGATTATTTAAAGGTGTTCCAAAACTCAAGCTTTACATGTTGTTTTAGTCAAGTGTACACTGAACAAGAGCTATCTCAATCCAGACTTGCATTGGGACTTTCTCAGAAAAAAACATCATAAATTCTATCAAGTTCACTACAGTTCACTACAGTTCAAGTTCACTACAGGTTTGCAATAAAAATAAAATACACAAATTAGGATTTATGATGCAATGTCCTGCAAAATTCTCCTAAACTTTTCTTGCATTAAATAAATGAGACTGGAGTGAAATGAAAATTGCATCTATCACTTGATTAAAACTTTTCACAGCTCATGTGTCCCAAATGGTTTTATGAATTTCTGGCATTGGAAATGAAGTTTGGAGTAGGGATTAATGAGAAGTTAAACAAAAAGAGAGAGAGAAGGGCAAAAAAGGGGAATCAATGGTAAATATAATGATTACCAAAAAAAAGAAAAAAAAAAAAGAAAAAAAAATCAAGTTATCATTGCACTTAGACACAGTTATGTTTAAGAAAAAAATCATCTCTGTGATTCAAAATCTTGCCACTTTTACCTCCATGGTGATTTTGGTCTGGCACCTTCACATGCTTTGCTTTTGTCCACATGGCTTTACTGAAATCTCAGATCTTCAGAGAAAAGATTGGATGTAATTTTTAGCTACTACCAGGATGTCTAGTTAGGAATTAAAGAAATGAAGAGATTAATACACAAGATCACAGAAAAAAAATATTTAGTGACATCAGGGAGAGGATTCTGAGCCCATGGAACTCAATCCTGCCCTGGAAGTGTAACACTATTTCTTGCAATGCACCCCAGTGCTAAAAATAGTAGGAAAAGTAAAAACCCAGAAAATTAATGCCCCTATGCCCAAGTCATACAGATTGGCCTTGATTTATATGCATTGATGTTTTATTTCTTCTGGTGCAGAGAATTTATTTGCAGAGCAGGGACATTTCATCCCTTTCATGTTTACAAACTGTATGTATAATCCCATTTGCATTACAGAGATTTCTTTTTTTTTCCTTCCCAAAATCATTCACCTGTCATGAAATGCTATTTAACCTTCACAGCAAAGAGATGCTTTCATCAGGTGGTGCATTTCTGAGTCAAGCACCACAGTCATCAGATACTGATTGTTTGTGAACTTTGATGTGATTCTGGCTATCAGGATATGGTATCTAACAAGGCTTAATTTTTAATGTGAAATCTAAGCCATGTTTTCAACCTCACTGGTGTCCAATGACACATGTGTTTTCATCCAGTGCTACAAAAACTCTTGGCTACTCATTTAAAAGCAAGCAGCAATTAGATTTCATCTTTATGTTTAGATAGTGTCTTAAATCTTCAGGCTGAAGGGAATTAACACTGTAATTAATAATGGGAATAGACTGACTTCAGGAATCACTTTAGGACCATATCCTAATGAGAGAAAAATTAAGACTATGAAGTAGATGGTCTAGGTTGCAGTGATGCTACTAGCACTAACTTGTTGGGGAGGGAGGGGTCACAAAACTTTGTCAAGCTTCAGTTTTCCTTTTGCAATACAGCAGGTTTTGCTCCAAGTGTACCTAGAGTCTCAACATTTCTGAAAGGATGGTTATTAAGGGTTATTATTTACAATGTATTTTATTTTTAATAATCATCCTCAGCTAGGAGACTCTTTCCAGGTGCCATGACCATAGTTAAATAGCACAATACAATAAAGATGAAAACTCCTTTAATTAGTTTTAGCAGGGCTTTGGTTGGATTACAGAATGTCACTGAAATAATAACAATACAAAATAAAAGATTTTTTTCTCTTTGTGATT
This sequence comes from Melospiza georgiana, assembly GCF_028018845.1. Classification (NCBI taxonomy): domain Eukaryota; kingdom Metazoa; phylum Chordata; class Aves; order Passeriformes; family Passerellidae; genus Melospiza; species Melospiza georgiana. The sequence goes on along the minus strand of NC_080432.1, from coordinate 42,252,958 downwards.
TTCAAAAGCCAGTGATCTGTAACTGCCTGGTAGCTGTTACACAGTTGTGTCTCTAGGTATGCATTTAATACTTTTAATATGCCCTTGTTTATATGAAAGCTTGATTATTCCAACATCTTTCAGGTTCTGCATGATTATCAAGGCTGTGACAGAAGGAGCTGATCTAAACCCAGCTGATGTCAAAGCCAAACCCAGCACTAAATACTGCAGGAAATATTGTAGGTCTTCTAACTCAGTATTTCCTGAAGGGGAACTCTACAACTCCAAATTGGACAATAGTGGCCTCTGTCATGGTTTTCCTCTGATGTTTTCCATTATGTTGCAAAGAAGAATGTCCTCACCTTTTTTTTTTTTTTGTTGCAATGTAACAAAACACTTTGTAAAATAGAGATTTAACCGATGTCATGACAGAAACCATCTGTTGAAACTTCCCCTTTGGTCATTTCCATTGTTTAACCTTTCAATAATGATCTTGTCTCCTTTTGGTTCACTTATCATGGGTCTACAGGACAGAATCACAGGAGTTAGCACAGGTACTCGTCTCAAGGTGACTGATAACCTGAGGCATTCCTTAAAAAATATCTTAATAGGGAGATACATCAGCCAGCAAATACTAGAGAAATAGATAAATAACTAGACAGTGAATGAATACATAAATAGGCAATCAGTAGGACAGATCTATTATTCCATCCTTAATTCCCTGGCAATGCAAAATAGCCTTTATTTAAGATTCTTGTGAGCGTTTCTGCCATTATTGATTTAAAGTGCCCTGCAGAAGAATCCGGATGACAACAGTCATCAAGCACTATGTATTATCATCAATGGTTACAAAAATTCACCTCATTTCCTCCCTATGCTACAAAGTGTGAATTATCATGTTTTTTTTTCCTGCTGTATTTCCCCAGCACTTAGTTGTATTTTTATTAGATGCAATAAAAATGACCTGAACAGACATGGAGAGAACTTGAGAAGGGGAAAAGACAATGTTATCATAATACTTATATAGACCAGAGGATATAGTTTACAGTTTAATTATCACTTTCCAGTGCCTGAGGCACTCATCTCATGGACATCTGCAGAATAAATGTCAGAGCTAACATCTAACTAATCCTACCAGGCTAAGTTTGTGGGCAATGAGAGAACATCAGTTTTCTCACCTGAATTAAACATTTGCTTTGACACAAGTTGAATCATATCCTATGGGTGACAATTTTTCCCCATTTGTTATAAACCTGGAGTACAAGAGCACTCAGTGAAATGCAGACATATGCAGTCAGATGAGATAAATTCCAACCTCATATGTTCCAGCTTTAGGTAGGACTATGAGGAAAACTCAGTTTTATCAAGTCTGGATGGAAAACAAAGGTCATTGCACCTAATCCAATATTGGTAAACACTAAGATATCTTATTCCTGGTTCGTTGTTTTTCAAATCTGATTTTGTAGTCAAGAACCTATGGCAGGATCCTATACGCCCTTCCCTTATGATAAAAACCAACAATTAGTCATTAGTGTTCGAGGTGATTTTGAAGTGCCATGTATTCCAGTCTCTCCCTTTAAAATAGGGATAATACTTTCCTTTTGTTGCACTGTTGTCGGGTGAGTTGTTATTAGCTTGGTTCCACATCTTGTGCTGCAGCATGGTCTTAGAGACAACTTCTAATCACATCTGCAACAAATTGATTTGAGCTGTAAGCATTTTACAGTATTTCATACTGTAAATGGAAATCTTTCTATAGTGCCAAGCTCTAAACGTAGTTGCATAAAAAATTCTATTTGAAGTGGGGATTTTTCCTCAAATAATGTGAATCTGACATTGCTTCTGATTACTTCTCATCAAAGGCTCATCTTTATCTGAGGCCTCTGCTCCAGTTCCTTATTTTCTCCCCCTTCCTCCTCTGTCTCTGCACACATTTTAAAGTCTAATTTAGGTTTCCAATACCATACTAAATGCTATCCGTTCCTTAAGATCCTTATTTAACTGTTCTTGTCTTAATTTCATCTCTTGCAATTGTAACTCATTATTCAGGTTATTTCTCACAAGATTGATTGAGTATCAGGGGATCATTTACTTTTCCATTATAACAGCCACTTCAGGTTATAAATTCTGACTGTAAGGAGAAAATGTGCTTATCAGTTTTGTCAGCATTTGTGTGAAACAGGACTGGGCTTGTTCTGCAGAGACATTCATGACTGCTACAATTTCTGTCTTTGTATTTTCTGTGGCTAATCCTGCTATTGCATCTCCTGTATGTTGAAATGTAGAGGAAAACACTTGACTTTTGTTGCTATTTTTCTGATGTGAACTGAGTGTGTGCCTGAAGTGAGAGGAACTTTCAATCTGATGCCTGTGTTAAGAGCTGCTGCTTGGGGGAGCAGATGGTTCAGGTGACAACTAGCTATGGCTTATGCTGCTATTGTTGGAAGCAATTAAGGCTTAATTTTCTATGTGTTGCATCTTTAAATTTCTAAGTGTTTGCTGGAGGCTGCTGCCATTTTGTGTTCATTTCTGATAGCATATGTTGCAGAAGGTCCTCTGCTCTCCACCATGGGGACTTTATTTCTCCCTTTTTGTTTCGCTTTTCCTTCATACAATTAAATTTCGGATGGAATGAAGCAGGAAGATCTTTGGGCATGTAATGAGAATGTCTATGGAGACTCCCACGCTGTGTTTCTGCCTTGAAGCAAGCTAGATTCATAAGAATCAGTAGCAAACAATAGAGGTCCTTCTCAGTTTGGAGGTACAAACTTAGAAAATTCTGATCTAAATTGTTTTCTGGCCCTTGGTATGTCTTACCAATTATTTTAGGAATCTCTTCAAGCAGCACATGGAACATTGAGTACTGCCTGTCTGATACTCAATCTTCCAGCTCAGGCATTTTCCCAAGCATTAGCAGAAAGAGTTTGTAGGGGTTTAGTTTGATAATAGCATTGGATTTCAGGCTGGAGTCCCCAGGTAAATGAATGGATCCAGCTTTGACTCCATGATTACTGTCATTGTAGCTGTTATTTGGTTGGCCCCTCTTGGCTGAACTAAGGATACTTTCATTAATTTTCATTACAAAGGAAACACAGACTTTGGCCAAGCCTTTACCTGTTGGGATCTTTAGCTGGTCAGAGTGACCTTGAGAAAAGTTGGAAAGTCTCTTTTCTCAGCCTGGCGCTTGAAGAAAGAGTCAGGGCTCTTCATTTCTCAGTCTCAATGGGGTTTATTGTATCTTATCTACAAAATTCTTTCTCTTGTCCTGCTGATGTCTGCTCAGCACAACCGTCCAAGGCACTCTGCCTGCCCCTGGGCTGTGGTATGTCTTTATACTAAAACCTACATATACAATGTTTACAATTACTTTCCAATACCTATCACCTATGTTAGACTGTGAGCTTCTACTCTAAACCAATCTCAAAGTGCCAACATCACAGCAGAAGATGGAGGCCAAGAAGAAGAAAGGCTGGACACACCTAGAACCCTCTATGTTGCCCTGTGAACTTCCTTTCTAGAAACCCCAGAATCAACTTTTTCACTCTGTGATGAATTCACTATCATTCTACTTGATTTGTCATGGCTTGCAGATCTTCATCTAAGGTTGGTAACTTGCTCCACAGGTCATAATCAAAACCACAGGCATTTTGAGCTCTGTGCCAGGGTCTCTGAGACCCCTGGTGGAGGTCTTGGCTGCTCAGGACAGCCAGGGGGATGTCCTGGGTTCTGACATTTACCAGACATCATGGACTTGTCATGGTTTTATGGCAGCACTGAGATATTCACCTGAGTTGCTTAAAGTCAGGGTCTTCCTCGTTATAGAAGTATTCCACATATTTCTGTCTACCTGCCAAGCCTGAGGGGCACCACCAGCCCTGCCTGCCCTTTCCCAGGACTCCAGGGCTGCTCCACCCTGTCCATGGCCCGGGATCCCACGGCAATCTTCCATGGCCACCATCCCCTGTCCCAGCAACACCCAACAGGGCTGGGCTGCAGCTCCCCACAGCCCTGCCCTGCCCAGACCCACCAGCCCCTGTCCCAGCCTTGCCTTGGCCTCCCCCATCCTCAGGGGACGTGCCCAAAATGTCCCAGGCTGGGGCTGCCCCGGTGCCCCTCAGGCTGTCACATTCCCTCCCTGCCAGCCCAGGGATCCTGGGGAGCTGCTGGCCCACACAGTGCCGTGGCACCATCCCCTCTCTCCCTAACTGGAAAGCTGCTCAGTGCTCATGTGGTCTGCACTCACATCCCACAGCAGTCAGGTTTTACTGCTGGTTTTATATGAGTGATTGCTGGGGAACAGCTGGCACTCATAAAACGAAACACAGAATATCTTGTTAATGACTTGTCACCATTTTTCTTCTTTGTTTTATGGGTCAGAGGAAAGCAAACAGCTTCACGGGGCTGTGCAGAAGGGCCTGGCAGCCTTTCCCAGGCTCCAGATGCTGAAATGACAGTGATTAACCACAGTGCCCAGAACTGAAACTGCGCAAAGCGCGCTTGCACTGCGGGGGCACGTGGAGATCTACTGAGTGAGAGATGTGACACATCTGGAGGGGAATGGCAAAGTGGCAGAAAGGTTTGCCAGTGAACATCTCTCCTGCCAGTTATGTGCAGCTCTCAAAATGCCAGTGGCAGCACGCTGGCTCAAAGGGCTCCCTTGTACTGCAAGGATGCTGCAAGGATGGGGCTGATGTTAGCCCTGGGAGTAAATGCTTCAAAGCTCCTCTGAAGCAGACAACACCAAAAATGGGACAGCTCTGAAGCCACAGTTTTTTCATACAGGCTTCAGATCAGCTCATTTGGTACTAAGCTGCTGTTTTCCCAGAGAAAGCTGCTGACTATAATAAGCCCCCTGATGTTGCACTGGAAATGCCATCTGCTTTAAAATACAAACTGAACACAATTCTCAAGATAAAAGTGCTTTACACCTATGTCGTGTTAAAGGAAAAGCAGGAAGAACCCACAGACAGCTGTGGATAAAAAGACTGAGCTGGAGTAGAAAAGCACCAGTCATGACAGACAAATCTAAACATTCTCTTAGCCCAATATGAATATTAAGAAATTTCAAGATTGCTGGATTGGCATCTCCAGGGGACAGAAATCTTCTATCATTTTAGCAATCTAGGGGAGAACAGAGAACTCAGAGATTGCTTGCTTGGCTCACCAGGAGGGGGTTGCTGCACTGCAAGACACACCGCTGCCTCGAGTTGAATGAGTTTAACTAGTCCCTTATTTGGGAGGAACAGGAGCATTCTGTGCATGCCTTCAAATCACTTATTCAAGTCAGTAGAGAGAAAAAAGGGATGTGTCTTATGTTATTTCCCCTCTCCACCATCAAAAGTATTTTTTAGAGATATATTTGTCTTTGATCATTAGAAAATCTTCCCAAATTAGTGATGCAGGAGAGAAATTCTCTGGCCTGAGCTCAGAAGAGCAGATTATGTCCTAATTCGTCCATTCAAAATCTAATGGGAGACAAATGCCTTGGGGGCATTAAGCGCTTAAATGCATTTGAGGATCTGAACTCTTCTTCCTTTTATTAGTACACTAACTCTTTACACTTATCTAGTTTGTTTTGAAACAACATGTTTTACATGGAATTTTATAAAAGTAATGTACTGTTTAAATACTAGATTAGAAAAGCACCTGAGGAGCCATGCTGTTTTCTTGGGTGTAAAAAAGCATTGAAGCTGTATCATGTGCTCTGTTCAGAGCTGTTTGAAGCTATCAGCTGCATCTGCCTCCATGTGTACAGCATATGGCACCTAACTACTGCATTTGAGCTGCTGCAGCAATGTTATGAAGATGCATTCCTGAGATTGTTTCCACCCTGTGGCAAATGAGGGATGTGCAGGTTTCTGAGCATAACTCCATCCTGGATTCAGAGATGTTTAAACCACTCTCTCTTACAATTATCCCTTATGCTTTCATTTGTACTGAGCCATAAGCAAGTAAATGCGTGAGCCTTGTTTGGTGCAGCAAATGCACTGATGAACAGGAAAATAAGAAGTATCTTTAAAACTAAGGACATTCAAATAAACTGACCTGTCAAATATGTGGATGCTAAAACTTATCACAAAGCCAAATGGGCTCTGTCAGCTGAGAGGAACATTAAAGACCAATACCTAATTCCCACCAGTGGGATTTCACTCTCTAAAAAGGGATGTCTATTATTGTTTTAAATACCCATCTGTATTCATTTTAACTGCACGACTGAAGGGCATGGGAGGTAAAATAGGCTTACTTTGCCTTCCAGTTTCCAATTCATGAAGGCATGTCATCCACAGGTCTCACATTGTGCCAGCCCCATTCAACACCTGATATGCAGCTGGGCATTCAGAACAGAATTAGATGCCCTCTTTAAGGGGGGAAGAGAAGGGAAAAAGAAGTGATGCAAATGATACCTGCCATTTCAGAATTTCAGAATAATTTATTGCCTTAAAGTGGAGCATTACTTTCCAAAAACTTCATGTCAGATGCTGAAGGTCAGGGGAAGTCTGGAATGGAAACCTTTCCTCAGAGCTTCTCAATTGTTAGCTACAGAGAGATTCTTAATCCCTGAGACACCTGATGTTCTCCATCTACCCCACAGACAGCATCATTGCCACATGTGGAGGAAAGCCAGACATCTGCTTCAACATGAGCTCTAAAATATTTGATTTCTAGGTTTTTAATTATTTCTGTCCCAGTTTCATGTTTTTGTAAATATTATTGAGTTATGTAGTGAATATGCATGTACGTTATGTACCTACAGTGTATATTTAATGATTTTATATATTCAGTGTGTATCTATAAATAAATTGCATACAGACTGTGTGTATAAAGAGAAAAGAGAGAAATCTATTTAACATTGTTTGCATATATACTCATGATTGGGTCATTGCTCACTTATTTTTTATTTATTGACATATTACTTACAAATCAACTTTTACTTCCTTAGACTCCACAAGAAATATCCACAAGTGACAGAACAAAGATTTGGAAGTCAAAACATCGTCTTAAATGCAGCTGGCTCTAAAGCTCAGACCAGATTTCTGTATCCTGCAATGTACCTATCCTGAGAAAAGGACTTCTTTTTAGCATATTTCTCATCATTTCTTCATGAATTTCACAGGATCACAATTGTTCTCTTCACATCCCATTTCTAGACAGTCCTGAATGGGAACTCTGTCAAAAGTTCAAGAACTTTGACTATACAGGCTCTCCTTAGATGATCTTCTGGGTCCTCATCTGATCTCAGAGCTTCATATTAGTCTCTCTGAGGTAGCTGGATTGCTTTCCCAATTGATACATAAGTTCATATATTGTGGTCTGTCTGTGAAATTATATTGCAATTATTACTGCAATATTTGAGGTTTTAGCTGCCAATAGCTAATGGCTGGGACAATAAATTGTATGACTTCAGTATTGCTTTTAATGAGAACATCTGATATTGACTATGTAAACCAGACAATACTGGCTCACACAGGACTAGAGTTATTCTCTTCCTGGATGTAAAACATTAATCAGCATCTTATTACAGTGCTCAGTCTGTAGGATTATCCTTGAATTGAAAGTGGTAAGAGGACAAACAATGAAAATGTCCAACAGGAGATTTGTGTTAGTAAAAAGTATGATAATTGCTATTACTGTCTGTAGCCAAATCCGATTTTTGTTGCATAACTTTAAAAGGTACAGTCTTGTGTTTAAAAACTGCGATGTGTTTGGTTATACAAAGACATCTTATTTTTAGTCCTTTGGATATTTACTTTGCAACAGCCTTAAAAGTATCAATACACTTAAAATCTACAGTGACACCATCATGGACAACCATTGGTTTCATTTTTTGGAACCATCTGTGCACAGTAACCTCTGGTTGTGAGCAAGGGGCCTGTGATGTGGACTGAGAAATGTGCAAAGAAGTCTACAAAGCTTCCATCAAACTTGTTTGAAGGAAAGATTTCTGTCATGGCTTTTCAGTGCATGGAATATAACCCTTCTGCCAGCTTAGGCCAAAAGGCATTAATGTGCTAACTCAGGCGGTGATGCTGGCATTCCATCTGGTTAACCAGGTTGGTTTCTCTAACAGAAAGATTGGATGTAGGATCCATGAAACTGAAACCTGTGACAGGTTTGAGTGTTTTGTGTACATAAGCTTGTGTGTTTTTTGGGGGTTTTGCTTTTGTTGTGTTGTGAGTTTTTCTAGCGAATAGGAATCGATAAACCTTGATGTTTATTTTTGTACTTAAAAACATCTTCTTTCCTGTCTTTTTGGAAGAAATTTGTAATATAAGAATTTTTCCAGTAATTAGACACCTCCCTCAACTGCCACAATTCTATAATGATGATGGAGAGTGACCTTGCACTGCTAGCTCCTTCAGCATTCTAATGATTCTCATTAGTAACAAACCAATGAGAGGAATTCCTGTCAGAGTGGCAAGGGTATGTTATTGGATACTTCAATTTACAGATATCTCTTGGATGTTGAATGTCTTTACTCCCCATTTTGTGAGAACCTGTGGTTGAAATGTCAGTGATGGTTGTGGTGGACCTGTGATTGTAAGACTCAGTAAATGGATGTTAACATTAACCATATATTAATATAACATTGACTATATATTAATATTTGAACTAAACAAATTGAAGTCTTGTGTGGCTTGCAAATCTCACAGAACTGGTATCAATGCACGCAATAAGGTTCATTGTCCACAGCAAACCCCAGCCTGGCTTAAAGAGGTATGGAGGCGTGTCCTGGAGAAGACTATTTAGGGAAAGACTGGCTCCTTAGCCCAGAGGATTAGTTAAAATGAAGGAGGTAGATTTTAGTTGTCTGGGGGAAAGCTGTCCAGTGTTGCTAGATTAAAATACACTGATATGACCACATGTTTTCTCAGTGTACTGAAAATATGAATCACTCATCTGTGCAGCAGTATAGTCCAAAACAAGAGACTGGCTGGCACTCAACACATCCCATTTTACACATATCATGGGCGAGATAAAGCTGATCTTAGAGGAGCCAGCCTCAGTAGTGTTCTGCTTGATGTATCTTTCTCCTCCCATCTCCTTCCCCTTCCCTCACGGAGAATTTTCACTTAGCTTTCTTAGTTAAATTTGAAAATTAAATCCTGCAAGTCTGGGCTTGTGCCATCATGGGAAGTTATCAGGGCTGCATTCTCTTCTCAGCTGCTGTGTGTCTCTGGCTGCTCTGTTTTCCCATCTCTGAAATGAAAGTAGGACTTGCACAGCTCCTGATGCATTTGATGCTCTGCAGGTGAAAAGTGCAGTGCTGTGAATTGTTGTGACTGTTCAGCAGCATTTATGCTTGTGGAACCATGACTGCATTAAAGTTTAGAGCCTTACCCAGCTCCCTGCAACATGTATGGAGGGAGCATTGTGAACATAAATCACTTGTTTGGCTGCCTGATAGAACTCTTGCTAATGTAACAGCTTAGATAATCTAAATATTCCCTTTGGGCAGATACCAAGGATATTTAGTTTATCTCTCTTCTGCAGAAATGAACGCCGGACCATTAAAATAGTTGATTTTTAATGAAATCTGATGGAATTTATGCTGTTTGGTTTTGTTTTTCTTTTTTGAAAGAATGAAGGAATAACCATGTGTTCTCCTGTTTTCTAGTATTTCTTCTTATCTTCAAAGTTTAAGGGGGCTGATGAAAGGATAGAACCAAAGGGTTACTTTGTAAATAAATTATGGTCTGAGAAGCTTTCAATCTTAGCAGGACTCAGCGAATCAACTACACTTGTTTCCTCTACCTGAAAGGTAACCAGTATTTAACTATTTCACATATATATTGGAAAATTAAACATTTATTAATATTTCAAAAGCTTTATGAAATTTCTCAGTTAGAACACTTAAAATTGAAAAGCTTTATACTATCATAATCATTATTTGTAGTGAAAGAATCCTTCAGTTTTAGATGTTCTTGTTCCTGTGAGTGTTTTCTAGTTTCCTTTAAATTTCCTGAGCATAAAGGGTCTGGTATGTGAATGTTTTATGAATACCAATAGTTCCTCAATTGTTTCAATGCAAATGAATCTCATGTCGTTGAGATGTCATTCACATGAACACTTTTCTGTAGTCTGCACTACTTTTCTGTAGTCTCTTTTTCATTTCAAGGAACTTTCTATCAATTGGAAGAGGTGACATTTTATGTTGATTTTGAGATGTAGGATGGTCCAGAGGAGAGGTATGTGCTATCTCTTTTCATAAGAGAATTGTTTCCTTGTCTCCTCTTTTTGTTTTTCTTTTTTTCTTTTTTTTTTTGCCTTGCCCTATTAGAGTCATTATGAATATGGATATGAAAAGAAAAACACAATTCTTTGTTTACAACAAACACAGCATTTATGTGTATCATTCTTTTTGCATTTTCTTTCTGATCTTCCAGTGTGCAGAGTAATTTGCCTGCTAATTCATTTACAGCTGCTTTTGTGAGCCTGTCTGAACACCCAGTAGAACAGGAAAATTTGCAAGCATAAACAGGCAGAAATATTTCCTGCACTAGCCATTTGGACTGATGTATTGGAATGATACATGTGGAATGCTGGCATCTCCAGCAGAAGGATTACATGCATATGCAGCACAGTGACAGTGGCTGAGCAAAAGGCTCATGAGATCCTTTGGCTTCTCAGGGGTGAACTTGAAGGCAAGAGCACATCCGCCCTTTTGGCTGGACCAGATCACCTGGAGACATCTTTTCTGCATATCAGCACCTTTCCTTCTCCCCATTGTCTCTTGCAGCTGTCACATGAATTTCCGGGCACTAATTTCTAACCTCTTCTAGTCACAGTGACTCTTTCTGTGGCTGGCCTTTGCTGATATTCACGGTTTTGCCTTACAGAAGTAAGTGAGCCAGCATAGCTGGTGATGATCCCTGGGATGAAGTCTGTTCACCTAGAATACCTGTGAGTGAGGAGAAAGACTGAGCAAGCTACTGCCATGGGGCAGAGACTCATCACAGAAACTGATACTGAGCCCTCATCATGGCCATGACCTAAATCATGATACCAGACCCTGCAGCATGCCAAACATGCACTAAGAGGCACCATTTTGTACTGCATTTTCTGGCATGTAATACACCTATGTACTGCCAGCTTAAAACAGTAAGGTTACTGTTTTAAGCTGGCAGTACATAGGTGCATTACATGCCATCTGTATTAAACCCTACTACAGATGAGCAGGGCCTCTCTGTTGCCATACTGTGGGTGGAGAGGTAAATTCTGCTTAGTTTGGTACTTGTATACTTGCAGGCACTTGGCACTCGCCTGCTCTCTTGATTCTTGATGGTTACTCCATAGTTTTACTTTGCCTCTTGCTCCAGGCAAGCATGATTGCTTCATAAAGGACACAGTTGTACTTTGCCAAGTCAGCATGGGAATATTATCACTGTGTGCACAGTCTACAATCTCAACTTATTTTAAACACTGAGTGCAGAGGAATACAGAGGCTGCTAATTGGAAATTGCCATGTCCCTCTCTCTCTTTTTTTTTTTTTTCCTTTTTTTTTCCTTATTAACATATGACTGAGAAGGAAGCATTCTTTCTTGTAAAGAAGCAGAGGCAGGTTTTATTTGCATTGTGTCTTCACAGTGGATAATGGCCAGTTAAGTTGACTGATGATGACTGAGTGTTTTTTGTAGGAGTAGAAACACAGTAAAGGTCTTCTCCTCACACTCAGGGCCCAGCATAAGAAGTTAGAAATACATGGTTGGAAGGCGAGAAAATTTGTTAAGAAACATGGAAGGAAGGATGTTCCAGAAATGTGTCATCTTGGGTCTGAGTGAGGGGTCAGGTTTTGACTCTCAGTGAAGAGAATTTGACTGACAAAGCATACATGTCATGCAACCTGTGCAAATATCAGGGCACCAACCCATGCCACTGACTTTCGGCTTCCTCACCAAAGTGGAATTTCTCATTATGTGAAGTATCCAAGAACTCAATTATCAATTCAAGGTTGGAATAATTTGATACAGTCACTATTTTCTTACCTACTAACCAACGACCACCTCTCTCTCCATTATCTAGGACATTCTAGGGAGAAAATCTGCAATGTTTAAGGGAAGAGGAGCCCACGTTTGCCATGTATTTTTTAAAGGGAGACAATGGATCTGGAGTCCTTGGCTCTGTACTGAGTGAGAAGGAAGAACTTTATTCTTGTGGGCCAAAGGATTACACTGGGGAGCATAGTCCTCAAAGGGATTATACAACCTGCTCTGATTTCTCATGGAAATTAAAAAGCCTTGAGAGATCCCTATATCCATAACACAGCCTGTTTTGAAATTTTTATTCCAGGTTTTTCCTTGGACATATTGCAAAAGAAAAGAAGAGAGTGAGAGTGCAACAAAGAAGTAAAAGAGAACTTGACAAGAAGATAGGGAATGAAAGAAAGAGGACATTATCAGAAGAAAAAGAATATCGCAGTAAAATCCAGGATGTTTACATGTGAAGGTGCAAGTTTAATGCAGGTGGTTAAAGCGAAGCATGAAGTGAAAAACATACCACTGAGAAAGAAAAAAGGCTGTGTAGAATATGGTTCAAAGAGATACTTTAATATTTTCACATTATAAAAGAGTTATTTCATTAAAGCTGATTCCAGGGCAATGATTTGATTTTTAAGGCCTGAAGTGAAAGTGGCAAATATTTTCCCAGGTTTACTTTTGCTTTCAACAAATTGGAAGCATTGTAAAAATAGACTTAAAATTTGATATTAAGGGAAAGAAAATATGACACTTTTGTCAATTTAATATAAAATATAAACATTTGTTGTTCGGAGACTTTTTTAAGCCACACTACAGCATTTTTCAGAATTGTGTAACACAATGTGTTTGCTACAGTGGGATGGGGATTTTTGCTTTAAGGAAGAGGAATTCTGAAATAAAGAATTCTACAGCCAAAAGACATTCTCCTCTTGCACAGTGCCTTAGGTGCTGCAATCACTGTGAAGCTGAACACTTTCTGTTTGCTGCCTTTGCTCAAAGCTTACGGTAACTGTTCACCAGGGCTCCTGTGGCAGGGCTTTGAGCTGTGAGGGCAGTTTGTCACTTGCTTCATTCTGTTGGACACACAGGGTTGGCCTCATGTTCTTGTACCTTCAAGCCCATACATACAGTTCTTGCAGGATCCAGCTGCCATTGGCATGAAGAATTTCTTCCTACACCTTTGCTACAGCTCATCTTATGAATTTTAGTTTTTATGACAGAAACACAAAGCTTAGAGCACAGCAAAGCAGGCAGTGGTCACCTACATGCCTGGTCAGGATTATCCAGTGAAACACCTGCACCAAAGATTTGTGCCAGTCTGTGTGCAGTGCCTGTGGCCAGCTAAGTGTGCCAGAGTCAGCATGAAGAGCAGCACAAGTGGGAACAGCCCATAAGACCTGGCAGAGGTTGTGATGTAGGTATGAAGTGTGGGGGGATGAGGATGAGCATGAGGATGAGGATGGCTGCCATCACTGTTATATAACCTGCTGTTATGAGGGAGACCGCAGAGGGGAATGCTTGCCTGGCAATGACTCCCAGCTGGTGACAGAGAGAAGCCTTCTTTGGCTTTTACCCCTGCTTGTGTCTTTCTATTCCCATTGTTTTTAACACCTTTAGTAACTTGGAGGTTGGTATATATATCTTCACCTCCAGACCCCACTAATAAATCTTTGTGCATTAAGCCTGTCACAATGCCCTTCATGCACCACTTATTCAAATTCAGTGCTACTAGGTAAAAGTTAGCATGGTAAATGTGATTTAAGGTTGGCTTACTTGGAGCCTGTCAAACATATCCTTGTCAAATTCTTCTAGGCTTGATCAGAGTTTTTATCTCACAAGATATAATAGGCACCCAAAAATTTCTCTGTATCTTATGTGGATTCGGTGCCATTCATTCCTGTTGTTTTCTCTCCCTACAAAGACAGAATTTTAGCTTGAGAGAAGGATTGGCAAACCTGTACTGTCACAGCATCAAGTGCCAATAGGTAGATTGTCAGGAAAGATCAAACCTGAAATGCAGAGACAAAACAGGAAGATATTTTTTACTCTCTTTGTTGCTTGCTTGCCCCCATGCATTTACATAGTTTCTCAGATTTAAACAATTTTTTTTTGCATAAAATAGTCCTACCAGGTCCTCTGAGAGTATGAATTTATTCCTTGGCTACTATAGACTAATATCTATCCAGTTAAAGGCAATGGAAAGCATAATATTCTGCTTGCTAACTAAAGTCAGATTGCAGGTCATCTCCAAAGGATTTAACTATCTTTGTTGCTCGTGGCCATCCAGAGAGTTTATGTGATCTGTTTATGGGAGACTACATCACCCTAATTCTGTAAAAGACACCCCTATATGCTGCTGATGGAGCAGAAAGGATTAGTCAGTCTCTTGAAGTGCATCCCTCCTCTGCAGAGAGAGTTTAAATGAATAATCTATGTAAGGTACTAAAGTTTTAGATGGCTAAAGTAGGTAAAACTAATCCCAGCCTAAGTGCTCTGCTTCTCTTTATTGTCTGTTTTCCTAACAGAGCTCTTGCTGTAGCCTTATCTAAAGAGCACTCAGCAGCACTGTGTCCTTGCAAAGCGCCTGCTTGTGCTCTCTCCCTCAAGTCAGTGGGAGGTTTTGATTGCTTTTCACACCTGCAGAAATAAGCCTACTGCCCCTTCTTGTTTGCTACCAACGAGAGTATTAACTAGCCAAGACAGATGCTGCTATCACAGCAGCAGAACGTGTTCAATGGCTCGGCCTGTGGATCCTCCCATGCTTCTCGTGGCTGCCCAATTCCCTCCCCACCCTGGCAGGGCAGGAGATCACACTGTAATTATGCACGCATGTTTATTTCCACTTCTGAAGGTAACCAGGTATGGATTGCTCTCACAAAATAGTTGTCACCCAGGGAATAGAAGTGGAGCTGCATTTTGCTCCTGGTTGGGTACACCTCATTAGGCCCACAGCCCTTGGCTCAGCTCCTGCCAGCGTAATTGGAAGTGACAACGGTACTGTTTTGCCACATAGCATTGGCAGGAGCAGTGGGGTCAGGGGGACACACAGGGGGAGTGAATCAAAAATATTACTGAGATATCATGAGATTACTAAATAAGTAATACCTCCAGAAGGGTGTGTCTTAATTTTATTAAGAGCCGTTAAGGACAACCACCTATCTTAAATAACAGATGTATGACCATGTAATTATGAAATGCCAGTTAAAAGAATTAGCAGCAGACCACAGGAACTTCCAATATCAGTGATAAACAGAGCTAAATGGAAGAGACAAACTGATCTCCCATTTAATTTTCTTCTGTGAATCCACCAGAAAGACCTACATGTGTGTACTTGTTTTTAATGTAAATAAACTTCAGTGAGCTGTTCACTGGTGTGTGAAGGGGTCACCCTGGCTGGATGCCACATGCCCACTAAAGCTGCTCTATCACTCCCCTCCTCAGCTGGGCAGAGGAGAGAAAATACAAATTTTAGGCTTGTGGTTGAAAAAAGGGCAGGGAGAGAGACCACTAAGCAGTTACTGTCACAGGCAAAAGAGATATGAGTAGGGGGAAATTTATTACCAACCAAATCAGAGAAGGGTAATGAAAAATAAAACTGAATCTTAAAACACCTTCCTCCCACTCCTCTCTTCTTCCAGGTCTTAATTTTACTCACGATTTTCTCTACCTCCTCCTCCTGCAGCTGCCCAGGGGAACAGGGAATGGGGGCTGCAGTCAGTTCATCACACATTTTCTCTGATGCTCCTTCCTCCTCAGGGAGAAGACTCCTCACACTCTTCCTGTGTGATACCACCCATTGGAGACAGTGCTCCACAAACTTTTCCAAACCTCAGTCCTTCCCACAGGCTACAGTTCTTCATGAACTGCCTCAGAATGGGTCCCTTCCACATGGTTCAGTCTTTGGGAACAGGCATCTTGAGTGTGTGTCCCTTATGGGCTCACAAGTTCTGTCAGCAAACCTGCTCCAGTGTGGGCTCCTCTTCCATGGGTCCTGCCAGGAACCTGTTCCAGTGTGGGCTCCCCACAGGATCTGGCCACAATTGCCCAGTTTTTACCTGCCCTCTAAAATCTGTTATCCCAGAGATGCTACTGGTGGTGCTAATGGGCTTGGCCTTGGCCAGTGGTGATTCCGTCTTGGAGCTGGCTGGCTTGGCTCTGTCAGAGCTGGGAAAATCCTCTGGGATCTTCTCACAGAAGCTGCCCATGAAGTCTCCCCCTGACAAAACTTTGTCACAAGAAGCCAGTACATGGAGACCTCAGCCAGGCTCGTAAGTCCTGTAGGAAAGAAATTATTGTCAAACCAAAGAAGGGGGTTGTATTTAGCTTACAGTCACAGAGCACCTGTGAGCCTGCTGCTAAAATTGTCAGAGATGATACATCAAGCCAGGCTGACATTTCTCTAATCCTGTGTGATGTCTGCTGTATTCTGTAAGCAATCTCATTTGACCTTACTTGTGCCACTTAACATATGATCTTGGGGTCATTTGGAAATGAAAGGATCACAACAGGCAAATTGTTCACTTCTTCCCTAAAATATGGGAAATTTTCTGAAAAAATTTGTAGATTGGTTTAGAAGTAAAGTGGTCAAGTGTGAACAGAATCCAGGAATATTTTGGTCATCTTTTCAGGATTATTCCAAGAAATTTTCTGGAATTTGGCAACAGCATTTTCTCCGAACTTCATCAAGTAATACAGTTAACTAAGTTGTGCTCCAGTAATGTGCAGGGAAACCTGTGTTGTACCACTACTGAGTCCCATTCAGAAGTAAGATAGAAGACTGTGCCTATCAAAAGAACTATAAAATCTGAATATGATACTTAAAGGATTTGCTGACACAACTTGTAACTAGTTTAATTATATTATTAATTAATTATATAATTATGTACAGAGCTGTTCAATCAATGTATGGACCAACGAAAACATATGCTAAACATGAAATTTCTATTAAGTTTTGCAGCATAATCAAACCACATAGCACAACACACAGCCAAAACTGTCTTGCGGCTGATATAGTCTTAAGGGACATAAAAAATTAGAGCTTTTGGAAGTACAGCATTTCTTTATGTCAAAGATGATGGCATTGAAACAAATAAGATTGATTAGTCATATACTTGTCTTTATTAGTACTTCATAGGAAATAGATTTCTTGTTCTATGAAAATTTAATACTGAAAATAGCATTCATTTCCAACTGGAAGAAAAAGAAAACCATTCTTCAATTTATTTTGCATTGTTGAGTTGTATTTTTTCATTTCATAATGGAAGAAAACACCTGTTTTAATGGAAAATTATGCCTTTTATTTCTGAAAAGGAGCTGAAATGTCCTTTCAGGACAGTTTTGCAGTATTTTCCTGAAATATTATGCAAAAAAAATATGCCTCATGAGGAATAGCCTGCTCATATAAATATTTTTTATTTTATTAATCAGTAATTTCTGACTAGAAATGGCAAAAAATACTCTCTTTCAGTCCTAGACAATGTAACATATATAGGTCTGGGATAATTCCATTGGTTTTAATTGATTCTAATTTTTCCTATTGTAAAAGAGTTCAGTATTATATCTCAAAATCTGTTTGATACTGTGTAAATCCTTCTAGTTTCCTGATATAACAATGTTAAACTCTCTGACGAAGGTCTATTTTTGCACAGCATTTGGAAAGAGAAGGCATTTTTCCTTCTTCTTATGACATATTCAGAACCTGTAGTCTCTGCCATTACTACAGTGTTTCTCTTCCTTTTTATTTGCTTTTATTCCAACCTTGCTTCAGTCTCTTGCATGGCTCTGGGTTCACTGTTCCCCCTTCTTTCCTCCCAAGCATTATAAAGGCAAGGAGAGCTTTCATTTTAAAAGGGTTGAACTGTGGGTGCAAGTAACATGGAAAAGTGCACCCTACCCTGTATTAGGTTTAGGGAGGCAGGTACAGGGCTTGACTTCATTTGGAACTGTTTCTTATTTAGCTTCTTGAAGCTAGAGACTGGCATCTTGGTTCCATTGTTCCCTTATGTTTTCCAATGTGCTTCATTCACAAGGAAAAGTGGGTATTTGTAAGGCAGAACCAGCAGCTGTTTGGAAAAGAAAGAAGCAAATATTAGCTCTGCCAAAGGCCATTATATAGGTGGAAAAAGTAAAAGTAAGCATAATTTGTGCCTCATAAACCCACAGGGCTACATAGCCATGCTGGGTCATGACCATTGGGTTCAGGACAGCCTCTCAGGGAGCAGTATGCGTGCAGAATTAAGCAAAATAATAAGAACTGGATAAAAAGTACAGGCTCTTGAAATACTAGTAACAGACTTGCTCTGTAGCTCTTTTTTTTTTTTTTGTTTGTTTTGTTGCTCCTGTGGCAAGACAACCACCTAGGAAAGTCAAGAATGAAATGGATTTTGTCTTTGGAGCTGTGATGTAAATGGTGCTTAAGGACATTTTGCCTCAGATTTGTCCATTCCTCTTATGTACTTTCCATCTCTGTAAAACAATTATGAATCCAGTGCTATTTCTACTGACTTCTTTGCCTGCCTGTGCCTTTTCTTGCCTTCAGAGAATCCTGCATGAAGCTTTTGGTACCTGTCCTAATTTTTTTTTTTTTTTTTTACTTTGTGCTGGGGCTATAAAAAAAAAAAAAAAAAAAAAGACTGCCTGCCAAAGTGTCATTTCTCATTTAGGAGTGCTGTTCATTTTATCTGGCTGTAGACTCTCTCCTTGTTCACTGCCTTTCCTTAGCAAGTGAGAAAGGTAGCCCCTTCCTCGGAGCCATATTTCACATGGGATAAATCTATCTCACACAAGCAGCAGGAAGGGATTTGTCTGTGCTGTGTGTCTAATCCAGTGTAATTCAGAGCAGATGGCTCAGGGAGCTGTGCATGTGGCCACCTGCAGCAGCAGCCCGGCTGTCCCCATGCCAGCCTGGCAATCCCCACCCACCCGTGCCACCAGAGGGGCAGGAGGCTCCCCCTGCGGGAGTCCTCAGAATCTTTTCACATGCCTGCCTTATTTAATTATTTGTAATCTTCTGGAAGCAGGTAGTTAACCTTAAACCTCATTCTGTCCCTCAAAATCCGGTGAGCTGGAGGGTGTGGAGGAGGGCTGCTATCCTGTTAGCGGCTTAGCGCGCCGGGCTGGAGCCCCCAGGGACACAGGGAGCTGAGGTGCAGTGTGTGATGCTCAGCTGAGACGCCTCCATTTGGCAGTGAGAACTTGCTGTTTTCCTCTTGAAGAATTGGGTTAGACAAACCCTAGGTTTGTAGCTGACAGTGGGTGTCCCTAGTAGGGACTGAGAAGGGCTGACTTCTCTAGTGGGTCTCATGGAATCTCCAGCTTAAGTGTCCTATAGCAGGCTGTCAACTCTGACAGGTGTTGTAAAGGACAAAGTCAACAGGCTTTAGTCAGAAGGGAGAAAGGATGTGGTTTCCTTCTGACCCAGTCATACACGCAGGATGGAAGGCCTTAAGTTCTCAAAAAATCATGAGCAAGGCTCATCACAATCCAATCACAAGATATTATGGTGTCAAAATTAAAAAAAAATGGCATTTGAAATACATTCTGATCTTTAAATTTAGTCAAGAGGTTTTTTTTCCATAGTCTGGAGGGCCAAAAACTTTTTTTTTTAATGGAAGCTGACAATCTGTCAAAATAATTTAAGTATAGGACCTTTATGAAAGATACCAAATATAGCAGTGTCACAATAAAAATCACTGACTTTGGATCCATACTTTGCCTTGAAGCACACAGAGTGACAGGCCTCAGAATTTTCATGCCAGCTAAAGCAGTTGCAGATCACATCATTATTTACCTAAATGAAACATAGAACTCTTTTACCAAAATGTTTTCAGCCGGAAATCAGCCTAATTAGTGGATTCAGACTGGATACTTTTTCTGTCTCCATCAATCCAATATTTGAATGGCTCATAAAATTAAAATATACTAAAAATTTCAAGGTCACTGTCTGCACTAATTGAAGTAGACTCTCTTTTCTATGAAAAACTATTTGCTTTTTTTTGTTTAACATGTGATTTTGCATGTGGTCTGTTAATGCTACAAGTTTATGGAGTGATTGTGTTCAAAAGAGATAAGATTTGAATCTGAAATCAGGGTAGTTTGTGGTTTTGGTCATTAATCACTGTAAGGTCAGCTATTAAAAAAAATATTGGTATTTAATACGTAAATCCTTCCTCCTTGTATCTGCTTAAAAGGACACATTGGCAGTATATAGGCATGAGCATATACACATTCCCCACACAGTAGGCACAAAGAAGAGCAGAATATTACATTAAAAAATGTATTTGACAAAAGGATAAACTCAGTAATTAAATATTCAAATTCCAATGCACCAGGTAGGGATAAGCTTAGAAACCCAGCACCAAAGTAATACATTTATTGCTAATGAGTTTAATTTTACTCTTCTGCTCCACAGTGGGGAAGGGAAGAAAAACATGGGAAGATCACATAAACCAATCCTGCACCTGTAAGAAGATAAGTTTGCTTACCCTGCCTCATCTTGATGTATTCTCATTTCCCTGATTCACACAGGTCTTGCAACAAAATTCTAATCCTAATCCTTGATGCTTTTTATGTGTTCAGTTATCACAGAAATGAAGGATACCATACCTAAAGGGGCAGTGTCTGAAGCTCTTCTCCTTTGAAAAGAGGGGGAAATGAAGTGTAGTGAGTAGAGTCCCTGATTTTCAGTAAGGAATTGATATCATGATCAGCACTAGAGGCAGACAGCTGCTTGTACAGTGTCTTTGCATCCAGCCTCTCTATTTGGAACCCTCCCTTTTGGTAAGCTTGGCCATTTTACTTTTGTTTTGGTGAGAAAAATGAAAATTCTGTGTCTGTCTCTGAATTCTGACTATTATTAGATAGATGTGTGCATGGATGTAGATATGTACAAGCTTCTCTGGACAACGTGTTTCTGTGTCTTTACTTCACACTAAAGAATTTTTCAGGAGTGTTTTGAGTTTTTTTTCCAAATTGCCTGTATATTTTCACAGACTTATTGAAAGACAGCAATCAAAACCCTGCATGTACTTTTTTCTTTCACAACAAACCTACAAAAAGCCTATCCTAAAAGGAAAGTAGTGGTTTGAAATCTCTCCTGGAAGGAATAGAATAGTTGTACTGTCAGTACCTGGACCAATGCAGACCTATGTGGTGTCTGAGCCTTCAGTTTCAGACAGAGAATGTACAGTCATATAAACATCTACCAGAGATAAGATATACACAATAAATTGAAACAGAAAATTTGTATGTGTGTGAAAGAAAAGGGAAGAGAGATCAATGAAGAGGCAAGGACGTACTTCATTTCTGTCAGTTCTTACTGTAAATTTGAGGAAATCAACTGTTGCCACCTGTGATCAGAGAACTGTGTATAAATTCAGTTTTCAGATAGCTTCAGAACTGTGTGATGGTGAGACAGGAACGGAGACAATTGCTCTGTGTACTTTCAGTGTCTGAGATTTATACAGTCAGCCATTGACTGATGTGCTGCATGGAAGTCATTTATGAAAACTGCTGAAGAAACGTATTTTCATAGAAGTCAAAAATCTGGTGCCATGTTGTGGACTTCAAAAAACAGAGCCCTGTTTTTTGCCTGCTTCTTATCCCACATACATGGAGAAATTTCCAAATGCTCTCCAAGGTTTTCTGCAAGACCAGCACTGCAGGTCATTGGTACCCTGCTATTATGGTGACAGAATTCAGAATTCAGCGGAATTTTAAAAATTGTAGATTATCTCCTGCAAATCTGGGTGACTTCTTCCTTCTGAGACAAGCAGAAGGTCCAAACAAAATGTGTGGGATATGAATTCACTCAAAAAGGTCTCATTGGAGTAGTATTTATCTAAGTGCTGTAGGATGCGTGCACCTAAGATAGGTCAAAATTTAGTGACCAGGACACCAGGTCACTACATCTACTGATTTGGTTTTTTCTTTGCTTACTGGAGCAATTGAATGCTTGCTGTAGGTCAGCAATTTTATTCAGGCACCCTAGGCCAGATTCTTTACTTTGAATAAATGAAAAATTATTCAATTTGAATAATTGGAATTCAGATTATACCCATATATACAAACTGAGAAGTGTCCCCAGTTCCTCTAGCATTTCTTCCCAGTATTTTAAAAGAACTCTGCCTTTGAGGGAGAGGGCAATACAGACAGAAAAAAAGTGTGAGTGATGTAAAACTTGAATACAGACTAATTTAGATGTTTTTATAAAGTCTTGCAGACTTCTCTCCACAAACCATTAAGTCCTAATTGCCACACTAATGTTATTTTATATTGTAAGTGCAGCTCCCGAGTCCTGATATTATGGCACCCAGTGGAATTAAAGCAGGCACTTAGCTTTACCACCTTCTCTGCTGTAACCTTTTCAATCTGTGATTATTATTCTGTCGATGCACACTTGTTCATTATTACTTAAAGGTGTCGTCCCTTCCTCCAGGAAGACATTCTGCTGTGTAAATTAGGGCCATAACTAACCTGGTTCAGTGCTGAAGCAAGCGCCTTTCTTCTGACAAGACATGAATCAAGGGATTCTTTCCCCCCAGTGGAAGGAGCCTCTCTCCTTCATTCCTAATAAGGGCAATGCTGAGGTGGTTTAAAAGGCTCTTTTCTCTTAGAGGGGTTTGATCTGTGATAATCTCCTATAATCTGGATACTAGGAGCAAACTGAGTATTAGGTCTGGATCGTAAATCCACTCTCAGCCTTTTAAAAAATAATTTATTTATTTCAAAACTCATTTGAATCCATTACCTTCCTTTTCCCTTCCATAAAGGACATTAAGAAAATGTCTTTCAAATTTGATTACCTAATATTAGTTAATCCCACTTCTGGTAATTGCATTTCTCCTTCAGGAATTTCACAACCCTTTTAGAAATTGTACAGTCTTGGATTGCAAACTACATGTTATAACTCCACATCAGCTTCTCAGCTCATTTTCTTGCTCTGAATATAGATGCAGCACAGTTCAGGAAACATTATAATTTCCATTTTAACTCACTGTTAAAGCTCTTAGAGTTATATTTTCTAGATAAATCATCCAATGAATTTTGTTTTGTTTCTGTTGTGTTTTCATAGCAAACCTTAGTCTCATTTTCAGATATTTTTGCAAAAGGAGGTTTTATTCTAGGATTTGTGATTATATTGCTAATTTCAGCTGTTACATTCCCAATACAGCTATTTGTGGTAAAACTAATGTTATTACTTCTAGCCCCTTTCTGTACCAGAACAATTTTGTCTATGGCCAAGTGATGAAGAGGACAAGACAAACAGCAAATAATGAGTGGAGAATACTTGTACTCATGTGAGAGTACTGTACCCTAATACAGGCAGTGGTAGAAAGACCATTCCTCCTGCAGTCATGTGCATGAAAAGTAACTGACAAAGATATTTAAGAGTTGAAGACAACGTGTAGTGAGCAAACCACACCAACACCACACACATTTTGAATCTGTCTGGGTTGTCACCAACGGAGGTAGTAAAGAGAGCATCATTCCTTCATCAGCTGCTTTGTATCAGGTGAAAAATAACAAGGGACAAAACACTCAAGGGAAATTATTATCACTGTGGGAAAATATCCCCCTGGTCTTTCGGGAAAGACTGCTGACACAGAAGAATTTAGATGTACCTCTGTTCAGAATATTTGGGGTTGAAGT
This sequence comes from Melospiza georgiana, assembly GCF_028018845.1. Lineage (NCBI taxonomy): Eukaryota > Metazoa > Chordata > Aves > Passeriformes > Passerellidae > Melospiza > Melospiza georgiana. The sequence continues at coordinate 42,229,355 of NC_080432.1, read as the reverse complement.
TTTGAGCAGAAAGCATATGTGTATAATTCTGTCAATAGTTATTTCATATTTAGCTCTTCTTTTCCCACTCTGGTTTAAATTTAAGGGTATAAATTCTTGAATGACTGGATATTTATTTTGGTGGATTTTGAAAAACATATAGTATCTGTATGGGATTTCATTCTGAACAACAGCGTTGCCCATCTATATATACCACAAATAATATGGGTAATGGGAACATGCCTCACTGCATTCTACATTTATGGGAATGAAGTTATATAACTACATAAAATAAATATTTACAGCAATTAGCTTACTAAACATATAGAGCAGACACTCAAAAAATATTCAGGAGAGGATAAGGCACTTGAAGGGTAGGAGATCCTCTCTTCACTAAAATGAAATCCAGGTCACCTGTCCAGGAGATTAATTCCGAAGCTGCTCACCTGGTATCATCCATATTAATGCCAGATGCAATTTAAACATGGTGACATTAATAGCAAATCTAAAATATCTGACATAGTAATATATTTTAGCTCTTTGAAGACTGGCTCACCAGTTTGATATTCTTAAATGTCTATGCTTTACATCCTGCTGAAATCATGATAAACTTAGGGGCTCTGTTTAGTCTGTATTTATGGTCAATTTTTTGCTCTATGAATTCTTCTGGAGAAATCTCACTGAAATGGCCACCCCCAAATTATTACTTAGGAGTGAAAATATAGCAATGTCCCCAGTATTGATCTGAGTTCATGAACCCATTGAGACAACACTAAAAGATGATAGCACATCTCCAGAAATTTGAGTCCTCGGTTTGTGGCTGATGAAGAATCTCAGTATATTTGGTTGGCTTGTTACAGTGAATAATTCAAACAACTGTAATTGTAATCATCAATTACAATTACAGTTGTAATTGCAAGTCAGTGCAGTCAGCAGCAAAGTTGCAGCAGAGTAACTGACAATGCAGCATGGCCAGAAATCACATCAGCCATGTTCATTCTCCTGTTGTGTGCAGCTACTTCATGGCACTGACTGGGCTGGTGTGTACAGCAGATGAAAAACAGCCTCTTGGATGAAATAAAATGATAAATCAGTAAAGAAAGGAAACAGAGAAGGAATGAAATCTCATTGGGGGATGGGAAAGGGGGCTGGAGGGCTAGGAGAGAAGGTGATGAGTCCTCGAAGACCAAGCTAGAGATGTAAGTTCCTTCCACTTCAAATAAACTCAAATTCTTACAGGCTGATCTAAATAGCAGAAGTGGGGTTCCCCTTCTGGACTGACTTTCTGCAGGGTTCTGTAACCAAAATTCCCCAAGGGAGGGAAATGTTCCTGAATCTTATTCAGATGTGCTCAGTGGTCTTTGTAGGGGAAATACAACCTGGGTGGCTTCATCCCCCAGATTCTGGTGGCCCAGACCAGCAGTGATGCTCTGATTTGGGCACCCAGCAGGTACAGAAAACTGCAGCCCAGAAGTTGCTGCCAAACATGTATTGCTCTCATCTGCATTCATGACTTCTAACCAGTGCTACCCATTAGTCAACACTCAGAGTTTCACAGGCAGCTACATTTTAATCATTTGGGTCTGTGCAGTCATTTTGGATGTGCTTGTGCAGCAGCCCAACCATACAGCAAGCAGAGGCTCTCTGGCAGCTGTTAAAAGCATTTGTACTAATGGCCTCAGGCCTGTTTGCATTTTCATGCACCTGCTGAGCTTGGAATTGGCCTCACAACCTGATTTTAAAGGTCCACAATCCCGCTGGGGTTTCTTCAGTAGAAAGCCATAATTTATGGCCTTCTATTAAACAAGAAAAAAAAAAAAGACATCATCTCCTACTGCCCCAAAATTCAGGAACACCAGTTTCTTAGGATCAAATTGGTACTATATTGAGTGTTTCATATCTGATTTCTAGATATTATTACACAACCTGGTAGCATGCAATGATCTCTTAGAAAATGAATCTTTTTTTCTACAGAGGTTTTTTATTATATGCACATTCAGAGGTATATTTGAAAACAAGAACAAATATCTGGTCTTTTTTTCTCAAATCTAGGTAAGGAAGTCACTGTTTGAGGTGCTGGAGTTATGTTTGTTTGTTTGTTTTTCAGGTTTTTTGCATTATGACCCAAAGTTTCATATTTTATGAAGTTGCTATGTGTTTTAATGTTGTTGCTGTTTCTGTTGCCAAGAACTTTGGTCTGCATTTAGTGACAGTGAAGCACACAGAAGGTGCACTGTATCCTACTTGTAAAAGAGTAATATTCTCATCATCTCTGCAAATACTCGCCTGTCCATTTCCAAGTCCCTCAGGCAACCCAGTTGCAGAGGATAAGAACTATCTTGTTTTAAAGTCAAGCTTGAGAGACTCAAAGGCAGGAACTCTAAAAGAAGAGGAAGTATTCCTCTTTTTTTCTTTTCATCTGGAAAACTATTCCAGAACTTTTTTCTTTTTTGTCCTAGTTTTAATTCTGCTGTGCTTTATTTTTCAGGTTGTGAATTTTGGAAGGAATTCTTTGCTTCTTTATGGAGAAGGGGATAAGGATGTGCAGCCCATCAGGCTTTGGGACAGAGTTCTCCGAAGTTTTCCTAACGGTACTTTCTCTGAAATAACTAGTGTCATATCACAGGATACTAGGATAGAATGATTTATTAGGCATGGAATAGCTGTATCTACCCTGTTCCAACATCTCCATGCCTCATGTCTCAGCTGTGACCTGTGCAGTGATCCTCTTTGGATTCTGCTTCAGCAGTCTTTGTGCATGACTGTTCCATGAGTGATAGCATGCAACTCCCTGCTGCAGCAACACTTGGATCTCATCCGTCTGATGAGCACCATTTTTCTGTCTATGGCACATCACATTTATGAGCCTAATTACTTGAATTTTCCCTTCTCTGACTCATGTACAAAAGAAGGAAGATTAACACATCCACTCTTTGGATTTTACTTTAAGTCTCATCAAGACTCAGGGAATAAAGATGGCATTTCATGATGCCTGTGCCTTCTCAGATCGTGCATTTCATGCCTGTGAACCAACAGCACTGTCAAAGAGGAACAGCTTCCCTGAAACAACAGTCTTTTCTTCCTGTTCAGACACCTGTCTTGTGATTTGACACATAAATGGTATAGGTGGTGTTTAACAGCCCAGCATTAAACTAGTCTGCATTATTCATTGAAGAGAAGAGGATAGGAGTATTGATACTTTTAAAATAGACTAGTCCCACAGAAGGAACTTAAAACGTGTCATCTAAGCTATCCATTCAATTTCTCATTGCATGAAAAATATTATGGGCCAACTTTTGCTATAAGTTGATGCCCATCTCTGTAAATGTACAGGTAATCAATGGAGCATTTTCCTCTCCTGTTTGCAAACTAAGATTTGTGGATTTAAAAGTTATTTTCTTCTTGTACAGGCCATTGATTTTCAGTGTTTCTCTTTCCCACCAGTGTTTCTCTTTCCCTAGCCTTGTGTCTGGGTGCCTCATTTGACTGAGTATAACATGTGATGCTGCCCTACCCCAAGAAGCAAGGTAGCTAGCTAAAGCACAACGTCCTCAGTGAATGCAGAACAGTAGCTCCCCATGGCAGAACACAAGTCCTCATTGACAGGAGACTTATCTGCATCATTTGATGGGAGCATCAGCTGAATAAATGCCCTAACAGAGGAGCTGAGACTTCACTGTGGTCGTAGGAAATGAATGACCCCTTTCACCACCAATTAACTTTATTTGAAGCGCAGATGTCTCCCAGCTGGAATGAGATGCAGCTTATCAAATAATCTGCTTCTTATAAATAAGAGGTTTCTGCTCTCTCTCTCTCCCTTTCTTCCACTAGTGTTTAATGAAAAATGTAAATGTTCATTTGTCGCCAAGCTAGGAAACCTGTACGTCATAAACCATGCAGATAAAGAGTGCAACATGTACACATGTGCATGGGGATATATATGCTTGAATACAAATGCCTGCACTTGCTGATATATCTGTATCTGGATGTGTATTTATATCTGTGACATTTGCCATCTGTTGGAAGTGTAATACTGGGAATAAGCATCTGGCACTGTTTCATGTAGTAGGGCCTTCTGACAGCTGATGCTAAGGAATGCTGTACCTCTGGGGATTAAGGAGTGGTTAATTAGGACAAGGAAAACATACTGCAGAACATAAAATTCCTATACTGAAAGCAAGAGTTTCAAGGCATTCTGATTTGGTTTTCATCTGGCCCACAGCCTAAAACCAACCCTAATTTAATGTTTTCAGAGGGATTTCATAATCATGTTTAGGGGAATTTAAAGGTGAAATATGCAAGATGTTAATAAAGGTTCTTGATAATTCCACATGCAGAACTGCTCACTTACAAACACTGAACACAGAGAGTCACTGAGAAAAAGTTCCAGAGAAATGGGCTGCAAGGGGTAGAAGGGGGTACTGTGAGCACCATATGGGGTACTGTGGGTTACCCACGGGCTAATGGGCGCAAAATATTGTAAGCAGATGTGACATTCAAGCTGTTCAAAGACTAAAATATTTTCTTAGCTATCAGGTACAATTATTCATTGTTCTCTGGATAAGAATGCTTAAATTTGCTGTATTAAGTTGCTGCATTTATTGCTCTCATTCAGAAACCTCCAAGGATTGTGTTTTGTTATGTGTCTTTGCAACCTTTTTCTGGGTGAAGAGTGAGAAATGAAACAAGCAGGCATTTGGAATATTATTTTCTTCTCTTGCCAGAGCAGATCAGTCCCATGATTTGAAATACAAACAAGGTTAGCAAAGTAAAATCTGCCACCTTTTCAATCTCACATCATGTTGGGCAGAGACACCTCTCATTTCTTTGTTATGCATTGCTTTACAAGTGAATTAATCCCAATTATAACCTTGTAAAGAGTGTAGTTTGGAGACATCAAATGGGTTATCTTCCTCAAAAAAAAGTGGGAAAGTTTGCTGTTCTCTACAGCTGGCAAACTCAGAAATAACATTTGAAACCAGAAATATATTCCAGTTCATGTAATCTGTAAGGATATAAATGTAAGGAAATAGTCTGGTCTGCTTTGCTATGCATATGTACATACATAGGCATACACACACTTTTATTTTCATTTCATACAACCATTTGGTTCTTAGCAGACAACAAATGAAACCCACATAATCACTATTTTCAGAAATTTTCATTTTGTCATCTTGCTTAATATTCTCCAGGATGATAGGATGATGTTTTGGGGATTTGGGTTGGATTTTTAGCAGGTTTGTGTAATTTAAGAGTAGAATCATATCTTCTTCTTTCAAGCCAATGACATACATTTTTAGGAAAAAAGCAAGTTCCACTATTATAAAACACCTCAAAAAATGAACTTACAGGAGTTTCATATGCATATGCAGATGTCTTTAATTATTCCCATAGACCTCACTTTAAACTCTTTAGCCCCCCTAATATCTCAGACTTGTCTTTTCTGAAGGCTCCTGTTGATCTCTGCTGCTTTCCTTACTATCTGCACTACCTGGCCTTTGCCCCTAAAACATGGTTGGTGCAGCTGCACATCAGACCATCCCATATTTACTTGAGAGACATCATATAAACATCTCAGTGTAGAAGTTCTCTCTTCGTCTCTCTTCTGAGATAAGAGGGCTAGGCCATCAAAGCTATCTCAGCTCCTCAATGATAAGTGAAAATATTTATTGCACCAAGCGGGTGGGCATCTATGAATCATTTCAGGAAGCACAGATGTGCAGTTGTGCTCAAAAGTGATGCAAAAAAGAATCCCTACTATGGTATTATGGCAGTACAACAGAAGAATAATCCAACCCAGAGGTGCTGAGTGAGGTACACACAGGAAAACAGAGCCAAGGTAGAGATTGGTCAGATGGTGTGTGGAGGACCCTGGGGCCTTAATTGCACCTTAGCAATTAGGGCATGGATTCAGAATGTAGCCCAAACTACAGAGCTGTCTTCAGCAGCTCTCAGAGGGGGGCAGAGGAAGCCACAGGATAATTCCAAAGGCTTGCTTTGTTGATAGCGGCAGTAGGGCAGTGGCTGGTAGCACCTGAAGGATGACCACCACCCATAAGTAGCTCCAACCCTTTCTGAGGCCTGGCCACTTGCTGACTCAATGTGAGGCCTCTGCCTCATCTCTGAGTCCCTGAATCCTCCTCCTCCCAAGTACTGTCAGCACAAAAGGTAGTTACCCAGCACCTGTTTAATTTTGCTAAGTATTTGCAAATCAGCTGGTGTGGATTGAGCCTCATTCATTAATGCTAAATGAATTAATATTATGATTAACCATAATAAATGCAGCTGCTAGAGTGTGGAATGTATTACCTTGGTTCTTTGGCAACTATCCATTATTTTAAAACGGCATCTGTTGGCTTACTTCTTTTAATTTTATATGAGAATGTGAAAGAGTATCCTTTTTTAAGTATGTGATATATTTTGAAAATTCATGGCTGCATATGTTACTAATATTTAAAATGAACTCAATGTCTAAATTAAAAACAACCCAGATGTCATGTTCAGAGCGAAGTAGCAACATAATAAAAAAATCCAAGTGCACGACAGTGGAACAAGGAAAAAAAAATTACTAACTCACTACAAGAACTCCTTTAAGAGTTTTCAGTGCAACATAAATGCAACATGTCATTAATGGCTAATATGAACTGCCATCTGGACAGTTGGATTATGTAGATTCTGGCACTGGAGGTGTCATTCATCTCAGAAAGTGTGAGAAAAACAGAGAGTTTGAAAAATGTTCCGAACAAAGTTTGACTGGATCTCTCTTGAATCTATTAATGCTGTTGGTGAGAAAAAGTTGGAGCAAAAACCTACAGAAAGTTGGGTCCTAAATCTAAAAATGCTAGCTCTTCGGTCTGCAGATTTTAGATCAGTGTTTAGAGTACTCTAGTAATATAGACTTGTACAAATGTAACAACAGGAAAAGAGGTGAAATGCCTTTTACAAAATCTTTTTCATGCATTCCAAAAAGGTATGTATTTCTTGATTCCTGCTTTATACCTAAAATTCTCAAGTCCAAGACTGAAGTTTGTGGTAAAGAAAAAGCAAATGTCTAAATTTTAAAGACAATTAAAAAATAATTACTTCTTAGGTTTCAAAGCAACCCACAGAATAACAAATAAATGAAAAGCAGGGCCTTTTTTTTTTCCCAAGGATGTTTTTTTACTGTACATTTTGTAGCAAAAGAAAAAAAAAAAGAGAAAGAAAATAAAGGAAAAAATATTCTGATCACAGGGATGTCGTTATCTAAAACTCCAAGTAGGAAACATGACGAATACGAGATCAAGTACACAGCCATGTCACAATATATCTCTGAACTTTTAAAAAAAAATATACATAGAGTTTTTTCATGTATTATTTTCTCTGTGCCTTGCATACTTTCTCCACCTCTTTTACAAAATCATAGTTACAATGTGCAATTTCAGAATGGTTCCCAACAGCTGATCAAACAAATAAATAAATAAATGACAGGACAGTTGCAGTAGCCAGCAGAATGCTTGAAATCACAGTAAAATTGGTAAAGAAAATAAATTCTGCTGGATGGGCCATGTGTATTTCTACAACCACAGCAATGCTCACCAAAAACCAGTCTGAGACTCTGTTTACAAACCCTGAAGAGCTCCTGTTACAAGTGTCTTCCTGAGGATGAGAGACAGGGGAGTAGCAGTGCACCAGACTGCGGAAGGGCTTTATGTAATGCAGGGGAGACATGGCTCACCCGCTCCTCAGTGATACTCAAATTTTACTCAGCTTCTGTGGCTAATTTGGAACATAACCAATCACCTGAAATACACAAAAACTTAATTTTCCTGATGTTACTGATACAGTAAAGACATGTCATGGTGACCGCACAGACAAGGAGCTTTTGTCACAGCAGGGTGCAAGTCTCTCCTTTTAGTGGAGTGAGAGCATGACCCCTACCAGAAGCCACTGCTATCCATAACGTGGAGAGGTCCCAGGAGCTACTTTTGTTTTCCTTTTCTTTATCCTTTATTAGGATATCCTGATAACTATTTTCCCTATCTTTTATAGCAACATCCCTACAGATATCAATATCTGCTGCAATCTGCCTTGAGCATTGACAAGAAGAGATTATGAAGGAGATGGAAAAAAGAGGATGATTTTTTTTAATTTATCCCTAGATTTAATTTTTCCTAGGACAAAAAGGGATGGTATTAGAAGTGAGTTATACAGTACATCAGATATTTGACCTTTGTACATATCCTCCTTTATGGGGAGGATCTGGGGAATTTGATGAGGCTGAAAACAAAACCAAAATATGCATGGAAACATACCTTGTCTTGTGGGAAAAAAGCAACTCAAAAGCAGTAACAAATCAAAACAGAAGAGAAATAATTAAATACCAAACAAAAGTCCATTCAACAACAAATATTGTTTGCCCATATGTCACAGTTTCACAGTTAAGACCATGAGATTATGCTAAACAATTTACTCTGATCTTCCCCTGTGGGTGCCCTGCCTGCACTTTTGAGAAAATTCCTTGGAATGACAACCAGATATATCCTAGCACCAGTCATATCCACAGAAGTGTATTTCTGTGGTTAAGGAAAAAAAAAAAAAAAAGAGGTGCCATTATAAAAACCACCAAAAACAAAACCAAAGAAAGAAAGTAAAAAGAAACCCTGTAAAATTAAATTTCTGTTGTTAAACCCCTTTTCATCCTCCTTGTTTAATCTTGGGTGAAGGTTCACCAGGAGTCTGAGTAACTTTTGGAAAGCAATGCTAAATACAACTAGCAAATTCCTTGAAACATTCACGCATGGTTTAGTAGGGGCCAGACAGGAATGGTACCATATGTGCCTATTCACATTTCATGATCCTCCTTTTCCTTTACTATTCCTGTAACTTGCTTGCCTATCTTTTTGGCCAGTAGAACAGAAAATGTTTCCTCCCCTCTCTTTCCAATTGCACGGCCCTGAAGCAAACCACACTTATAACACATGAGGGGAGAAGAGAAGGGGGGAGACACTGATATTTACACCGTGCTTTCCATCACCCACTCTGAGCTCCCGAAAGTCCCTTTGGCCCCTGTTAGGTCATTGTCATCATACTGCAACAGCATGCCGTTGACCGAGAGGCTCCTCTTTGTCCAAATGTTTGTTATCTTTTTTGGGTAGGTGCAACACTGGGATGTGGCAAAGTCCCCCATGTCAAAAGAATGGCTACGTTTAGTTTTGCCCTCCAGAGGCAACATGAGGAAGCTGCGGAACTTGGACTCTGATTGGCCCAGCAGTGGCTCTTTGTCCGAGTGGTGGGCCACTGTGGAAGTTCTGGAGTCTGTCACTTCCTCCTTTTTCTGACACTTCAGTTCCAGGGAGGCAAAAGCTCCCATTAGCCGGTCAATATTGTGTTTTGACCGGGAAGGAGGCCTCCATTTACTGGACAATGTGCCCTGTTCACTTTGGAGGCTGTAGTTGTCACAGTCACGGCTATTTGCGGAGCTGGAGGAAGAGGAGATGCTGCTCCGCGCAGACTGGCAGTTAAACTCCATAAGTTCATTTCTCACCACCACTTTGGGATTGACTTGGGGCAAGACACCGTTCTGAACTGGTTGTGCTCCATTTGTCTGTGAGTAGACGTTGCTGACATTAGACATCTTGCCCTGGGAATTGTTGCAGACCTTATAGCGGACCATGAGAATTACAATGAACACCAACAGGGTGGCCACAATGATGCCTCCAATGATCAGAATCATGGTCCCACCCAGGAACTGGCTGTGCATCGACTGGCACTGAGGGTAGTCTTCTTTGGTGAAGAACTGGGCACATCCCACAATATTGGTGGCAGTAAGGGTTGTGGCCGTGTCATCCCACATTGCCAGGACGCAGAGGTCATAGCCTGTTCCAGAAACAAGGTTGGTTACAACAAAGGCCTTGTTTGTAGCTGGTATCATCCTTGAAAAGAAAAAAATTTAAAAAAAAAGAAAGAAAAAGAAAAAAGAATTGGTTAGTCTTGGAACAAAGGTAAAAGAAAGAACGGAGATTAGAACAACGTGATATTAACTGCTCCGAATACTGGCAGAGAGGAGCCATAAATTCAGAGCCATAAAATTCAAACAATCATTCCAGCTCCCCAGCTCCTGAGGATTCAACATCTCAACATTCAGTAACACGCAAGTTTTGAAGGCCAGCTCTCAGCTGTGCAATAAAAGGAATAAGAAAAAGCAAACTGAACTAAACTGGGGATTCTTTTCCTCCTCACTTGCATCTGTCATAATCTGAAATATATTCAAACTTGAACAAATAACTCAGAATAAAATCATACAAAGAGCAGCTCTTTATGAGTATGTAAATGACCCTTGTGCTTGCTGAGACTCAGCGTGGCAGTTGTCACATCCCTTCACAGGTGCCTGAACATTTACTGTCTCACATCGGCAGGTTACTTACCTTGTGAAGGCAAAGGTCTACATTCAGTTTTCTCATTGACTGAGAATGAAAGGCAGGCAACCATTTCTCTCTTTTTCTCCACTCTCCCACTTACTTTCCTCATCCTCCTACTCCCCACTGTGGGAAATATCTCCTAAAAATGCAGCTACCATCATCATCTTTGCCAGAGATTTATCACTGCAACCACCTTCCCCTGTGTGAGTGAGAAAGGAACGCTGGCATTGGCAGTATGGGCTGTGGAAGTGTGAGGAGAGGTAGGAAGATATAGGTGTGGAAATAAGAAGGTTTCTTTAAAATAAAAAAAAATCTACTCATGTATAAATCCATTTCCAAAAACCAAATAGCTGGGCCAAAGCTGTGCTCCAAGTTGGAACATTTATGGAAGTTGTTCTTTGCTGCCACAACACTTAAGCAATCATTTGAACTCATGCAATATTAGAGCATCACTAGCATTCAAAATTAGCAGATGGGAATGAACGTGGTCTACCCCCATTTCAAACCAGTGAAAATTGTAGCACATTAGTGGAACAGAGTGGAGAATCCCAGATTTAGTGCCTGGTGGGCAGTCAAGAATAACACCAGAGAGATAACCCATGCATCTTTTGCATTACTGCCACATTACAGGCTTGGGTGAGAGAAAAAAGCCGAAATTAAACCAGCCCATTATAACTTACACCTGCAGGTTTTTTGCATCAGCAACAAGGGAGCCCATACAGGCACTCAGAGCACACAGTGAGCTGGTGTGACTGTTTGGGAGGGTAAGGCTTGGGCACAGGACCAAGGCAGACTCACTGCAGGAGAGCCAGGCTTCCTTAGGCTCAAATCATGGCCAGAGCCAGCACAAACTGCTGCTTTCAGAGCCCCTTCTGTGCAGTGGGAGGGCACAGAGAAGCACAGAGAAGCAGCAATGTCAAGGCACTGCAAAGATGATTTTCTGATCATCTTTGCATTTATGCATTCACGCCACTTACTCAACCCTTCAGTCTGGCCACAGGCGAGGATGTGGCTCCTTTTTAAAAAGCAAACAAGCACAGAAAAAAAAAATTCTGTAAGGAAAAGAAATATCGATGAGAGACACTTGGAATATAAACATCATCTGGCAGGTTTACTCAATGTTGTATTTGAAATTCTAGGCAAATTTATCATCCTAATGTAGCTGTTTGACGCAGATACAGATGAGCTATTCAGAATGAGCTGAGAGGTCATAAAGCAGCCCTCATGAAACACTCCAGATACTGTTGCTAAAATAGTTTCCAAAAGTTGAAATATTTGGTCTCAAGCTATTTCTAATTGTTCTGCTCTCCCTGTGGCTCTGTGAATAGAACACCTCTGCTCATAGCAAACTGCACTTTTTTGAATTGTTCAAGTATATATGCACAAACCAAGGATGATATATGGAATAACAGAATGCTACTGATCATAAAACATTTGATTTTAAACCCTTGATTAGTTTCACCAAATGCTTCCTATTTCCTCCTGTAGTGCTATACTCCACTTTTCACCACCAATCCCAGACCAAAACTTAAAAAAATTCTGCAGTTGTGAAGTCATTAAGAAGCCATTTCACTGTAAAACCTTATTGCAAACAAGTTGCACTGTTAGCAGAAAGAGTAGTCAGCCCCACAAACTGGGTCTTGTACTTGGGTCATAACCCTTGGAAAAACAGGACTATAACACCACCTGTTAGAGTGGCTCCTTTGGCTTTACACTGGTGAAACACAGAGACAAAAGATTTCCACTGTCTCCGAGCAAGCAGCAAACACCTGGGTCTACCCACTTTACAGCTTTGCACGTGTCTGGTGGGTGATCTTTGCATATAGGCTTTCTCACAACCCTTCAGTCTGGCCTCAGGTAAGGATGTGGCTCTTTTTGAAAAGCAAACAAACATATAAAAATAGAAATACAGTTGTTCAGCCTCACACACTTATGCCCAATTTCAGTGAACATTGATAGCCCAAATAATTTACAACTTGCTTTCTTCAAACACACAAGCTTCCAAGGAAGTGAAACTGCCTAGAATATTTCAAGGACTGGCAGGTGGTGAATAGTGGCAAGAAGTGTGTAGCCATTCCATTTCTGAATGCACAGAATTGAGGCCATAACTAGTCCTAAAACTTGGACAGGTTAACTGTGTTGAAATGTGTTATAATAAAAACCTCGTCTTAGAAACGAGGATCATTTCTAAATTCAATGAATCCTGGAAGAAACAGAATCATTTCTAAATTCAATGAATTCTGGAAGTAACATCTGTGACAACAGTGGGACTAATAATGTGTTTTAAAAGATTACAGTTGTAGTCCCAACTAAGGAAAAAGCAATCAAGTCTCCATATACATCTAAATAAAGAATTTTGTCTGTTTCTGCAAATAAACCTTAAATACTCTTGTAAAATATTCAAATTATTCTGCTAAGGAACAGCTAAGCATAGCAATAAGCAACAATTTCAGTAGTACTAGGAGTTAAGTAATTCATTTCAGACTTAGTTTTCTATCTTACAGGGAAGGCAATCTTGTTCTCTTAAACGTGCCAGATTTTAAGAGTACTTTGGCATGGCTCCGTGCTTTGGGCTACCCTACCCAAACATGCTGCCAGTCAGATATGATGGATGACATCTCCTAACGCTCCCCACATCTCATATCGATGCAGTCACATTTTCATTTTGGAATGTGATGACTCTTTCTTTGATTGTCCCCAACACAGGTAGCTGCAAGATGCCACTTCAGGCTTTGCTTTGCTGCCTCAGAGGCGGTATCTCTCCATGGCTGCTCCATACATGCAGTGCCATTAATCACGGACCACTGTGCCCTTAACTCTGGGACTCAACAGCACAGAGCTGCTGTAAACCTGAGAGAGGCCAACAAAACTGGGTCTAGGCAGAGATCTTGCAAGGCTTTGTTCAGCCCACTCATCACATAAACACAGAAAGGTGGTTTCAGATAGCAAGGATCTGGCGCATTAGAGATCAAAAATAGCTTTTTAAAGCTGTTAGCTTTTGGAACTCAGAAGATCCTGGTGTTCACCTGGGAGCCCTCAGCAAACATACTTAACAGCTGTGGTATCTTGAAGCAACAAGCTTGATATTGTCCACCTGCTCTTCAGGGCATGGTGACCTTGCAGAGATGCCTCCCATCAAAACAGAGGAATAAAGATCTAAATTTGGTACTAGCTTTTCTTCAGAAAAAAAAAAATTAAAGTTGGCTAAGTGCAGGAGGAGATTAACTAATGAAAGACTTGCTTACAGATTACAGATTGTGAAAGGTTTTAATCTATCCAGTTTAAGGAGTCCTGGAGCAGTGAGGACTGGGAAAGCAAACTAACACACAAATATGTCAAGGGGGAAAGTGTAATTTTAGTTCCAGCTAGGTCAAGACACAATTTGAAAGTCTTATGGAAATTTCACTGTCCAGACACATAAGACACAATAATTTCTGCCTTTCTCATTTGGTTTATTCTCTTTGGAGTAGGAGAAGCAGGCAAATCTCTACATTCCTGCCAGGATTTTGTTATCTGATTTTTAATCTAGCTTCTGAATCCTATCTGAAGGTCGAAATATCCCAAAGAAAAGTATTCATATATTAACAAGGTTCTAACCTCTCTGAAAATCTTGCCTCTATAAGGAATGAAATGAGGATAGGGGTCTTACAACTGGCCCTCTTAATTTACAGGAAAAAGCCCTCTTCTCTCAATTTTTGGCACAATAGCTTTAGTTGCTGGAAGAGGAGGAGACTTCTGGCCAGGATTGGGGCATGGCATAAGTGTATGAAATAGAACAACAGTAGACAGATGCTCCTTGGAGAGTTAATGTGGGATGAAGAGCTATGAAGCCGTGAAGGTTTGCAGGGCTTTTTCAAACAATCCATTCCCTTCAATCCATGGAGACTTCTGTCTCATTTTGTGAAAGCACCAAAATGAGTCCATGAAACACTTTTTATAAAAAGGGAAGAAGAGTGCTAGAACTCTTATTTGAAGTCAATCTTATTTTGTATCACCACTAAACTGTCCTTGTTATGTCCTTGTGGACACAACATACAGAAAGCAAGCAATTTTGTAATTATTCACTTTGGTATGTGGTGATATTAAGAAAATTAGAAAATAAATTAGTTAGAAATGAAGGGGAGAAAGGTTTGCTGCAGATTTCTGTCATAATCCCAGATGCAAGTGAGCACTGAAGCTTGCAGAGAGTGAACTGTGCTCAGAATTTAGGATAACTGAGTTTTATTCTTCCTTTATCAGCTTCACTGATATCAGGCTCCACTTTATCAGTAACTCTCAGTTCCTGAGAAATCATTTTGCTGTACTCTAAGGCTGCTCATTTATAAAATGGGGATAATGCCAGTAATCTCCTTTCAAAAGAGGCCTGTAGTGTATCGAAGGAAATTAGTAGATATTGTGATTACACTGTAATATACAAATGGTTCTTTTCTTCTGTGTAGCACTGGGGATTAGCAGAACTGAACTGCTGGTTAACACTGTGGTTATGCAAAACAGACAAATTAGACAAAACCCAGATTAGGTTAATTGGCTAGGCAATTCTCTTCCTTTTCTCCATCAAAAGAGGGATATGATACCATCTAGTTTTAGTCTAAAACTGCTTTAATCACAGAACTTGCAGGGACCTGTCAAGGCAATTCCTTTGGGAAGGTACTTGCAACTTCCAAGACTCAGTTCTATAGTAACTAGACTATGTTGCTTTTCTCATTTTTCTTTTCTTTTCTTTTCTTTTCTTTTCTTTTCTTTTCTTTTCTTTTCTTTTCTTTTCTTTTCTTTTCTTTTCTTTTCTTTTCTTTTTCTTTTCTTTTCTTTTCTTTTCTTTTCTTTTCTTTTCTTTTCTTTTCTTTTCTTTTCTTTTCTTTTCTTTTCTTTTCTTTTCTTTTCTTTTCTTTTCTTTTCTTTTCTTTTCTTTTCTTTTCTTTTCTTTTCTTTTCTTTTCTTTTCTTTTCTTTTCTTTTCTTTTCTTTTCTTTCTCCTCTCCTCTCCTCTCCTCTCCTCTCCTCTCCTCTCCTCTCCTCTCCTCTCCTCTCCTCTCCTCTCCTCTCCTCTCCTCTCCTCTCCATTAGGAAAAGGTGAAAAAAAAAGTTAGAAAAGCTTAATTCCTTGGGTGTGAATTTTGTAGATGTAGACTGTGCACCAGTTATGGAGCAACTGCTAACCAATGGTGTCATTACTCGCTATAATTTGTGATGAGGAGAGGAAAAGAAAGAGAAAGAGGGGTGCAAGGGTGAAATAGCAGTTGTTTTGTAAAATTATACTCCAGTTAGTTAACACACTATCTTTTGTGTATAGTAAAGCCTTACTGTGAAAATATCAGTCTCACTGTGCACTGCTGAACTTCCTCTTAGATAAAGTTGCTTTCACTTAAGTGCAAAATATTACTCTCAGAACTAGAAATCAGTCCAAAAAAGATAAACACTGGAATCTGAAAAAATTTCATTTTTCAGGGAAAATTTAATGCCAAAAATCATCCTTTTTTTCATTAATAAGTTTGTCCCCTATTTTAAGATATTTGTCTGGTTTTTTTTTCCTTCAGTCCAGTTTCATATGTTTTTTCTGGAGGAAAATAAAAGAAAACATTGCAGGTAATTTGCTATTGAGTGTTGTAGAAGGGTCTGAGAGAGTCCTGCATTTCAGGTAGAGAGTCCCCCTGCAATCTCAGTTGGATAGAAGTAGGCTGGTAGAGAAAGGGGAGAGGGAAAATATCAGTGGGGGCATACTGGAGAAAGACTGACTGAAAATCATGTAAAAATGTGAAGATCTTTCAGCAAAGCCGAGACAATTTTAAAGATAGTGAAGTGAAAAGACCTCACATGGTGGACAGAGATTAAGAAATCAGGAGAAAAAGGCAGAAAAAGATCAGAGGAAGACTAGAAGGATCTAAACTGAAGTGAAAATGTCACACATGATGTATTGCCTGGGAGCAAGAGCAGGCAATTGACAAATTTGAGTTGCACACTTAGCATTCTTCTTGGCTGCCAACTTTTGTGATTTGCTTGAAAGTTTTATGGGATATACTGGTTTAATTTTCTTCCGTATTATTTTCCTGGAAAGCCCCAGTTTTTCTAGTGATGGAATGAAAATAGAGTCGAAAACGTTATTAAAAATTAAGTAAGCTAACAACAGAGATTAATTTCTGACCCTTTACATGTCAAAGGAAATCCTTGAATATGTGTCTTCAGATCATCCTAAGGCCTCAGGAATTAAAAAAAAAAATCTAGGTAAAAAGTACCAAGTATGTTTCTGTGTGAGATTGCTCTTTTGGCATCTGATTCAAGATTTTTTAATTTAGAATCTGGGAAAGACAGAGACCTATTGTGACCTGCATCTTGGAAAAATGACAGGTTTATTTCTGGTGTCCTGGGATAAGAGATGTTTGTTAGTATTAGCAACAGGGTATAATTCCTCTGTCAGTCATGTCAACATAAGGAAATGTCAGATAATACCAGGAGGTAGCCAGACATTTTCAGTAAACACTAAATCAACCCAGCATGAATAATTTCTTGCATTTTTATTTTATTAGTTTGGGGGGTTTTATGATATGCAATCATAAATTTTCCTTCAGACGGAACATTTATTATTAAACAAAAATCCCTTCTTGCTTTTCTGAAACTTATCTTCTCATCACTCATTCATCCAGCTGCCCTTCAGAGAATCTGTCTTGTCAAATAAAACACAAAGCACATATAATTTAATTATTATTTCCTAATTTGCTTAGGTTCTGTCCTGCTCTTTTGGAAAAGTGGGGTTGGAGGTGGGGAAGAGAAGGCAGAGACAAAAATAATTGATATGCCTGTCAGAAGATGGTGAGCCAGAGAGATACTGATATTAAATATACGCCTTGTGCTATAAGGGAAAATAAAAAAAAAAAAAAAAAAAGAAAAAAAAGCAAAACAACGCAACCTTAAAACAATTGGCTCAGAGAATATAAAAATTTTTGATAGGCTGCTGAATAATGTCCCCTGGGGGCACTTTGGAGTAATTTATCAAGTGACAGAGGAAAGCGTAGGCCTCTAGGGGACATTATTTCAGAAGGCTGAGGAAGGGGAGCCATAGTACAAGGTATTCTGCTCCCCTCCGTTGCCATTGCTCTCTTCCCTTTATAATTCTCAACAAAATTCTTGCAAACCACAGTCAGGCTCAATGGGTGAGTCACTTGGATGAAGATCACCAGAAACATCTTCTGATCCTTTGAATCAATGAAGGTGCTCAGTTCAGGTGTTCAGGTGCAAGCTGCTACTCCGGGACAATCTCATTTTGGTTCATGTTGTATGACAACACAAAATTAGACTTTCAGGGTCCCTGATCTGTGCTATAACTTCTTTCATGTGGATACCACAGAAGCAGAAATTGAGTGCCCTTAGCTTTCAATTTTATCTTTAGAGGGAAAGCAGATACACTCTAGGAAGCCTTGTCAGCACTAAAGATTAATCCAGTCACACCCAAGCTATTCAGCAGCACACAGAACACCTTTCACCTCATTATACTAACTGCCTCAGAAAAAAAATTCCTCACACTAATTCAAATCCAACTAAAACATATTTAAGCTCATTAGCAGAGTAATTGAAAGCCCACACAATATTTCTGAAAGTAAACGTGAAGCTGAAATATTTATGGAAACAATGCAGAGGCACACTAATGAATTCACTTAGTAGCCACACGTAAATGTAGAATTAGGAAGCTCTCATAATTCACAGCAATGTTTCAAAGAGTCAGACAGAATATTTCAGATTACTCAACAGTATGTAAAGTTAGCAACTGGCAGTGGAAGCAATATATTACAACCACCATGTTTCTAAAGATGGGGAAAGGTAAAAGTTTTCCATGAAAGGGGTGTTCAAGTCATTAAGCAGAATTTGGGACCTGGGACACACTTTTCCCAGGTTTTTATAGACAAATGGCTCATACACTAGGCTGAAGGGTCATGGTTATTCTCTCTGACTGAAGTAATTCTGAATTCTTTTTTGCAGTGTTGGACAGTTACCTCAGAAAAGGTCATCCTTCCACGCCAGCAGAGGTTACCAGAAGGGAGCAACATCAGAAGTAATGAGCACGTTTAGAAACTCAAATGAAATTAATTTGGAAAAGGGAATCTGCTATTTTCCTGGCAGAACAGCTGTCAGATTCAGCCATAAGCTGTCCTTTCTTAAGAGTTGCAAGTGGGATTTTCCACTTATTTCCAGGCAGTGAGATCTATGTAAATTATAATGAAGGGATCCTATAGTGCTTAACCCACCACCTTTTTCTGTGAGAGCTCATGTGAGCTGAGAGGAACAGGATCCTCAGTGGCTTACTAGCAATTTTGTCCCTGCTAGCAGCTCATAGCATTTATGCCAGGTTGAAATTCACATGTCCTGTAAAAACTTGGTGTCCTTCTACACAGGATAATTTTATGTCCAGAAGGTCATGCCAGAATGACAAAAACCCCAGGAAGTGCCTGACGTTATGTTTGCCCATTTTTTGTAATTGGCTGGCCAAAGCAAACTTCAACATGCTGCTTCAAGTTCTTCTGTCAAAAAAAATCTTTGTGCACTGGTAAGGGAAGTGTGGAGTCAGCCAACAGCTGACAAGACTATTCTAATATTCCTACTGAAATGAAATGAAATGAAATGAAATGAAATGAAATGAAATGAAATGGGCATCACCACCCATAGAAGCTGTGTATACACTGATTTACCAGTTTGTATAGAAGAGTGTCTCAGCATTAGTTTAAGGCACAATTTATGCATTATTTAAAAAGTTTAAACACATATCATTCAAGTGTTTCCCTGCCTCAGTGATTGAACTTGTGGATATTCTCAGGAGATAAGGAATGGTTATCTACGAGAATCTCAAGTATCTCTCTAATCATAATGATTGAAAAAAAATAATTTAATTCCCAGGGGAGAGAACGGGAGAACTGCCTTCACCAATTCTAGAAAATTAAACTAAAGGAATATTTACCAACTCACCAAAGACACTGACATAGTTCACCTATGTTTAGAGAATCTCTCTGCCAAACCCTTTACCAAATTAGCAAACATTGGAAATACTTTTTACTGTGTAAAAGGGATTTGTTTGCTTCTTGTAAACTGAGTAAACTTTTTAAAAAACATATAAGCAAAGTAATCATCAAGCTTCTAGATTCTGAGCTGGAAGAGAGAGGAAATATTTTGGAACAAAAATTTCCATGAAGCATACACAAGGTAAGAAAAAACAGAATTATTCAAGGTGACTTTTGCAGTAACATTCAGGATTTTTTTCCATATGTAGAATAAGAACAAGGGGTGCAAAAATCACTAATGGTCAGAAAATATCATCTCCTTAGTGAGAAAATAAGCAGAAATTAAAAAAAAAGAAAAAAGTAACATAGATATGTAATGAAGGCATTTCCTAAAGCAGAGGTGTGACATTTTGTCATTTTCTGGGTATTGCACATAAAGCAAAGGAAAAGGCAGGCTAGAAAGACTGGATAGCCTAGAAAGACATGGAGATGTTGAATTTTGGAATGCTCTACTAAAGGATAGAACACAGTTACATCCTTTCAGTTTGTGCGACCAAAATCAAACAAAATCAAACATTGCTCATCAGCCAGAGACACCCTGTTTCTTTCAAAGTTGAGCCTGGACTGAAATTGTACTGCATGAAGAGTGACAAATTCCTTACTGAAAAGGCAAGTAAAACCCACCCAGCAAGAAAATAAGTTTTAGTATATAATGACCTCAGGAGAAATAAAATGAGAAGTCAGTTATAGCTTCAAATAGTATCATAATTTAATTGTCAAGAAATATGTTTTATTGTTTAGCAATATGTTTCTCTGATAAAGGATCTTAGATAAGTGCCACAGATTTCTGGTACATGAATAAAATTTAACAAAAACTAGTGTACTATTTATTTACATTTTACCAACTCTCCACTATTAGGAGTCTAAAAGCAGACTGCCAGTAGCCTAGTAAATATCAGCAGTCCAGAATCCAGGCTATGCATCCCATTAGTGAACTCATTGGAAACAGGAAAGCTTGAGCAGTGTTATTTGGATTTTTCTCTCTTCCAAGTATCAGCTATATACTTTGCAAATATATATTTGGCTATCCTAAAATTAGTTCTCACTCACAGAAAATATGCAAAAGATTTTTAAGTACCAGAAAAGGAAAGAAATCCTACTCTTTAACAACGTTGCATATTAAATGAGTTCATAAATATAGGACTGCTCAAATTTTGCATCTCCCTTGTATTTAAGAGAAACCCAATTGTTCTCTTTAAGTCTGACGGTTTAACATTAAGAAGAGAGCAGAATTTCTTCTTAGGTTTCAACTTCACCAACTGATTAAAATTTTACCTGGCTCCTGAGATTTACCCACTTATGGCTTAAATTTCTGAATATGGTTTACATATGTACAAATACAACAAACGCTAGGTATGGTATCGAGGCTGTTGATACAGCCACATCCAGATTTGCTAGGTTCATTTTTCCTTTACCATGATTAATTGCTAGTCATCATTCCTGGAGGTTTTTGCAGGCATGGATATTTCATTGTTTACCAGGAGAACAGAAGCTTTTATTTGTTATAGGCATCCATGTGAGGTCATTACAGATAATGAAAAGCAACTTAGGAATAATTTTACTGAAAAACTATAAATTCTGTGGAATAACATGTAAGAGTACTGTTGAAAGAGAAATGAAAGAAGATTTTTCTTTATCTTTGCTCAAAAAACTTTCAAAGAGTAATAAAGGAAGAGACTGACAGATTGCTCTGCTTTGGAGAGCTTCAAGGGTAAAGACTGAAAAACTCAAAATTTTCATTCTGCAAAATCTTCTCTGAGCTTTTCTGCTGTAACTCAAGATAGCTTAAATAAGTAGAACATGCAAAAATTACCCTGAGAGATAAAAAGGAGAGTGGGATAAAATGCAAATCAAATGCACAATGTTACTAAATGCACAATTGTTTTTTTGTGTGCTTGAAGAATACAGAATCATTAGTCACCTCTACTATCAGACGAGGGAATTCTGTCCCCATCCTGTCAAAATGAGCACTAGTAGAAATTTTCCAAATGTTCGTTGATATTTAGGAGCAAAAAGGTTGAGCTGAACATTGATTCATTACACCAAGCAGCATCAAAACCTCAGTGTGATCCCTTCAGAAAGACTAAAAAGTCAAAAGTCAGACTGATTGCTGCAAAAGAAGCACAATAAATAATTTTTAAAAACACTACATAGAAATATAAAATTTCAGGCTTGTTTGGAGAGCACAGCCAGAACTGCATTCTAAGGTGTATTAGTTATAGGACTCTGCTTTCCCATACATATGTTGGTCATGAGTACTACCACTATAGTAATCAGCATTTGAATCAACTTTTCTGATACCCTAAAGAGGAAACTTGATCCTCTGTAACCACTGTATGGGCTGGGAGATTTCTTATATCAGCAGTGATTAAAGAAAACTATATTGCACTTGGAAAAGCATTTTCCCTTCTTTTGTCAATAAATGGCTACCTTAGAAGTACCAGAGTGCATCTCAGAGTGTATGAACATGAGAATAAGGAAATTTTACTCCCTTATGAAGTACTGCAAAGTTGTGCTTCATTAGCAGAACTGCTGATTTTGGCTTGTCTGCAGTGGGCTGGGTTAGAGGGAGTCCTAAACTTGTTTCTGTACCACTTGATACACAGCTCCTGGGCTCTGAGTTCACCTCCCTAAATGTTGTTTCAGTCCCCTTCTTAGGTGTCAACCAGTGAGTGCCAATCCTGTGACATGTGGAATTAGGACAGGCAGAACCATCAGTCTGTGGCAGGACTCCAGCGAGGCACAGTGTCTGTCTTTGACATGGAGAGAGAATAAGGGTCAGATGAGCATCTTGACTGATGAGATGGCCTTTCTTACTTGCTGGGAAGTCAGACAACTTTGTAGAGGTTTCAATTTTTTTTAGAAGTTGAATTTCCTTCCTTATTTCTCTCTCTCACCAAAATGACGGAGAGAAGGATGGTCACCTGCAGAAGAAATGAAGCTGCAAACCTGCTGAACAGCAGCTATGACTTACAAGATGGGAGGGAGTAGCCTGCATCCAACTGCCTGTCAATGGAACCCCCACATTTCCCTCATATACGTGGCAAAAGAAACAAGGTGGGAATGATCTAATAAGAGCTGTCTTTGGTCCTGAAAATCTGCTTGGGAGCTGCCTTTGTTTCCACAGTGGCTGGAGACATCTCAAGCAAAACACAATCCTGTTCCATCCCTTGTGCCTCTCTCAGGAGATAGCAGAGATGTAAAAAATCTGTGTCCAAGTGTCTCAAGGGCTTTTTTAAGATTGCTTTCACACCCAGCACTTAGGGTGTAGTCATTTCCCTGCCATATTCTCTCTGTCTTTGCAGGTGTGTATTTGAATCATTCCCCCACGCTCAACCATGAATCTTTTATTGATATTTGATATTGATGCTATTGATATTTACCCAACTGTGACAATGCTAAAAATCATTGTGATGGTGCCAAAAAATCATTACTTGGTGGTTGGAAAGGGCTGCATTCAGAGATGTAGTGGAGAGATAACTGCGGCACTGCAGAAAACTTCTATGAGATATTGGCGTTTACAAATCTCTCATAATTTACTGTCTAATATGCCTCACAGGCAGACTAAAATTAACTTACCTCTGATATCAGAAACTGCAGACAGAGCCAATGATTCCTCACAGTGCATGTGTTTTTCTCTTGCACAATAACCTGACTATAAGCTACAAGTCAAAAATGAGTCTGATCCTAAATTCATGTGGCTATGCACCTAATGAAGATAAAACTCTGAGTCACAGTGATTAAATTTCAATGAAATATTGAAGAATGCTTAACTAGCTTCAATATTCAGCTGTAGAAAAGAATTTATTCTGTCATGACTAAAATTCATAACCATGTTTCAGAAAATGAGTAGATCTTTAACGGCCATGCTGGCAACATTTTGCAGTTCCGCAGAAAAGGTGACTGAACTGAAAAGTTTCTATAAACACCTGCATAATTTTTCACTCTATAGTGTAAATATGTGGTAGCCTGCCACAGATTTCACTCAGGTCTTTTTATTTTCATGTGCGCTCTGGGTTTGTTGGCAAATACTGACCTCTTTATTCTCTAAAGTGTCCAGAACTTTCATAGTCATATTTCTGGTTCCACTGCTATGTGGATATTTTTTTTTTACCTTGCTATGGAATGAATCACTCCACCCTCTCTCCAGCACGAAGACAAATGTGACTGCTGCTCCTGAACATATGGTAGAGCCTAAAAAAAGGGTTATCTTGTAGGAGTGTATCTGTATGCATCACTTATCACACCGTCCCCAACGGAGAATTTAAGAGATGATAGCTTCTCTTTTTCTTTCTCAAACTGCTCATGTTCAGCATTTCTCTGTCTACTGCTTTCCAACACACTCATGATTCCTCGAGAGAGGAAAGCCCACTCCCAGTACAACTGGCCTTTTACATATTGCTCAGCAAGCTTGGATTTGCTCTACTTTCAGGGACAAGTTGTATAAGGTTCAAAAGCAAACGTACAGAAGTTTTCCTCCTTTCTGTGTTCATAATTTCTGTGCGACATTATAGAACACTTTCTTGTCTCTGAAGAGAACAACCTGTAATCATATGAGGACAGATTTTTCGAAGTTACAAATTTCTACGCTGCTCTCAGTTTGAGAGAGAAGGTGTTAGCATAATATTTTATCCCAAAGCAATCTTCTCAAATTACAAGGTCTGTCTCCCTCAAGAAGCTGTGGACATCTTCAGAGTGACCCATGTGATGACACAAAGGGTCATTTTTCTGTGAACATTCACAAGTGCCAGGCAAATACTTTGAGGATTTCAGAAAGCTTTAACCAGTATTCAAAAGTATTTAACTAGAATAGTCTCTAATGGAAATGCTTTCTATAATGCAAGAGACAGCTACCATGAGTTGAAGGAAAAGCTGGCTCCATTTTTGTCTATAAGAAAATCCTGTACAGATGGAGATGGCTTCTCCAATGGTTCTGGCTAAAATAGATTTAAAGCTTGGTAGAGAAATGGCTGCTGTACTTGCCCACACAAAAGTTTAAGTATATGGGTCAATATGACCATAAAAGAAAATGCAGAAAAAATGCAAAGGCATCGACATTTCCATCTTGTTTTAAATCAGAGTAATGGGTATATGCACAGGGGCCCTAGTGAGCTCTCTGGTCCTGAGACTGCTCACTGAGTCAAGCACAGTGTGTCTCAATAATTCCTTCAGTGATGTTTCTTTCAGTTATTTTTTTAAGACTGAGCTTGTGCTCACTAAACCTGGCCTAATCTCTACCACTGCACTGAGCCTGTGATTATTTCTTGAAAGAAATCTGCTCTTGCAATCTTTCACCCTTAGCTTTGCTGGCTTTGCAACACGTGAGGCCTCCACACAGACATATCAAAACGAGCAGCAAAGCAGAAGCAGCAAAGAGGGCAACACTGATGAATGGCTGCAGGGAACACTGACCATCCCAGAGAGTAATACACACCAGAAGACACATCTGTACCAAACCTCCTCCACAACGAATCACAACACAGAAGGCAGCCTGAAAGGCAGAGGTGTGTCTGCAGTGCTCAAAATATCCTTGGATGAAACAATCCAAGGGACTGACTAGTGGAGAACATCCTTACAGTGAAGAAAGAAAAAAGTATACATTTTTATATTTTTCCATCTCAGATGCAGCCTAATGTAAAGTGTGATAATATCTTAGTTTAGTCAAGCACAAGTGCTTTTTTGCAAGCTGAATCTTGCTGAGATAAAATCAATTCACAAGACTTCAGTGGAACAGGATAGTAGAAACTTCATGGATCATAGCTTAATTGCTTACCCAGAGAATAAACAAGGATAGAGAAAGACGTTGATACTGCTATATGCTTTCTGCACCTGTGGACACTGCTTGAGACTTGTCCTACCAGACTTCCAGACAGCCAGCAGTCCATGAAAAAAAATGGTCAGTATCTGTTGTTTGGACCAGCCTTGCTTCCAGTAACTTTTAGGAAGGGCTGATACTTTGAGACCAGTACTGACTGAAAGCTTGACAGCCCCTGCCACATCAGTTATAAAGGCTCTGCTTAGCTCTCAATGTAGACAAGGCCATGTAGCACCTTTTTTTGATACAGCCATAGAAGATCCATAGGACTGCTGTGATGTGACTGCCAGTTAAAGTAATGAGTATTCACTCACAAAAGTTAAGGCAATTGAAACCTTAATGCATACAATTCTAGCATTATCTTATGCAGAGATGTTCAGTTTTATTGAACCTGCTGACTTCACCAGAAGACTTTGATTGACAGTTTGACTGCTTTTATGTTCTTGCCTTTGTGGGAAGGGGTGGTTCCCAAATGTTAATAGCAGTATGGGTAGTCATGATCATCTAGTCTGACTTTTTGTTCAACAAAGTCCAGCACAGGCTGGGGACTTTATCCAGGGATTCTTCCACTGATCCACAGCACTGTGGTTTACTGAACATGGTGAGTTAGGGATTTCTCAGGGGATGAAAAGTTGTTGTCTCCATCTCTGTGTACTAGTTCATACCACGACATCAAAATGTCATCACAGGTCATTTCCACTTTGAATGTATAGGTCCTCATTTCAGCCTGAGAAAGATAAAGAGTGGTTTACACATCTGCATATGAAGTAAAAACAACAAGCAAAAAGCAGACTTTGAGGCAGGATGGAGACATAGTCTAAAGCTGTTGAGAATTACTGAAGTTCTGAAATTCACTTTTGAAAGAATCAGAGGATGGTACGAACTTCTATACTTGCAGAGAGGAGGCAAGGTGTTGTGGAGATTTGGAATATAAAATATAATCTCATGGTTGATGGATGGTCTGCTACTGGCCAAGATGACTTGCTAAATAGTTAGTGGCATTTTATAATATAATTTTTATAAAATGATTGAAGGACAGACTTGAGAAAGCCCAGGTGGTCACAGATAACCTGTCCCAGGCCAGGATAAACATGAAGAAAAGTATCAAGAGTTTAATTATGGGAAAATACCTAGCATAACTGGTTGAAATAGAAGGGGATACAAAGACAATATGGAAAGAGGAAGACATTGATATCTCATGCATAAAAGGTTTTTTAATCCAGTTCTAGAGTGTCCAAAGATAGGTTGTGTTTTTGTATCAGTCACTTCCACTTGAAACATGTCTGTGACTGTGAGGTACTTCTGTGTGTTATTATCACTATTAAAAGTGACATAGAAAAAGTCCCCTAAGATTTAGCAGCTTTTTCAGAAGGTCACAGGACCACATGAACAGAGAAGAATGTAGAACCAGTACCTTTTCAGCTGAGCATGTTAGTTTCTGCAGTACTACTCAGTACTAAAGTGGCTCTACTATCACACATGTCAGGGAAGCCAGCACCGTTCAGGCCAAGGGTTTTGTGCAGCAGATCTTTAATGCTTTCATGACAAGCCATTTTCAAAACTTTTGTTGTGTAGATGAAATAAAGGTGACCTTTATCCTTTTCTCTTCTCTATTTAAGGTCAGCAGCAGTTCTCTGATCTACTGACAGTGGCACATGGTGCCCATAGAGAACATCCCGTTGTTACCAATTATTAATAGTTGCATTGCACTCCCCTCAGGGTCATAGCTACTCAATGCCTGAGAACTTGAGAATGATGGAACATCCCGGGTATAGATAAACTCATGAATCCTTCCAAGCCAACAAAAATCACCAGCTGTCTAGGAGGTTCTTCACAAGTCAGAGTATCATTTTCAGATTAACATGTGCATGTATCACATGAGTGGGAAAAGCAGATCACTGATAGGAAGTACTGGAGGAGTAGTTAAAGACTGATTGTCACTTCTAGACTCTGTTCATTGTTGTTCACTTTGCAGAAAGAAAATGTCAGAAAGGCAATAATTTATTGTGCACTCTGTCTGTGTCTGTGGCAGACATTTCATTGCAGTTGTGCTGAGAAGTGCACTCTCAAGCACACGACTTACCCCAAAAACAGCAGCATAATAACATCACGAACCAGCTTCCAAAAGGGCTGCCTGTGGGAGTAGTGTATCAGTCACTTGGAGATAGAGCTGCTGATTTTAGCCACCAAAAGCTTTTATTTCTAGTAGCTCTGTAGAAAAAAATTAATGCATCAAAGAGAGTTGGACTATGTTTAGGCTAATGGATTGTCAAGAAATGGCTCAGCCACAAAAGCTCAGCCTTCCTTCCTGACTGCTCAGAGCTCCGAATCACTATGTAGAGACAGAGTCTTGCCCCTGTCCTGGCAAGGTGAGGGGCCAGCCTTAGTGAGTCCAGCTCTTGGGTCCACCCGGGATGTGGCCCCCAGGAAAGTGAGAGTGGCTCTCACCCCACTCCAGCTGGGCATGGGAGCTGGCAGGAGGAGGAGAGGCAACCCCGCTTGAGCTGCCTTCTGCAGCCATTGTCAGAATGGAACCTGGGGGTACAGAAACCTCTCCAGGGGAGCCAGGCAGTCTGTTTGTGTAGGCTGACAACTACACTCAGCTTCTTTGTAAACAAAACAGAAGGCATGTGAGATTGCCAAAATGCTAACTCTCTGCTACACACTGTAATTTTCAGCTGTGAAGTTTAACAGAGCTTTTCTAGATTCATAACAGAAAAGTATCATGTAGTTCTCAGAATCTGGAGTTTATTAAAAAGAAATTTGAAATGAAGTAGTTCTGTTTGCATCTTTTGTTCTTAATAAGAGTATTCATAGGTTCAAGAAAAAAGTCTGTTCAGATATCCATTTTTAAAAACAGAACTTAGGAAGGTTGTTTTTCAGTGAAAACCTTTAAAATATTAATGGAATAGAATATTATTTCCTACATATTTTTCTTATGCCTTCCATAATTTCACTTTTCATTTTGGAAGAAATAGATCTACAATTTTCTGAGGTGTTCTACCTACAGACATTTAGAATTAACAAGGGCCTTATTAAGAAAAGCTTGAATATTTCATTGAATAGTCAGTCTCTGCAAAATTTTGGTGCTTATCCAGATCTGACTGAACAGAAGATAAATTTCCACGGTTTCTAAGGATGAAAAATAAGACTGAAACCCACAGAAAAGTCTGTTCTGCTTCCATTCCTGGCCTGCTCTACAGCAAAAGAAAGCACCTCATTTTACCTCTGTGACGGAGCAGAGAATATAGTGGATTTTTAGGGAACTGTGTATGTTAACCCATCCTTGGGAGCAGCATTCAATTTCTACTCTCTGAATCCTCACTGAGGGTTGTTCCACTTGTGATTATCTCAACTGTAGTTACCATGTCTGTGATAAACACATGTATAAGGAGCATCCTAAATTGGCTCATGAAACTGTGTCCTACATATATATTAATCTATCTGTGCTCAGTAAAATTTTGGTTATCAAAAGAGGTATCTAAATACAGTGGGGTGATAAGAAACAGCAGAAGGATAAACAGGCAACCAAATCATAAAACACAGGATCAAATTATTTATCTAACATTTATATAACATTTTTAAAGAAAAAAAACTATGACAGAAAAGTCAAGAGTCATAGATCTCATAGTTCTCTAGTTAGCAAAAAGTATCACAGACCTGCAAGCCTGATAATTCTGAATAGAAAATGAAAGCAGAGAAATTTCAGTCTGGCCATGAATTAAATCACAAGTGGGAAAAGAGAATCCAGTCCTGACATAAAGTCTGTTGTGATTTAACACTACTAAGCTCTTGATTTGTAGAAAAATCCAGAGGGGAAAAAAAGGAAAAGAAGGAATATCTTAAGCAAAGTTGGAAACAGAAAGGGGGAGTAAAGATAAAGAAGAATTTTTTCCCCCCCAAATTGATCTCTCCGCCTTCATGTACCTTTCTATGTGCTCATGTCACCCTTTTCAGATTTTATCTTCCATCTTCATTCCTCTGCCTTTAGCTAAATGTTGTGCAGCTCTCTGCCTTTTTGAACTGTCATTAAAACAAGGTGTAAGAGACAGTGCTGCAGTTAAACAGCAATGCGTGTCACCTGCTGAGCAGGGCTGTCACTGCCAGCAAAAACACAAAACATCACACGCTCAAAATTGGGCAAAACATCTCAGAATATGTAAGAGGGCCTTTTTGTTTCACCTGTAGCGGTGAGGGTGCAGCTGGGATGGTACAAGTGCGGTATCTACTGCTGCTGTCAGGGAAAGGCTGACAAATGTGATGACTCCCAGGGCAGAAGCTTCAGCTGGAGGTTTTTAGCTCCTGCAGCTGTGACTGTGTGAGGCAGAGCTGTTTGGTTTGCGTCTGGCAGATGGACTCGTTACCTGTGCCAAACAATCCTCCCCCCAAAGGAGTTTGTGTAAAGTATTTTTCATTACTTGGATGTCTCCTGGACCATGTGTTCAAAGCTCCTACATGCAATAACATTGGATGCTAGTAAACCCATGGTACACTTTGACCGTGAAGTTGATTGGATATCTCAAACTAAACATAATTTTAGTATTAAAATAGGAGGTTTTGCTAAATCAATTTTTTCTTGCCTCTTGTAAGAAAAATGAAAATGAAAGCTGTAGGTGTGGGGATCCACAACGTTCTTCCTCTCCCTGGCACCTGTGAGTGGTGCTCTGTTCCCAGCTCTTGCTCTGCCCCTCCACCATGTCCTCTGCTCCTTTCCCACTCACCCATGAGCAGCTGCTCCTCTCCCTGAACAGTCCAGCCATTCCTTTGCCACTGAAGGAGGTGAAAGCAGAAACAAAATGGGCTGGAAGAAGGAGCTCTGTGGTGAGGGGAAAGAGCAAAGTGAATGTGGTGAATTTATAGAGCCTTATATCCAGGAGGAGAGTAACTCCTCATGGGGCATGATGTATGGTGGAAATGGCACTGTCATTCCAAAAGCTGTAACATCAACAAAGAGATTGATAGCAACACTTCCACATTTCCATATGAAATGCTTTTTTTTTTTTTTCCAATAAGCAAACAAAACAACTGTTATGGAGAATTTTCAGTTTACAGAAACAGATGTTACAATATTGGAATTTCCCTTGGGAGAGGTATTCCAGTGTTTGTTCCATTTTATACAGGGCTAGAAAATAAAACTGAGTTGATGGATGGTTTGTTTCTTCATAGCCATTGCAGAGGCAGGTGTTTGGAGGGTGTGCTAGACAGATGTTTCACATTGCTGCAATGACTGTAAGACCGATTACCGTAGATCTGGCTTTTTAAAATCAGTTTTTAAATCTGATCCTTGTTCAATGTCAAGAACAGTCAATTACATTGTGGTTCTGTCCCATTATATGCCAGATTAAGGTTTGCTTTGGCTAAACTGAGGTACTAGCTTCAGACTTTCACCACAACAACATATTGTGTTTGGGAACTAGTAAGTGTGACCTTATTTAAAAAACAGCCTGCAGCACTTTTGAGTATATGCCTCCCTGTCATCAGCAAGCTTCACTGGGGTTAAGCAGAGGAGATGAAAATGGCAGGAGCCAGGAAAACACAGATCATGTCCTCAGGGACTTTCAGTAGGAGGGACTCCTGTAAGTTTCTACAGCTTTTCTTGAATTCCATTTTCTACCTTGAAACCACAGAAAGTTTCTGGACTGAAATCACATAAAGAGGGTAGAAAGCAGGTTTTAACCTAGTGCAGACATACACGGTTTCACTAAGTAATGGGTGTGAATCTCAGCAAGCATGTTAACCCAGCCCTTAAATGGGGAGGTACAGGGAACAGCAAACTGTCAGGAGCTGTGTCAGAATGAAAGCTGTTTTAGGACAACGAAACAAAGGATTTAGTCTAAAAAATAATCCAGCATAATTGGTCAATTAATCCACAGCTAATACAATTATCTATGAAAGAGCCCAAATAAGGAAATATCCATGAAGAGGCCAAATAGGGAAAAAGAGGGAAGGTGAACCAAAAAAACAACACTCTGTTTTAGTGAGAAAAAACCTTACCTTCTGAAAAAACAAACAGCTAAATATGCTTTCACTAGGCCGTTTGTATAGCACAAGGTTTTCACCCCACACCAACCTATTGTTGTACAAAGGTGCAGTACTGTGCCCTGATTTGGGACTGCTGCAGTCCCTCAGGCTTTTGTTAATACTCTTCACAAGTGGGAATCCTGCTCCCAGTGTTCATTTCATCTTTCCCCTTGCAAAGAGTTCTTCACCTCATAGAAATTGCCAGTGTCCCCAGAGGAAAAAAACCCAGCAAACAATTTAAACTACTATCCATACACACAGCCTTGTGTGCTCGGTGGGGGTCATACCCCTAGGCAAATTATACAAGAGACAGATGTACTTCTGCACTGTTTTTTTCTAGCAAAGGGACTGCAGCATTTCTAGCACCACTGAGAGTGCAGGAGGTTTGTCTGACACCACCAGAGAAGACAGAGCTGTCCCTGACCCTTTCTTCAGCCAGCAGCCTGTGACAGCAGCCAGCCTGGGCTTTGTGAGTCCCTGCGCTGGAGGGGCCAGGCTCTGAAGGTGACTCCAGGTGGCTGTTCCTTCTTCTGCCTGCTCAGGGGCTGCCACGTCATTGACTGAATCAACAACCAGAGGATGCTGCAAGGACCCAGGGGTTGAGGAGAGAAGCAGGGGTCCTCTTGGTTATATTGCCTGCTAAGCTCACAAGAACTTTTGGCCCCTTTTCAGGGCTAGAAGGGAAGAGGCACAGAGAGATAGGACACTTCCAAGCCAATTTCTTTTCTCTTCCTCTCTCCCACTGCCCAACCTTGGCAGCACTGTTAAATTCCTCCCCATGGCACTTCCAGGCTGTGAAAATCCACACTGCAGCAGAGAGAAGAGCAGGCATCAAGCTAGTGACACATCCTCACCTGAGAGTAACCAAGCTGAAGCTCTGCCTCCACACACCCAAATTAGCCAGATTCAAGTCCATTTGGGCACTGCCAGCCGTGCCAAGGCTGCAGTTCAAGGAGCGTGGGGGCTGTGCTTGTTTCTCATTCTGAGGCAGCCTGCTGGAGCAGAGGCGTGCCCCGCGCTCCCAGCGCCAGCAGAGGGACTGATTCACCAGGCCTGACTCTCCGAGGCAATCTGCCAGACGACAGAGCTGCTGCTGCTGGGGTGTCTTGATGCTGTCAGCTGCCCATATGTCTACTGGGCAGCTACTGCCTGTGCAATCCCCGCTCAGAGAAAAATTCAGAGCACGGTGTGGGATATCTGCATAAGAGCCAATTAGTTCCACAAACTAAGCCGATTAAATAAACAGATAACTGAAAAAAAAAAAAGTATTGGGTTGAGCAAATAGCACTTTTGTTTTCTAGTCAAAATGAAGTAAATTATGAGACAATAAATATATTACAACACTTAGGCAAATTCAAAGTGATGGAAGAGGAAGGGGAGCGATGACAGATGGGCAAATACAGTATGAATTCACACCTAGTGCTGGCTGTCTCAAACTGTTCATCTCTGCAAATAAACTAATCTGTAAACCAGGAGCAGCTGAATAAAAGAGGCTTAGGGCATAGCCTTACCTTGCTGTCTCCAGGGATTGTTCAGCCACCCTAAAGCATGGCTGTAGCCATGTAGTGGGTGGACTATTTCCCATCCAAGGATGCCAGACTAACATCTCTTCCTTGCCCAGTTCAAGTGTCTCCATCTCTGCTGTTGTGTCACACAGGCAATTTTGCTTCCACTCTGTGGTGCCCTCTGCCAAAACCTGCTTCCTTTCCGACCAGAGCCACTTTATTGGATTCTTGCCAAACATCCTAGGACCTAATATGATCATACTGTGACTCTGAGAGGTCAGTAGGGCTGTGACAATAGGGCAGATCAGCCTGCTGACTTGGCTACTTTTCTCTGCTGTGAAAATCAGAACATTTAATTTTAAACATATGCAATTCTCAATGGCATTATAGTTTCAAGGTTTTTTTAGATGAAAGTACTAGCCCACTATCCTCAGTTAGGGCTGGATTCCTATTTTGCTAGGCCCTATTACAGATTATTATGGATTACAGGGTACATGTCTGTACTGTCCTCATATTAGACTGCAAAACAAGACACATTTGGGGGAAAGGGTGGCATAACAATGAAATTACCCATATCTTATTTTCAAAGACATCCATTACCTCATATTTTCTTTCTTTACTAGTCAAAATTTGAGCTATATTTCTCCTGTGCCCTTTTAAGAACAAAGAAAAGATAAATTACTTGTAGTACAAGCCTTCATTGAAAACCTACAAGTACAGCACTCAAAAAATTACACAGAGCATGAACCTGATTTCTGCCTAAAATTTTATGTTCCTCAGCTTGTCTGAATTCTCTTCTTTCATCTTTCCCTAACCAAAGCCTTAACACAAAGACTACTCACCATCAACATCCCAACTGAAGCCCCAAAATAGGTTTAAATGAGAAGAGAGTGTTGCATTCAGCTTGCACTGTATCATCTGAAAAGAGACTTTTTCTCACTCTGAGTGCAAATGTTTTGCTCAGAAAACCTGCCTTTTATAGGCAACTCCAAAAAGAACCTGACTTTTAAGGGCTAAAGCTAATGAAGACTTTATAATATGATTTATTTAGTCCAGTGTATTCTTCTCTTTTTTTTTTTTTTAATTTTTCCAGTGCTGTGTCTTTTTCCAGTTCTACATTTTTAAGTCATTTCTCTTGGAAAACAAGCTGTATCATTGCTATTATTTGTTAGAGTTAATCAGTTCCATCATTGTACAAAAAAGGAGATTTTCTTCTGAAAATAGCCTGAGTCTACAAGCAGAAAGCCTGGTGTGAAAGAGAAAGGGCATAATAGGAAATTCAGAGCAAGCAATTAGGTAGGTAAGTCTGCAGCTATGCCAGTGAAATAAGGCACTATGCTCTGGCTGTGTTTGTAATTTTGACTTATTCCTTTCCTGTCATCCTTTTTGTCCCATCTCATGTATTGGATAGATGATATAGTCCTACATAACCAAATGAATATAATTGCTTGCACAACCCTCAAAACAATATTCCCAGTCAGAGCTCAACTGTTCAGCACTGGAAAGACAAGGAGAAATAGGAGCCTACTGCAGCAGGAGCAAGAGCTCTCTTTGAAGACCCTCCTACCAAGAATGTAAAGCCACATCAGCTTTGAAATGGAAGAAAAAGGCTGTCCAATGACTTCAGGTGGGAGCTGTATGGGCTGGGGTGGCAGAAAGCTGGGGAGGTAGGAGCTGTCAAGGCACCCTCTTTCACCTGCCTACAGCCTGGAACCTGCACGTGAGCACGTGGGAGCTCAGTTGAGCAGAACGATCTCAAACTGGCAAGGCAAATTTTAGTAATGTGGTGGTTTAGAGCACAGTATGCTTTTAAGCATTTTTCCATTCGTAACTCTATTGCAAAACACCTGTGGACAAAATAAATCACCCTCTCCTTCAAGCAGGTATTTTTAAGCCATTAGTTTTACTATTGGTTCAACACCCTTGGAGGAGATTTCTAAGTAGCTTGAATTGGTGGCGATCCAGTTGAAATGAAGGGTGAAGTGAGGGCAGGGAGGATGTTCTTGGCTGCAGATTTAGAAAGATTAGGAGTAGTTGTCACACTTTGTGGTAGCTGATACCTTTTCACTCCTCCTAAAAGGACCCAGATATCAGTAGATTTGACCCAAAATAAAGAAGATATTAGAGTGGATCTCTGACACCAACTGGAATTAGATGGATGAGCAGCAGAAAGGAAAGGAATATTGGGAATTTGCTGCAGTGAAAATGCAGAAATGAAGTAGAGCCTCTTGGGTGGTTAAATGTGCATTACATATACAAATTATGGACATGGTAAAGATTTTCATTTAGAGATCAAATTGTTGACTCACCTGAAGCTAAATAAAAATCTTATTTCAATGTTTCATTTTGGAATCAGATGTATAACTTTTTATTGCAATAAAGGCGGTGGGGGGCAGATATTGGTACTTAGGTTCAGAGGATCTGAGAGAGGGGATGTGGCAGATATTATGGGCAAAAACTAGCTCATCCTGAATTCTCCTTGAGTGAGAATGCTCAGCCTTATTGAGCTGAATTAATAATTTGAAACAGAGATAAAGCAGGGTACGAGTGTCTTATGCTGAACAACAGAATTACAGAATATTCTGAGTTAAAAGGGATCCACAAGGATCATCAAAGTCCAACTCCTGGCCATGCACAGGACTGCCTTAAGAATCACATCATATACCTGAGAGCATTGTCTAAAGTGATTCTAATTTCCTTTCCACGTTGTGCAACACCCCTAGATGTGGAGTGAGATGAGAATCAGGCGATTTGCCTTCACATTCAACTCCTGAGGCTGAGTTTGGGGGTAGTGCTGTCACATACAACTTCTCCACAGGCCTCAATAAATGTTATTTTTCGGGAGTTAAACTTTGAAGGAAATGGGAATGCCTCCAAGCCAGGAGCAGGTGCAGGATGGTCAGCAGCAGTGCAAGCACTTTCTCATGAGCCCTCACATACATCTCACATGATCATGTCAGGGGCATATTTCCCCTAGGGATAAGGAGCTATTTAGTATTTTGCCTTTCTGTGTCAGTGAGCAAACAAGAAAATGGTCTGGGCAGCATCCACATGGTCAGGTTCTGCTCATCCTGAACTGGACGTGCTCTGACCAATGGATTCCTCATAACTTTCTGTGATTCTTACAAGCATCAAGTGGATTATAGTTTTTCACAACAATCTAGGATGAATTTAGGGACATTATTGAGATGCACACCTACTTTTCTCTCATATATTATTTTTTAATATATATATTTCATATAATTTTCTGGTAATACATGTATTTTTTCTCGTTTTCACTATATTTTCTTATTTATTCTTTAAATATTCCTCATATTGCAAGGGAGGGTGGGGTGGTGGGAAAAAAAAACAAGCACAAAAAAACCAAGCAAAAAACAACCCCAAAAAACAACTGTCCCTGTACTTCCTCCAGCAAAAGAAAGAAAACAAAAGGCTAGATGAAAAACAAAAGGCTAGACGAAAAACAAAAGGCTAGATGAAAATGTTTCCAGCAGACACAAATAAAACCCCACAGTCCCAGAATACAGGCATCTGTAAAGCAGCTTCTTCATTATGACTGATGCCATGCAGCAAGCTTGCACTTGCTGAGGGTACTCCAGAAGCACATAGACACTACTGCTGCAAACCACTCTCAAATTATCTGAACTACCAAATGTCCATGCCAGGCTTCCCTCTGCACTGATTATATAAATTTTGCTTCTCTTTGGACTGTGACTTCATGTTTTTATTTTTACAAATTGGCGCTCTCTACCTGTCAAATATAAAAGATTAATACATGCTGATTAACATCTTCATGTGCTGTCCTCCCTCCCAGTTGTTGTTTAATTTAATGTTTAAATATGTAAATGCTTTGGCCAAATCAAGGGTTGTATCCTGCACATAATGCATCTGGAATAGCTCAGCTCAAATGCTGAGGCTAAGTCAGGAATTTTGCTCCAGGTGTGAGCCATGGAGGCAGGTCAGTGCCTAGTAAGGTTGGAGACAGGTGGAAATGAAAATTGGGTAGAAGTGTGGCTGACATTTATCTGCAATCATTTACTTGTCTGAGCCCAGTGACCAAATCACAAGTAAGGACAGATGTTCGGGCCTTTCAGAATAAATGAATCCTCTGTCTTTTCCAAAGCTAACTGGTACTCTGGGTTTCCAGCTTTCCTCAGACACAAAAATGACATAAACACACTTTGATAGAGCCTCAGGCTGTTGAGACAATTTGCCCTACCAGCAACAGGACAGGGCTTCCTCTGTTTTCAGTCTTGAGCTGGAAGATCTCCACACCGTAGGCTTTCCTTGCAAGAAGCATTAGACAATGGCATCCTCTCAGTGTGGCACTTCTACTTGAGAGAGCCTTCTTATGTGAATTAGATATTCCTGAAGTCTGCAGCACCTCAGTCATGAAGCACTTTCTTATTGACATGCACTTGACTAGAAGAGTGCACGGGTATATTTATACCACCATGCTGTGGGAAATTCAAGCTCAGTTAATTACTTCCTCCCTAGTTTAAAGTATCCATGAGTGCAAATGCTGAAGCTATTTTTTGCTCATGAAAAGGAACTGAACAATCACCTGCAGATTGCTAAACTGCAGCCAATATTTAACTGAGAGGTGACAGGATAGTGGGGATCTCTGTTCAGCCACCCTGTAAAGCAGTTGCAGTAAAAGGAGCTGTGTAAATATAAATCATTATCATATTCTTTAAGTAATCAAATCCATAGCACCATTGTTTAAATAAACTGAAGATGTAGAGCCATTTATTCGTATTTTAATGTTTCAACTGCCTGCTACATAAAATATATATTTTAAAAATAAGCTTTCAGAAACATATAAAATACTTTTTTTCCCATTGCAGAATTTATAAGTCAGGGAGACTATAACACTACAGTAATTCTTAATTTGTACAGCTGTTTTCATCACTTTTACTATGAAATACCACAAAATAAAACAGACCTAAATGTCTCATAAATCTAATGGCAGTGTCGCACTTCAGATGCACATTTTTAAATGGCTGCATCTTTGCTTTAATTCAAAACACAGCCAGAAGGTTCAGTATGACCTGGGAAGTTCTACAAAACACTTGCAGATTTATTCGCTTTTGAAAAAGTAGTGAAAGTATATATTACAGCAATGCCTGCCAGCCAAAACTGAGACTTGGTCCCCCATCATGTAGGGTGCTCTATGCATGAAAAAAACACAATCTCTCTCCCCAGATACCTTACTTGAATTCTAGTGTTGCAGTTATGTAATCCTCCATCTTAATCATTCATGACTATCCCTGTTGCTGCAGACCACACAATGACTTCAAAGCAAGTCTCCCTATTTATTTATGTGGGCTACTGGTTCCATAATATTTTCTAATGTGTTTATTCCCACAAAGCAAGGTGGTGCTGTCACCCAGGTTACAGATGGGAAACTAAGGCTCAAAGATATTATTTTCTAACATTTATATTTCATTTCAAATTCAATTATTCAAAATGAATTAAGCATACCAGTGCATGTGTTGCACTGATCTTAAGAGTGATGCTTTTACACATCTAAAACACTTTGGAGTTCTGACTGAGGGGACTAGGTAAAATCTTTATGACAGTGGAGGTTTCCTAGTGTTCACTCCTTTAACCCAGAGTCCAAGGACAGACATCTCTTCATAGACCTCGGTCTTCTTCCATCCCTTTCTCTATTGGACATTGGTTATTCTTTCTGCATGTTTTTCCTTCAAATAAAGAGTGATTTTCAGTTCTTCAATTTTTAACAAGCTTCTCTTCTCGGCTAAAAGTGATTTACTAGCACTGGTGTTGGTATTACAGAGAAGATGAAAGAATGGAAAGATTGCTGCATTAAAACCCACTGAATGCAGAGCCAGGACCTACTCATTTAATCACTAACAGAAATATGCACCCTGAATGCATTGAAAGAGATAAATAAAAACCTGCTATGAGCTTGAGCAAAGGCCCTGAGATAGCAAATACAAGGGAAGGTCAGGTGGGAAAGCAGACAAACTGGGCTTCTCCAGCTAATCTTCATTATAATGGCATTGGTAAGGCCAAAGCCAAACTTCACATTCTGGTACCATTTCAGCTCAGTGCAAATGGGAGGCCCAGCCGACAACATTTGCCAAAATGTCCCAAAACTTGAATTTTTATTGAGCCATTGCACCCTACTGTAGTCCCCTTTTGCACCATCCTGATGGTGGAAAATCACAGCTGGCATGGAAGGGCAAAGGAGACTGCTGTCCCGGGTAATGATCAGGAGAAATGGTGATATCAGCGGGGAGGGGAGAACTTCTGCTTTCACTCTTTCACAATGAGTACAATGTCCATGAAAAATTCTTAGCAGAGAGAGCAGCAGATTTCTTCTTTTGTGCATACATTTCTTGCTGGTGAAGCAGGATTCCTAAAAGCTGAGCACAGCTGATGTGTCTCAGTCCTGGAGTACTGACTGTCTTAGCGTATATTAAGTGCCCATCATTTCAGCAGCTAAGCAGTATCACATCCCATTTAGCACATACACAGCATTTTATGGAGCAGAGCACTGCAGAAATCCTTTTCCCT
Source organism: Melospiza georgiana (assembly GCF_028018845.1). Lineage (NCBI taxonomy): Eukaryota > Metazoa > Chordata > Aves > Passeriformes > Passerellidae > Melospiza > Melospiza georgiana. The sequence continues at coordinate 42,190,052 of NC_080432.1, read as the reverse complement.
TAGGTTTTTCCACACACTCATTGCAGTGATATGCATCTGACCAATTAAAGCAAAAGAGCTTTAGTAATTAACTCTAAGGGACTGAGTGGTTCCCTGACTGGAAGTTGTAAGGACTGGTTTTGATATTATGAGTACCACTGATTAACTCTCAGACTCTGGACAATCACTTCATCTTTCTAGGCTTCATTTTTCCCTGGTGCAAAATGCAGAGAAAAAAAGAAAAAAGTTTTCTTTGGTGAAGTGCTTTTGAGAGCTGTGAATGAAAAGAACTATGCATCATCAGTGAATCCTCAAAAAAGGCCTGATGGGAGATTTTTCAAAATAACACTCTCCTCACTGAGCTTCTGAAAAACTGAGCCACAACGAAATAAAGCAGCAAAGGACCAAAACCTTACTGGGACATGGAAGTGGGGACATGATAAAAACTTTTAGGGGTGTCTAAAATCTTGACAGCAACTTTTTGTTCCAGACCAGGCTGGCAAGATGCCATCTTTCTTCACTGTGCACCCAATTCTCACCCATCCAGCTCCTAGGCTGCATGTCAGTGCTTCTGCATGGTTTGTTTTTTTTAACCCTGATCATCCTCCTCCTTAGAAAATTGACAAATCCAACCACTTCCAGCATCTGACAACCCCTGCAAACTTCTCTTTCTGGCTGCAGGAATATTCCTGTTCACTTGGCCAAATTAATTTTTCAATGAACATATGACTTATACATCTTTCAGAGTGTTTTTCAGCCTTACACTGGGCTTAAGATCTTAATTACTGCTGAGCTTCTGCCAAAAGCATTGCTTTGGGGAAAAAAATGCACTAGCATGTTTTCTTCCATTCTATTCCTAATACTGTATCATTACTTTATCTTATCCTTTCATTCTGCTTAATTCCACATAGTTGCAATTCCCAAAGCTAACACACTGGTTCCACTGTACATTAGCCAGAGCAAAAGAAATAATTTTCACTTTCTAATTGATTTATTTCAAGATATTTTTATAATTGAGGAATGGAGGTGGACAGAAAAGAATTTCCTCATATTATTTCAGTATTTGAATAAATATCCTTTAAAAAATGTTTTTTGGACTTGCTGGTCAATATTCCTGCTTTTGGCGATGACTGAGTGAATTTGGAGTAGCTAAATTGATCACTTCATTATTTCAGTTCTACAACTGACTCAGATAAAGGTATTGTTGGCACAAAATTTTGTCCATGTCAGCTAAATATTCTGTTCTGGAGAAGCTTTTAAAATAGGTTTCATTGTAGAAGGGTGAGGGAAAAATGTCACATGAATGTTTACTACCTCTCCTTTTGACTTCCTCATGCTGAAGGAAACAACCCTGTGGTAAAGAAGAAAATAACAAGGCTTGTTGTGGGATCTGGAGGCCAAGTACCATGACTTGATGAGTGCCTCGGCTCTCCCTGCAGGCAGCAGGAGAATAGAATAGCCATCAGGCAATAACACCAAACCTACCATGGAAATCAATGCCTTTGATTATATTTTGGCCACAGTTTTTTCTCAAATTAGGTACAAACCCCAAATCCCATTATATCTCTAGCAGATCAAATTTTTCTTCACTGCTTCAGGATGCTTATAAAGCTATAAGAGTTGATATGTTTGATTCCGTTTTTCCATGAGATTCTGACTTTTGCTGAGAGATCATATACAACCAAAGATACGGTTCAGGTCAATGAAGCTTTGCAATAAAAAGGAAGGACAAGGTGGTTTCTAGGGATTCATCACTAGCATGAATATGTCAATCATTCTTCCGTTACACAAGGAAAGAACAGTAGTACTGCTTTCCTGTACTGTTCCTACACATTTTTAGTCCCTAAAAATTTATTGCTGCTTCACTGCAAGAGCAATTCCTGCTTTACATCATTTGAAGTCAGAGGAGTTGTAGAACTGAAAGATCATAAGGAGGATTCAGGGTTTGCTTTTGAAATTATATCCACCTCTTCTTGCATTTAATATGGTATAAAAAACTAGGTGCTCCAAAGTTTTCAGCCATTACGGTTGTGTAGAACAGATGTTAGTGAAATAAGAAACAAGCTTTATCATATAGGTGAAAAATGTCTTGTTAGCAACCCCAAATCTTGAATCACAGAATAATTAGAGCCTGTGTTATGGGTAGACAGCACAAACTTCCTCCCACGTTGCTTCCTCTCTAAGTAGTCTGTTTCAATCCCACCTACAGGAGGTGGAAAGGGAAATTTCTGACTTCTAGTCTTCAAGTTTTTCTTTCTTTGTTAAGCCTACTAAGGAGGATACCAACTGCAGTACTAGTTTTTCCCAAATTGAAAATTTTACAGAAAACAGCTGTTGGAAAAAGAGTACTACAGAGATTTGCAATGTGTGACTTGGACAAAAAAGCAATGAACAGACCAACAGGCAAACTGGCAGAGAGAATGCAAGTTTATCAAATACCACTAATGCTAAGGGTCACAGCGCCATCTTAGTTCCAAGTCAAATCATTAAAAAGTCAAAGAGCAAAAGACTTGTGTTGATTTCCACCCCCTGACATCATCAGAGGACCAAACAAAAAATGCATTTACCTGTAGATCAGGACTTCATCATCCGAGCAGTTATACTGCAGCTGATACATTTTTACCCGAGGGGCCGACTTGCTGACTGTCCACTTGACCAAAGCTGAGGTAGTGGTCACATCTGACACCAGGACAGCCCTTTCTGGGGGACCTTTTGTTTCACCACGATTGGACTTGGTGGAGCTGGTGATGTCCGAGAGCCTGGATTTTGGTGGAGCTGCTTTGCCGGTGCCGTTGCTGAGATGGGGGAGCTGGACAATTGAGAGTTCAATTGTTGCAGTGGACTCTCCTGCAGCATTGGCCGCTATGCACGTGAAAGTTCCGTAGTCCTTGGAGGTGGTGATGTGTATATCTAATGTGCCATTGTCGTAGACAGCCGTCCTCGAGGAGTTTCCGATGAGACGGTCATCAGGGGCCACCCAGTGAATGATGGGAGTGGGATCCCCAATGGCTTTGCACTTCAGCGTGGCAGTCTGCCCTTCCAAGACCAGCAGCTTGTGAGTATGCTGTGTAATAAGAGGGGGCTCACAAACAAATTCCTCTTCCCGTACGTACCAGAAGTACCTTCCCTTCAGACTTGGAGGAGAAGCACAGGTTTCCATGTCGTCGTCTCTGTCAAGCCGCCTTAACCACAGCAGCTCACAGTTGCAATGCAGTGGATTTCCCCCAAAGCTGAGGGACAGGGGTGGCGAAAATGGGGTAACAACTAAAGGAATTACTTGTGATCTGGCAAATATAGGGTCAGGGGGGAGCTTCTGAAGTCTGTTGGATGTTAGATCCAATCTGGCCAATTTCTGAAGATCTGCAAATGTCCCCTCTGTTATATAATCTATTAGGTTGTGATCTAAACTGAGCTGGTGCAAGTTTATCATCTTTCTTATAGATTCCCAGGGAATGCTTCGGAGGTTATTGTAGGACAGGTCTAAGTCTTCCAATGTCAGTAAAAAATCCTCAAAGGCGTCATCAGAAATGCTGCTTAGCTGGTTGTTGTTTAAAATCAAATGCTGAAGATTAATTAAACCTCTTAAAGTTTCCTCTTCAATCTCAGGCAACCTGTTGCTGTCCAGATGTAAAGACCGAAGGCTCTCCAAGTCAGTGAAAGAGTAGGGCTGTATGTAACTAATGGTGTTTCTGGACAAAGTAAGGTCAACAAGTCCAGACATATTGGCAAAATCCTGTCGGCTGATATTGATAATGAAGTTGCCCCCAAGACGGAGTTCAACAGTCCTTCGATCTATGTCCAGAGGTACAAAAAGGAGACCCTTGGAGGGACACAAAGTCCCCAGTGACTCAGACAGGTTCTGACAGACACAATATTTGGGACAAGCGTTGACTGTGACAGCCATTCCAAACACCAGGATGCCGCAGAGCAATTTTTCCATTGTAAATCACACAACAGTACCTGGGAGAAACAAAATGAGTGAAAAGGAACGTCAGCAATTTTGATATACTAATTATAATACCTTTCTTCTCATGTTTTGCCTAACATCTACCTCCAGAGAGACTTTGTGATGCCTCCTCTCAGGAGTCCCACCAAAAGGCATCAGACCTCTAGGATGCGACATTTATGTGTTATAAAAACATGATAAAAATCAATCTTTCTTTCTTTCTTTCTTTCTTTCTTTCTTTCTTTCTTTCTTTCTTTCTTTCTTTCTTTCTTTCTTTCTTTCTTTCTTTCTTTCTTTCTTCCTTCCTTCCTTCCTTCCTTCCTTCCTTCCTTCCTTCCTTCCTTCCTTCCTTCCTTCCTTCCTTCCTTCCTTCCTTCCTTCCTTCCTCTCTCTCTCTCTCTTTCTCTCTCTCTCTCTCTCTTTCTCTCTCTCTCTCTTTTTTTTTCTCTGTTTCTCTCTCCCTTTCTCCCTTTCTTTCTCCCTTTCTTTCTCTCTCTCTCTCTTTCCTTCTTCTACCACAGATTGCAAGGCTTATTAAAAATCCTGAAAGATTTCATTTGAAATAGTGTCTACTTCTTTGGGAGTAGAAGCTAAAATCAGTATCTATAATAATTACTTTCTGCTGCACAATAATGTGCAATTAGTTTTAGGGTTGAAGCAGCTGACTTTATGGATAAAAATAACTGCATTTTCACCCTTCAGTAATGTGGTTAATGATGACCATGTAATTATCTGGCCAGTTCTGGGGCAAGTCACTTGCCCACTCATAATAAAATTAATGATAGACAGCATTAGAAGCAGAAATCACTTGTGTAATTGCCATTTGGTTTCACCCTGTGCTCAGCCAAACCATGGAAAGGATGACAGCATATAGCTCCAAAGAGAAGGGATCCAGGGGAAGACAGTGCTACCTCAGGCCCCTGGCAAGCTTTTTGACAACTACAGGCTCTCAAACTGCAACCCCTACTGTTGTAGTGACAGTGAAGCTCTTGTCTGTCTTCATGGCCCTCCCTTGCACCCCATCAATTCTTCCTTACACCCCACCAACTCCTCCTTGTACCATTATCTCGCTTTTTTCTGATCTCTCACACACTTTTCCAGCTTAAACTGCAAGGATGCGTCTTTGAAGGATAAACAAAACTATGATTGGGCTGGCTTGGAGATACAATTGTGGCTGGGAGAAGCTGAAGCCCTGCTTCAGGTTTGGGAATATTTACTTACACAGGATTCCTGACATTCTTCTCACATGAGCAGGATATAAGGAAATTTGCGTTCTTTCTGTTTCTTCCTTTCCCAGGCCCTGCTATCCAGCAGGGCTGAAGAATGGCTAGATCCTTCATTCCTGGCCCTCATTCTCCTTCTGAGGAAAGGGGCAGGTAGACAAAAAGCTATATTTTTGTAAGGGCTCTCCCAGACATCTTCTGCTAGGATGGTGTGCACCAGTCTCCAAGACCCTCCCCTGTGGCACTAGGTCCAGGCACAGTTCAGGCTCTCATTTTGAAGATGGCCATTTTGCCTCTAACCTTCAATCACCGTGTAAACTTGCAGCACTCTTTGGTCTATGCCATATCCCTTCTCAACATGCAGGGGCTCAGACACTTAGCAGTTTCTTGGCACGTTTCGAGTTATTAAACCTCCAGTAACACGCATCAAACACAGAACAAAAAGCATCACTTCAACAATTTTTAAGAGCTCTTTAAACAGGTCTTGCTCTACCTTCTTGTGAAAGGAATGGCATAGGGCATAGGGCCCTAAGGGCTTGTGTTTGGGGCTCTGCCCAAAACTTCTCAACTCATGCCCTGGGTAAGGTGGCCTGGTATCTCCTCTCTAGGATATGCAAGATGAGTCAGAAAGAAGGAGCCATAGAAATGCAAGATGCTATGAGTGCTGAACTATGTAGAGTGTGTTCTTTATGGCAAGGTTTTCTGCATGGTGTGATGATGGTAATTATATACTGTTATTACTATTTCATAGCAGAGGAAATGACTGAAGCATCTGTGTTTGCTGAGCTTTACAAACAAGATGAAAGCGAGACACTTTTAGAAAGGATGGCTTGAGAAGAATAATCTTACCTTCAATAGTAAATAAAGGGCTACTGAATAAAATGTTTGGAGATAAGCAAGTGTGTTATTGATGCAAATCTGTGGCATACATACCAAAGAGCTATAAATATCCCTTACAATATTATCAATTGGTGGTTTAGTAACAGGCAATTGGCTTTTTCAGTCTTAATTATAAATGTATTATGCAGCTTTAATTTAGTGTATTACCCTACCAGCTGAAATGATAAACAAAAAGCAGTTTAAAAGGGGGAGAAATAGATATAGTTAATTAGTAATAAGCCCTTTCATAGCTTCTCCCTCATCTAGATTCCCACCCTCTGAATATCTATTCAAAAATGTGAATGCACACTTACGACAGCCGTGTCTCCTTTAAGTGTCTCAATTCTCTAACCACGTTTTTTCCGGATGCTGGTAAATATCACAGTGCTTTGGAGAGATGGTTGACTCTGAGCGTCAGAGTAAAGAGCATTCATGGGAAAAAAAGTAAAAATGGGGGGAGGAACAGAAGTTAATTACATAAAATAGGGATTGAACCACCAAGAGGAGGATGTGAAGCAGGAGGCTTAAATGGCAAAGCAAGCCCTGATGGGGAAACCATCTGTGGATGGCTCGAAAGCACATCATCTGCCTGTGTGAGCCTGCACGTGCGCATGAAAGTCACAGAGAGTGCAGCATGTGCTCCTGCCAGCAAGAGGGCAAATTGGCAACAGCCACTGTCATTCCAGCTATTGCATGCACTTGAGAGTACTAATGTAAATATTGTTTGTTTACAGAGGATATTTCTGGCCTTTGTGATCATTTAATAGCATTGTTATTGCAAGCTTCCGAGCCCTGAGTTTCTCTACAATGTAATCCTGAAGGGAACAGTTCACAGTTCAGTGAAGAGGGTATAAACCAAAAGGGCTTCCTATAGGGCACTGGAGACAAGAGAAATGGACAGGATTCCTTAAGGAGAAAATCTGGGACTTCTGTAGCGCAAATGATTTTCCTTTCTCTCTCCAGACAGACAAAGCACTTGAGCCAAAGATGAGGTAAGAATTCATAGACTAACAGAATGATAGAATGGTTTATGTTGGAAGGGACCTTGAAGATCATCTAGTTCCTACCTACCATCTAGTTCCTACCTACCTTTCACTAGACCAGGCTGCTCAGAGCCCCATCCAGCCTGGACTCGAGCACTTCCAGGTATGATTCCAGGTAATACTGCAATTCTTGAGCCTGCACAATTATAATAATATCCTTTAAAATCTAGACCATCCCACAAAGTCATGGTAATTACTAGTTGCCAAGGAGATGGATGTATAATAAAAATTGCTTTGATTTTATTTCTGGTAATTTTCTTGCAAGACAGAAAATAAAGTATCAAGTTTAGGGTCTGTTTTTGCTGACCAGTATGCTCACCTTGTTCACAAAATCTCTTGTTAGCTGCAGCACCAAGAATTTTATAAGCTGCTAATGGCAGTCTTGTGATAAGCTCACCATTCTGATTTACATTTTAAAGATATCTATCAGCCTGATAAAGCATATTTCTCACAGCAAGTCAGTAAATCTGGAAGAGTTCCTGTCTCAGCCCAAGATGAAAAATAGCCCCTTTAGTCCTCTTAGAACATGGATTGGTATGAATTAATATGTGCAAGAGACATAAAACTTGGTGTTTTGTATTCAAATTTCCTCATAAAGATACCAATTCTGGGATTTGGCATCTCATTTCAGCAATGTCTCCAAGGCATTTTTTATTTCTGTATTCATTGAACTTTGCATTTAAATTCCAGTAACCTTTGCCTTCCACAGTGCCAAGCGCAAGGTAACTGTCAGACAAATAATATGCAGCATAAAGGCTGGGAAAAGGGAGAGAAAGAAAAAATTTAAAAAGGAGAAATGGATGGGTAGTGGCTCTGATTCTATGGTTTCCAAGCACCCTGGAACCCAGGCTCCAGGGACTGTATGGGTAAGCTTAGATACCTCCTTTCAGTTTTGTAGTTGTTGTGGAGGAACTAGGTTTTCTTTCCTGAGAGCTGCCCTTTTCTTTGTTCTTTTCTTCTGTTATCTCTGTTTTAAGTGAACTTAAGTGACTAAGAAATCTACCCTCAATGCAGAGCTTGAAGGATTGCAGTGACGGTGAAGTTTCACACCTATTTCCAAAAGCAGTTTAATCAACAAGGCATAAAAGAGGATGGGACTATGTCAGGACAAAACTTACTCCTTAATCCCTTGCATCACCAAAAAACTGTGTGGAAAGGTATGTTATGTGTTTTCCCTGATCCATACAAGCAGTTTATGCTACACTTACTAAACAATTGCAATGGCCATAAGGAAAGTAAATATCTCTGCATCTGGATGTGTCATCAGTAGCACATCCATGGAAACACTCGGTGTTAGGCCAAGGCTTGGTGTTAGGCCACTGTGAGCACTTGTGAAACCCCTCAGGTGTTGAAAGTCAATTTGCACCCTGTCAAAATCAGGACAACCAACACTGCTTTTGTTGATCTTTTGTATTTTTTCTTGCCTAGACTCCTGCATTCTTTGGGGATAAAGCTGATCTTTATCAGGTGCATACAGACAATGCAGTGGAGGTTTTGGCTAGGCCTTTTAAGGAGCTGGTTTCATTGAAAAAAAAGGAATAGCTCTAGCACATGAACTGCTTGCTTGCTCCAGCCACCTTATGTTTTACACATAAAGATGGAACATTTGCAAGAGCACATTTCTCCAGGTACCTGTCTATATGAAACTCCACCCATATTAATGTGACTGATCCTGTTTCCACAGTAACAGAAAACAGGGAACTCTGGGTAAAGTGTAACAACTTTATTGCTCTTTGTACAACTCTTTCTTGAATATTGCAGCCATAGCAAGGTTGCACTAAAAATATTTTGCACCCCTTTACCACCCTGAGGTTTATTTATGTGGTTTGATTCTTTTGAATGCTGTTCTATTTTTCTCACATTTCCGAGCAGCTGTGAGTCCCTCCTACCTGCTCTGTGCTCCCTAGCATGGAAGCAGTTTTATCTTGCCAGTATTTAGGAAGAGCTAGGCTAAAGGGGTGGATGTGTCCAAGTAAAATTGGCTCACAGGATGGTCCTAACTGTAAGAACATTTTTTGTTAAAGTTTCAGTCCCTAAAAAACTGTTTATAACTGGATCCAGAACAGAGGTAAGGTCAATGCACAAAAGCTGATTGCCAAGAGGGCTCACTCTGTGAACGCTGATTTAATCCATTCAACTGATCCCAAGGAAATAACTAAATATTTTCTTAGGCAGGGCTTTCTCAGACAGGAAGATACTGCTCTCATTCAATCTTTCATGAGCAAAACCTGTGTATCTCTGTGTGCATTCTTGGAAAGCTTTTCTGATATTTTCATAATGCTTTCCTAATATTTTCCTGACACCAGTCATGTTATTTCTTTTTTAAAATACTAACATTACCCAATTCCTTACCACTACCAAGATAGAAATGATGCATCTTTCAAAAGCCCAGATTATCAATGTAGCTTTCATCTCTCCTAGTTTACTAAAGTAACTAACTTCTTTCATTTAAACCAGTTCTTTCCATACATCCTAAAAGAACAAATCCATATGCTAATGGTCCAGCACACTTAATCTCTGCAATTAGTAAGCTCTTCACATTTCAGGTTATTTAGGCAAAAAAAAAAAAAAAAAAAAACAAACCTTGGACACTTTTATGAAGTTTTAACATATAACACTTAAAAGACAAGTGTAACCCCAAATCTTAACAGACAAATTTCAGAATCAGTCAAAAATTTTGTTTCTGTTTGATATAATTAACCTACTAGCAAATGCTTCTTCGATGCGCTCTTGGAAAACATGGTACAAATTTCTTCCTAGAGTCACTTTCTTGCAGTGTATATGGAAAGGGTATTTTGAACACTAATGTGTATGTGCTTACTGTCCTGGGTTCAGCTGGGATAGAGTTGCTTTCTTAGAAGAAATTCTGAGAAATATGTATGTACATAAGGATTTTCATTTTTCACAGTGATATTGATCCAGGAGAAACATTTTATGTCTTTTAGCTTCTCTGACAAAGATGTCCCTGATGGCTGGGCAGTGTGTGAGTCTAGCAGCCTTAGTGCTCCTAGAGCTCTTAGGTCCACAATGCACTTACATTCTAGTTCCTAAGAAATGTCGCAAGAGCTCTTAAGTAAAGAAGAAACCAGGTATAGATCTATTAGATCACTCTTCATTATTGCGGCTAGCACTTGGCTGAAATAAGCCATTTGGTTTTAAGAAATGTGTAAAATTAGTCAAGATTTTGAGACTCATTTTGTGAGAAAATAAAACTTAGTGAACACATTCTGTGTACTTCCGAGCATCTGCCTGTCTGGCACTTCCCCATAATACATTTGGGACATTTTCATCACTTCACATAAAATCTGAAGTGCAGAAGCCTCCGAATTATTTACTACTCTCACTTTTCAAGAATACAGAATATATTAAGTTTCATGAAAGCAGAGGAGAGACACTTGGTTAGCTTTGTTAGACTTCTGTGAAGGACATTATGCATCGTTGTGCCCACCTCATGTTTGGAATCAGAGTATCCACGTGGAAGACATACATTATCAACATTATTAACATTCTGCCTACTGAAAAGGCTTTATCCCAAGTTCAGCCTTTTTAGACAACAGTCCACTCTGCTGTTAAGATGGTCTGAGGTGTGCAGGTTCTCCATTGTCTGATAAGCAGTGAACTTGTTCCACAGTCATGCTATGATTCCAGGACTTGGTCAGTTAGGGAGACACATCCTTTGGAAACTGGACTTGCTTCTAGCTCCCATCCAAAGGGTACAGGTGTCACTACTTCCTATGACTAATCTCCAGACCTGGTCTGATCTGGCATCATGCCACTTGAAGCTGAGACTAAAAAGCTTTCCTGCACACACAGAGAACAGAGCAAAAGAAATGTGTGCCTAAAATTCCTCTTGGCAATTAGCCTAAATTTCTTGTGCTGCAGAAGATGGAAATTTTTACTCTAGAATGATGCCTACCTGCAATGCCAAGGTCAGTCTCATTTGTATCTGCCTTGAAGCTTACTGTTCAATTTTTAATTGCTGAGTGCTGATTGTAGTAACTAAATTAATTCAGTCCTGTAGCATAAATCCAGTAGGCATGCTTGATTTACTCATTCATTAAATATTGTACTTTGGAAAAATATGTACGTGAAATGAGTGGTTTCCAAATTAAAACATTTAATTTCAGAAACACTAGGAACAAATATTCTGAATGCTTCATTTAATGACTTAAAGTAGTCTCATGAAACATGAATAATCTTACAAACAAGTTTTGTCACATGGGTTGATACCTGCCAGTGGGCAAAACCTCTGACAAAATAGAAAAAAAGTATATAGCTCTATCCAGAACTTGTGAATGGAATATTATAACCTTAATAATCATAGCCAGATTTTGTTGACTAATGTGATTTTACCTGTGAAAACAGTTGTATTTGTATCGTTCTACCTTCACTGACTGGAAAGCACAGGCTTTAGCTGCCTGATTTGTTGTCACAAAACAGTGCTTAGCTACCTGGATGATTTTTGGTAATGCACAAAATTTAAATGTGTAGGCAGTCACTTGTAAGCATACAAAAAGAAACTGAAGACAAAGAGGCCATTTAGAAAATCCTAGTGTGTCTGTTTGGTAAAGAGACACACTTAAAAGTGTTGCATGAGCAACAGGTCTCTCTGGGCAGTTTCCTAGAGCTTTCCAGGGCAGTGCCTGTACATCTGTGCAGGGTGATGATTTCCCATCACAGATACACAGGAGAAGAGGAATGGTGTTTTCAACACCATTAATTGTAAATGGCTTGAGCACTAATTGGCTTGGGCTGGTTTGGTTTTTTTCTCCCACAGACCATTTGAAGGTCCATTCATTTTTCATTGTTCATTTAATGGCCATCGACATTTATCCTATTTTAATGCTGCGTGCCAGTCTCTATCAGATTTCATCTACAAGCTCATGAGTCAGCTAAGCTGGGCCCCTCTGCTATTTTTAGCCATTCAGTTCATTTATTTATCTTGTTCTTAACAGCAATCTTCCATTTTGCTTTATCAGCACAGTAGAGAAGTTACCAGTTACTCTATTTCTTAGTCATTTTGAACACACACAGAAGCTGCAAAGCTGCTAAGGAGCAGTTCTTTCAGAGAACTGCCTGTGGCAAGAAACATAAATGTCCATCAACAGGCCCTACTGCTTTCTGCAAATACCACGGAAGGCCTCTTCTCATGGTCTGAATCCAAACTCCCCTTGGCTCTGAGCCATGACAGAAAATCCTCAGGTAACTTTATCTTGAGCTTACTTTAATTCTCATAAAAGTCTTTATGCATTCTTATTTCCTTCCACATCAAAGGAAGAGCAGGATAATTAGAATTGGGATTCTCTTCTTTATCTGGGACTCTTGCTTTTTTTTTTTTTTTTAATTGACCCTTTGTTCAGCTCTAGAGACAAAGTCTGTCCAATATTCCATAGGAAGCATTCTTTATTTGGAGTGCAGACTGCAGTTTTTCTTTCATGTATAACCCACATGCAGAGAGACACTGGTAGGAAATCCAAGGCATATTAAAACCAAAAGATCTTTTTTCTGATTTTTTCTCATAAATTTAATTGGACACACAAAGTGATATACAAAGATATGGAAATCCTTTGAAACATAAGCAAAGCAGATTTGAAGTCCACATTTAAAAAAAAAACATCAAAACAATCACTTTTGGCTGAATGCCCCAGGATTCCTAAGAGTGTTAGCATAGGCATATGGTGGCAGAGGTCCCCTTTTACAGGGAATACAAGCCCAGTGTCTTGTCTCTGTGTTTGGTTCATGGGTCAGTGAGAAATTAGCAGAGTTCTGAGAAGGAAACGTAAGAACCCTGCTATGCCATTGCATGACACAGCACATGGCCTCCACAGTCTCTGGGCTCTTTCAGCAGCCTGGTAAACTTTCTATTGTACTTTCTTGCTTTTCACTTCGGATGGGACTAGGTCTGTCCATTAAATTTCTCTTTCTAGCACTTCTCCCTTTTTGATTCACATACAGGAGGATAATTTACTGTTTCTCAGGAGAATTTAACATTCCCATTACTTCTACCATGACAAGAGCAGCTTTTCAAAATTGTAGACTTTGTTGCACCTGCTTACACAGATAGCTATTTCCAAAGAGCTGTAAATGGATGGGAAAAAGAAAGGAGGACTTTTGGTAGCAATACCAGTACTTTCACACCAGAATCTTAATGCACTTGGGAAAAGAGACAACTTATACCTAGTTTTAAGAAGTGAATAAGAAGAGGCACAGTCTGCCTCAAATGTGTTACCAAAAATAATTCACCAAGTTCCTCACAGAAAACCCAACTCTCATACCTTCTCTTTCCACAGTGATATTTCCACATGTAAAGCATATCACTGCACAATTTTTTAACACAAATCTAGTGTCATGGACAATGTTTACATAATTACATTGAAAGGAGATATGCAGTGCTTTTGTCTCTGGGAAAGAAATCCGGCTTTAACATTAACATTAACTCCTGGATTACTTCATCGTGTCTTGCTATCTATGTAACCTTGGATGAGTTTCAATTAACCTCTCTTTCTCCTCTGTAAGATAATTATAAGTACCGACTTCTGCTAATCAGTTGTTTGCAAAGTATCTGGAAACAGTGTGTGCATGTAAGATCCGTTTATGGGGCAGTCTGCTGTCATGCACAGGAAGGGAGATTGTGGATAAGAGACATCTTGTGCAGTGTTTTCTCTAGCTCAGTCATTGGTTCTTCGTCACCCCAGGAGTGGCAGTCAGCAGAAGGCAGAGGCAGTGCGTGTCTGTGTGTGGCTGGAGTGACTTTGTCCCTAGTGCCCCATTTGCTGCCCTGACCCCCTGCAGAACAGAAGCCCCTGAAAGACACTTTGCCTCCTTTTCTGACATCTCACATTCTTTTTCTCCAATGGCTTAACCACAGCTCAGAGGCTCACCTGTCACCAGTAGGAAGCTCATATATAGTGGAGTAGGTTTCAAAATTTCCTGACTGTGAAGAAACCTTGACTAGTACAAATGAGTACACTGGGAAACAACACCAGGAAAGCAAAGAGAAAGGAAGTAAAAAGCATCTCTAATCCATTACTTTATAAATAACAACAGTATAAGTACATCGTGATACTTCAGTCATGCTAATGAGACTGAAGGCTTTTTCCCTTTCCAAAAGGCAATAGAGCTGGTGAAGGGTCTGGAGCACAAATCTTATGAGGATTGGCTGAGAGAAAGGGGCTTGTTTCACCTGGAAAAAAGGAGGCTAGGGGGAGTATTATTGTTCTCTACAACTACCTAAGAGGAGGTTGCAGGCAGGTGGGAGTTGATCTCATCTTTCAGGTAACAAGCAGTAGAACACGATGAAATGGCCTCCAGTTGTACTAGAACAGGTTTAGATTGAATATAAGAAAAATCTCTTCATGAAAAGGTTTATCAAGCACTAGAACTTGTTGCCCAGGGAAGTGGTTAAGGCACCATCCCTGAAGATATTTAAAAGACATGTAGATGTGTTACTTAGAGACATGGTTTAGTGGTTGGATGCAGTGATCCTAAAGCCCTTTTCCAATCTAAACAATTTTATGATTCCCTGAGGTGTGCTGTTTGATTGAATCATAGAATGGTTTGGACTGTAAAGGAACTTAAACATCATCTGGTTCTAGCCCCCCGCCTTCAGAGACGCCTTTCACTAGACCAGGTTGCTCAAACCATCAACAAACTTGGTGTTGAACACCTCCTGAGATGGGGCATCCACAACTTCCCTGGGCAACCTGTTCCAGTATCTCACCACCCTCACAGGAAAGAACGTTTTCCTAACATCCAATCTAAATCTACTATCTTTCAGCTTGAAGCCATTCTTCCTTGTTCTGTTACTACACTTCCTGAGGAAGAGTCCCTCTCTGGCTTCCCTACAAGCCCCTTCAGATACTGGAAGGTTCCTGTGAGGTCTCAGTGCAACCCTTTCCAGGCTGAACAGACCCAATTCTCTCAGGCTGTCTTCATCAGGGAGGTGCCCCAGTGCTTTTAACTACTTCATGGCCCTCCTCTGCACTTGCTGCAATAGTTCTACATCCTTCCTATGCTGGGGGCACAGACCTGTATATGCAGTACTCCAGGAGTTGTCTCACAAGAACAGAGTAAAGAGATAAAACCACTTTCCTGGCCCTGCTGACCATGCTGTTTTGGATGCAGCCCAGGACATGGTTGGCTTTCCATGCTGCACAATGCCAGCTCATGTTGAGCTGCTCATCAAACTCCATCTGGTCTGCAGAGACCTTGTTCCAGGAAAGATGGAAAGTCTTTCAGGTTAGGAGAGAGGAAGGTGAGTGGAAAGCAAGATGAGGAAAGCTGATTTTGTACTACACTTACTATGTTTATTTATGAGGAAACAAAAGTCTTCAATCCCCAGGGCTCTCTTGCAGCACCTTTCACTGGCACTAAGTCAGCAAAAAAAGAACAAGTCTCCTAAAATTAAAATGAAGGGAAAACATGAGATAAAATAAAATATATAAGACCCCAATATTTCAAATATATATTCTGCTTCACTTTGCAGTTTCTGCTCACCAACTATGCTCAGAATGAGTCTTATCAGATAGGAGCAGCCAGCTGCTATATGCTACATTTAAATTTATATTGCCAACAACAGGCTCCATTACCCAAGGATTTTCTTGTTGCATTCCTAATACTGCCTTTCTGCATGCTTTATTTCTCATTTCCTTATGTACTCTTTACTTTCTAGTGTGTACCAGCATATCCTGGTATTTGTTTCACACATTTTGGGGTTTTTTACTTAGTCTGTCTTTGACTAGTTTTCCTTTTTTTGTGCCTCTAAACTTTTTCTGCTTCTCAAATACCATCTCTGAAGCTGCTGTCTTACACACTCTTCGCTGTTTCTTTCTTGCTTTCTGATGCATCCCACCCCCCTTCATTCCCTAATCATTTGATCACTGCAGTTCTTTGATGTGTGAGGCTTCCAGTTCAGTCCCAATTTAATTATGTTTTTCAGAAGTCTGACCTCTCTGGTCCCAATTTGTTCAAGAAATTTCCTTCATTGATCCAAGGCCAGATCCCTTTACTGCCTGTTCTAAGCTAGATTCCTGATATTAGAAGCAGACATGTATTAGCACTTAAGGTCAGTTTGCATATATCAGCAGTTAATTGCACTGATTTATTTGTAGTAGATACAACACACTCTTCCCTGCCCTTAGGTCTAGATGCATTAACACAAAATCAAGGTAAAAATAATTAGAGGTATTCTCATACTACAGCAGATGCACTGTCTTCGCTGTTCAAATGAATACTCCAGGAATAGATTGTATTTTTCAGTCAATTGCAACACATCCCAAAGGTTACATATTTCTGTTGGGCTATTATGGAAACAACGTTTAACATTATTAGAGTTTCCCTTCTTAAATTCTCCACCTATCATCTACTGTTCGGGAAATAATCAGAAAGATGGTTCAAGCTTTGAGGTGGAAAGTCAAATCAATGTTTTCCAGAAAGAATAAGAGTCCTGTAGAACAATTACAAAGCAAAACACACTGTCTTGATGGTACCCAGAGTGTCTGGAAGCTAAGTCTGTCTATAAAATACCACTCTGACATACATGAAAATCTCCCCTATACTAGCAAACAAGCATCTGCTTCCTTCAGCAGAGCAGTAGCAAAAAATGTTATGGAAAACTGAAATACAACTTCCCTTCCAGGGAGGGAAAACTGCACCGTTTCAGCCAGGAGAAGTGGGGAAAAGTGATGATTGCTGCTGTTCATTGCTTCCACAGGGTGTGCAGTCAGAGGAGACCCGAGTGAAGGGTGCAGAGCGCAGGAAGGGCACCGAGCCGCTGAGCTGCATGTCCAGCAGGCACGAGGAGTGGCAAAGGTCTCTCTGCATTAGACTGAGCTAATTAAATACAGCTTTGTGCTTGACAGGATCTACAAATGCCTCAATCCACTTTGGCCAGTTGTACCCAAGGATGGTGTCACATCTAAGTAGGCCAGCATGAACGCGTTACCCTCGCTTGCTGCCAAAAACTACCAGCCTGAATAAGGTCAGCACAAAGGTTACACTTGATCTGACTGAGAAGTGCCAGGGAAACTGAGCCTCTGGATAAAACCAGAGCTGCTTCAGGCCCACAGAGCTCCTTCCCCAAAGCAGGAAGCTCAGATTAGGATGACATATCTGCTACTGTGAGAGAAAAGGTGCTGGCCTCCTGGATTGAGGTGCTGGCCTTTAAAGTGAGAGGTGCTGAAATTCAGAGTGATCTTGACAGTCTCTTGTTCCTCACCATGAGCATCATGAGATGTTGCTTTTCATGTCGATGGAAAATTTTTGTTTTGAATTATTTTTTCAGTTTAAATATAGGAGAAAATCTCCATCTTCTCCCTTATGCTACTTGTATACATAAAATCACGAGGTGTGAGAAAATGCAGAAATTCTTCTCAGGAGATGGATGTTCATATAAAAGAAGAGATTAAAATAATCAGATAATAATAGTTCAGGAACAAATAAAAATTAAATCTTGGATTATCACAGTCCACAGTGGTCTTCCAACATATGTTTAAATGACCTAAGGAGCACACCTCTTACCTCAACCAAGCAACTCACAGAGTAGCACCTTTCAGTCTCAGAAATATTTTATAACACCCATTTGGGTGCTGATTTCCCAGATGAAATTTATCTGCCCAACACACACTCAACTCATTTTCTCACTTCTGAGTTTGCTCGCAGCAGGGTCTGCAAACAAATGCACATCCTTGTAACAACTGCTCAGAATGGGAATGATGTGTCCATCCTGCAGGAATTACCTTCTGCTTGGAATTTTCCCACTCATGCTGCTTTATGCCTGTTGACTCATGGAAGGCATATTGTATGTCTGAATTCTGGAGACTGATCTCTCCTTTTTCTGAACTAGATTCCAAAGTCTCCATTTTTATAACCTGTGGGAGGTTTGCCCAAGAGAAATATGAGTAAGGATTTCAAGACATGGACCTCTGAGTCATTTTCAAACTCCTTGAAAAAGCCACCAAAAAATGGCAAAATACCCCTTTCCAATGTACTGGGACTGTTTTACAAGAATATCTCAGTTCTTCTTACACAGAGGTACTCAGTGGTACCTCCTGACAAGAAAAATAAGAATGATGAAGACAACCTCTGTGGAAGGCCCTCTACAGGGTGCCATTTCCAGGATAGCAGAGAGCGTTGTATGCTTCTTTGCTCAAAAAAAGCATCAAATCTTCGATTTTGCTGAAGAGCTCTAAACAAACACCACAGTTTAACCTCCTCCGAAAGTATTTCTTGATTTCATTCAGATAATCTTGTTTACTTTATCTCTTTTCAATAGCTTTTTTTCTTGGATCTCTGACATGCACTGGAGTACACTCATGCTTCCTTTCCTATTCATCAATGGTAAGAGTGCACTGTGGGTGTGCCAGATGCCCAGGAGTCTCTCATTTCCTTGGTAACAGCAAAGAGTTACTAATCCACAGCAAATAAAAGTAAAATGTAATGCAGGCATTGAGATAAGGGTTAGGATGCTTGATCTCCTTTCCTGGTAATTTAGTCTGTAATCTCTGGTCAGGTGTTATCCCACTCTGTGCTTTATTTTCATCAGTAACTGAAGAGGCAAATTATGTTGCCCAGTAGACAGTACTGAGAGTCAAAACATAATGTTACATTTAAGCATTTAATAACACAGTGGGACCTAGAAAAACAGGCAGAACAATAGGAAGTGCTAAATACCTGTCAGCATCCACGTAGTTGATTCAGCTGCAAGCCACGTTCGTGCTGGTGTGCACCATGAGCACAGAGCAGCAGCAGGCAGCAGACACAGCAATTGGTGCCCAGAGTGAGACCACAAACTTCCCTGGGCTCTCCAATGGTGCTGACACACTGCAGGGAACAGACTGCAGACCCCCATGGAGGAAGTATCCCTTGTACATCAGAGACATCCCTTCGGACCAGCCTCCTGAGGGAGAACACATCCCTGCACATTTGGGACCTCTTGGTGGGACTGGGGCTTTGCCCACAGGCTGCCCAAGGGTCTGTGCCACTGTGTGATGTGGCTGTGACAAGGTCAGCACACTGCACAGCTCCAGAAACAATGAGAAAGGGATCAACTGGATCTTCTCCAGGACTCTGCAGGTACAACTGAAAACCCCAGCTCCTGATGGGGCTGATGAAGGGCCAGCCACCTGGAAAACAGCTTTGTGAAAATTATCTGGGAGTCCTGGTGGACACCTTGTTGAACCTGCATCTGAAGCATGCCTTTGTGGCAAAGAACAACAACGGTCTTTGGGCAGAGTGTTACCAGCTCTTAAGGAAGGCGTTCCTTCGTTTTCACTCAGCACTGGTGAGGCAATCCCCAACTGGTGGGTCCAGTCATGACCTCCCCAGGGCAAAATACACAAGACCATGCTGGAGTGAGCTCAGAGAAGTGCCACAAAATGGTTAAAGGGCTAGAGCCATCCTGTCGTGAAGAAAGACTGAGATAGCTGGGACTGTTCAGCCTTAAGAAGGCTCAGGGGGAATCTCACCAGTATCTGTAAATACTTGATGTGGGGGAATAAAGAAGATGGAGCCAGAGTCTTCTCAGTTGTATTCAGTGACAGGACAAGAGGAAATAGACATAATTAAAATGCAGTCAATTCCACATCAACACAAGAAAATACCCTTTTTGCCATGAAGGCAGTGAAAAACCAGAATGAGTTTTCCAGAGAAGTCTAAGAGTCCCCATCCTAGGATATGTTCAAATCCTGCCTAAACACAGTCCTGGCCAACCTGTCCCAGCTGACCCTGCTTTGAGCAGGCAGGTAGACTAAATGATCTCCCAAGGTGTCTTTAAATCTCAACTATTCTGCAGTGTAAATAGGCTGTGTATTTTTATGTTACTTATCTGAAGGGCATTCTTGATCTCAGTGCAGAGGCAAAACAGCTTCTGGCCTTGTATTGTACATCACCTCTCTTGCAACTTTGAACATAATGCAGACAAGTAACCAGTGAGTTCTACAATAAAGAACTCTGTTCATAAGGAAATTAATTTCTACTGAAGATGATTCTGTCAAACCAGCTCTTATTATAGCAAATACCTCACTCCAGAACACAAGCTAATGATTTCCTTCATCCGTCACACTTTGTAGTCCTGGCTCAGGTATCAGGCATTGCTGAGAACCACCAACATTCAGGGATCAATATTCCATACACAAACAGGATCAGATTGCTCTGGTTGATAAATTATGGTAAACTCATTGCTAGAAATCAATTTGTTGTTAAAGTGACTGAGAATGATTGGAACTGAATTTTGCTTAGGGAAGCAAAGGTCCTAGATTCCCCCTTTCATTATTGCCCACTTAAATAAACTGAAATCACCTTTTTTTTTTTTTTTTACTTTTGGTTTATTTTTTCCTCACTTTAGGTAAATAGTTGATGCAGCTGAAGTCATCACTTTTTCCTATGACTGTCAGAGGAGTGGGGTGCAAAGAGGGGGTGGATGGGGTGGGTGAAGGAAAACAGATTTGTGCTCATCACTCTATGGAAAGAAACTGAGAACACAAATAAAATAGGATTAGTTATGACATGTAAACAAAGGAAAGGTCCCAGTTCCATGTCTCTGCTTGTACTGACTTTCTGTATTTCCTGCCTTCATGGTTCAGTGCATGGTTCAGCAATGAATCTGAACAGGCAAATTTTCTCTGGTGAAAGGTGAGGACTAGAGATCAACTAGAATTGTGCATTTTAATGTCTTTCCAGAAAAAAGTGTTTTATATAGTATGGTATATTTTAATATGGTTTATTATGGTATATAGTATGGTATATTATGGTATACAATCTAAGGAATTCAAATTTATAAAGAAAAGCTCCATCCTCAGGTTATATACGCATGTTTGTCATCAAGCAAGGAGCCTCAGAACACAGAAATGACACTAACAAGGTCAGAAAACAGATTGAACCTAACATGATATGAAAATATTTCCCTCAAGTATCATATCTTCCATTTGACCACAGCTCATGCTGAGGAATATGGTAAGGCTCTGCAATGAAAGATGATAGAGTATAGCCACAGGGAGAACCTGCAAACAGAAAGGCACACCCTAAATCAGTGGTGGAGCTTGTAGGAGTACCTGTGAATTGCTTTACTGCTCCCCAGTACATGAGGACCTGATAACAAAGCAAGTTTTATTGCTACCTGTGGAAGTGGGTACATCATCGCTGCAGTGACATACAAGCCCAAAATGTTTGCAGCATGTTTCATCTCAAATACAGAAAGTTTGTATCTCTGTGTCAAATAGAGCCAAAATAATCCCTCTGTCAAACTGTTCATAACCTGACAACTATTGCTGTATTGGTGAAGTATGAAAGAAATATAATTTATCTTGATAAAGTATCTTTTGATGAGAAGCCTTCAGTTTCTAGGATTTTACCACCCTCAAAATCCAGTAAATGTGTGAGTTACTCCTTTACCAGCATGAGTCAGGAAGCAGCTGGGAAACTGCTTTGCATATGATGCAATGTCCTGAAATAATATGAACATCTCAAGGTTGGAATATACTCACACAGTGCAGCTGCTTATCAAAATGCAAGCAAATGATTAATCAAAGCACAAAGAGCTGGGAAAAAAATGCAACAGGTCCCTTATCCTTTCAGGCACCTAATTCACTACTTCCTAGCATTTCCAAACCACTATGCTTGAATTGGTTCCTTGTAGGAAGTTGTAATTTCTACAAGAAATAGCTGGCATGAGGAGAATATTCTTTAATGACAGGCCTGATTTTACAGGCTGCTGTCCAACTCCTTTGCACAGAAATGATCTAAATAAGAGGTTGGATGAAGTAAACATGGGGGAAAAAAATGCTGAGGACTGCTGACTTCTTGACCCTAGTTATATATCAATTGCAGATGTGCTGTTAAAGCCTTCAGCATTTAACCCTTGTTTTTCATTCCACATTTAAAATAATTAGTAAAAAAAATAATTGCTTCTACCAAGTTTAGAAAAATTTGATCATCAGAATTAAGGTAAAATCAGCTTCTCTGAGTATCCAAGTCATACATAATTTTAAAGAGTTTTTCATTCCTGTAGTGCGAAAGGAACTTTAACTATGGGCTTATTTAAACTATGGGGCTTCAATAGGTTGGTTAAACTGGTCACAAATTGATAAAACATGGAACAATTATACAAGAATTGTTATTTTTCCTGTGAGGTTTTCACCTTCTTATAACAGTAATTGTTTAAGACTATACAACTTCAAGAATTCCATTTCAGGATACTCCTGATTAGGAATCCCAGAGTGATGAGGTACGTATTTGGCCTTTCATAGCCTTGCTATTGTAAAGTTTTCATGGAAATTTCCATGTCTGGAAATGGAAAGAAAGGCAGGAGACTGGAGATTACTGACAGTGGCACAACTGCACACCTAGGGCTTCAACCTTACCATCTTGTTCCACCCTGGCTGCTGAAAACTGCAGTCAGAGCACATTCCCCTAAGGAGGCAGCATGTCGGTGATGCATTGTCTTTAAATGCTTTACAGGGTATTAATTTCACAGATGGGTCCATGGATGCTTTAATAAAACTTTTTTATCTTTTTTTTTTTTAGGAGGACAGATTGGAATAAAAAACAAAACAAAAAATGAAATATATATAGCAATGACTAACTGTCTACAAATAGTTGAAACATCTGACTGTTAAAGATGAAAAAGAATTGTTTAACACATTGCAGAAGTATATAAATCATCAGAATTTAGTGTGTATGAAACAGCTGAAGATTAAAAAGAAAGATCATCTTGTCGTGCACAGGCAATTAAATTCACAGCTTTGTCACAGAAAATTGGTATTTGTCCTTTGGAAACTCTCTTAATATTTTTCCATGTGAGTTCTCTGTCCTTACAATGAAATCAAAGGCTTTCACTCCTCATTGTTTTTCTGTCCTGTCCGCACATTTGAAAGCAATTTGGGCCAAAATTGTTTCTTTCGATGCATTCACATAATATAAGCAAATTATATACCAAATTGCTTTGGGGGGCCTCTCAGCACTGCCCTAATTAAATAATTATACTTGCACAAAAAGTGCCTTATAAATGTTAAATGTCATATTCTACCTAGTCTAATTACATTATGTACCTAGTGCTATAATGTATAATAAATTACTATTTTCAAAGGCTAATTCAACCCAAATATCAGCAGTCTCATTAAAGGCAAAAGCTGCAATTTCAAAGAATCTTAGTGGCTTAAGAACAGCAGACATATTAAAAAAAAAAAAAAAAAAAAAAAAAAAAAAAAAAAAGCACCTAGAGGCTTTGGGCATCATTGAGACCCAGACCCTTTGGGAATCTTACTTTTGGGTAACTAAGTAATCTCTGAAATTTTAGTAAAGCTATGAAGGAATGTTAAGGACTTCTGAAATTTTGAACCCAGAAGTCTTATCTGGGAAAAGTCTCCCAGGAAATCAATGGGAGTGACATTGTTAAAAAGAATATTTAAATTATCTAGACAAAGCACTCAAACTTTGTCTCAAAGAAAAATCCTACAGTAATGAATACAGACTGACCCCATGCCAGAAGTATAGACCCATTTAAGCTAACAGGTCTTCTTTTGATCTCTCTCTTCAGTCGGTCTTTTGAAGAGAACTATTTTTTTCCTAATGGCAAAACTAATAGAAGAAACCTTTCTTCAGTACAGCTTTGCACTCACTCTTTTAATACACTGGAGAGTAAAGTTCCTTTATTAATATACTCCACACTCTCACACACATATCAAATAATATGTCAAAAGATAAGAAAGGAAAGCAAAGAACTTGGGTGACATTTGTTGACATTTCCAACACGGAGGAAACAAACAAGTTACGCCGTGGCTGAATGTTAAAAAGGCCGTGGAGAGTGAGCTTCCCCTCATCAATATGGCCCTTGGGGCATTTTTAACTCAGCCCGATATTGTGTTCCCTAGTAGGAGGTATTCCTGCAACATGGGAAGACAGGGAAGGCTCCTCTCAGCTCTCTGAAGACCTCAATAAAAAGGTCACCAGATCTTTTATTTTCATTTGCATTTTAAAAAGATCAACATCACTTTTAAAAGAGAATAATCAGGATGCTCAGCCTGCCTCTAAACAAATCTTCAGCTCCAAACAGAAATGAAAATCAAAATACAAGTGGTTTCATTTTTTATTTAAAATTTAAAATTTAAAAAGCAGTTGGAAGTTCTTTTTCTTCTTTCCTTTTCTGAAATCATGTTAAAATCCCTTTAGAGTGCAACCGAGAAACATCAAAAACCATAATGTGGCCTGAGGGTGGCTTACTACAAAGCCATGTGCTAATAATACCTCACATTTATAGCTCTTTTCAGCCAGAGCTGGATCCCCAGGCTGTGAAAATATTGTGTATGCAGGAATAATAATTTTGAGCCCCCTTGCTGACATGGGGCTCTCTCCATAGGGGCTCAACACTCAGCCCCCAGTGTTCCATACTTTAGAGCTCGGGGACACCCTGGGCCATGGGAACCCTACAGAGAACCTCAGTAGAGCAAAAAGCAAGCAGATGAGCTGGAACTCACAAGAAAATAGAGGCTGTGAGACCTACCCTTGCAGAAAGTGTCTTGGGCTCACTGAAGAAACATCCACATTGCTGCAGGAGGTGCCCTGGAGCCTTTTGGAGGCTCTGGCTAAAACCAGGTATGTGCAGTAGTTCCCTGCTGCCATACTGACAGCATTCCTGGTGTGCTATCCTCTCCCTGCAAGGCTTCCCATATGAAGAGAAGCAATGCTCTGACTAGATCTGATCAATGGTCTCAAAACCACAGCACAAGCCACACAGCTCATAAGGAAAACCAAAATTTCATTTTCCTTGTAACTAATCTCATGCTTCCATTATCTTAGCTTTGCATAACACCAGCTCATCTGGTAGGAAAATTTGATATGATGAAATCTAATAATAAACCACCAGTATTACTCTGAATTCATGTTTATCACTTGCTAAGTTTTGAAATTATATTAACTTAATGCATGGTATTTTACAGGTGTCTGTTTCACTGTACTGGTGAGGGAAAAGGTGATATACTGATTTATCTCAGGTAAGAGAAAAACACATTTTCTCTATGCATGGGAATATCCCCTTATACCCATGTCCAAATACTCCTCAATGATACACATCAGCATGACCAAATTAAAAGTCAACAGAGCAGAGCTCATTTACATCTAATGTGTCTATTTCTAGATCTTTACTACAATGGTAATAAAATAATGATTAATAACAATCCCAGCTCTCATTATTTAGTGGCACTAATCATAGAATATCTCAAAGAATTTGTAAGCTATTTGCACATGGAGTTGCACCTACAGTTATGTATACACATAGAAGAATCACATCAATTAATAAATTTTCTTTTGTATATCTCATAGGTCCAAAATCAAATACTGATTTAATCCTGTCAGTTCTACTCCCTACACTGTCATGTTATGTCTTTCCCAGTATTCATCCATCATAACAATCCGTGGGTTTAAGATATAGAAGCATGTTCTTTTTCAGACACTCTGCAAATCATATTACTACCACTGGTACGGTTTTAATTAAATTGTTTCTCATTTAACACTCTGCTATGGATTATGCATATTTTTAATTTGCTCACTTTTAGATTTAGTAAACACTTTATACAGTCCATAGTTTTATGTTTTGGATATTGAAAAAATAGCAGAATTTAAACTGCAGAAAAAATTGTCAATCATTCCTTCCTGTCATCTTCCTAGTAAGCTGGAATGTTGGCACTCATCTGTAGCTGTAGTGGCATTTACATTTTTAATGAAGTAGCTTATTTGCTGAACAATACCCTTCCCCTTGCAGTTGTTCTATGGATTATGTCTAATTTTATGAATCCTGTCTGTGCCAGATTTCACAGAGGCTTATTCCATTTCTTCTGTTCTTTTCTGTGTATGTGCATAACCTGAATTTACCAGTCCATTCCCTCAACAGGTATAAATCCCTGCCTACTGACTCTGCACCTCATAATTCAGTCTGAAATTGAGCCTTATGCAAAGTACAAGGAAACTTTCCCCTAATGAAGGCAGCTGACTTACAGCTGAGTGATGTGGAGAAAATAGGGCATGACTGTCACTCACCATTAATGCTATTTACCACCGTCTCTATCGCTGCTCAGCAGAAAACCCTGCAAAGCCTCTCTCTTAGGTGGGGCTAGCTAAGTCTGTAACTCTCTGTAAGCACTTGATGACAAAATGCACCCAAGAGACAAACTGCTGCCAGGTGTGGTTTCCACAGTTGCTTTGATCAATTCTATTTGATACGGGCTTCCACGTCCCTAAGCCACCAAGCATAAAAGCACATAATCTCGGATATGACTTTATAGCTTTTAAAAGAAAGGAGGACAAGGTAAATACTGAGGTGTGAGATGTAGCTGAGTCCTCTTGAGCCTGCAGTCACTGCAAGAGCTTTGCTGGATTATTTCAGGGCCTGGCAGCTGCCTCTGACACAGACAGGGACATGTTTCCAGTAGTAATGGTGGGACAAAGAGACAGAAGGACTCACTGCCCTCCCCCCAGACAAAGTGGATGCTGTCAGTGCTTACCAGTATGCCAGGACCAGAATTGCTGGACAGTATTGCTGAGTCTGACAGAGCGCCAGATACCAGTCCCACAGCAGGGTCTCACTGTATCTGCCACCTCTCTATGGTTCTCAACTCCAACATACAAGATACCTGTCTAAAACATATCTCCTCCTCAGTTTCCCATCTTCCCATCTCTTCTTTCCTCCTATGGTGGACCTCCAGCTGTATTTCTTTTTGTCCCCTGGGTTCAGTATTTGGGTCAGTCCTTTTTAATATCTCTATCAATGATCTGCATGAGGGGATCAAGTGCCCCCTCAGTCAGTTTGTAGACAACACCAGGTTGGGCGGCATTGTTGAGGGAAGATAGGAAGTTTTTGCGGAGGAAACCAGGCAGGCTGGATCAATGGGCCAAGGCCAACTCTATGAAGTTCAACAAGGCCAAGGCTGGATCCTTCCTCTAGGAGGGAGGGAGGGAAATCTACTGTAATTCTACTGGCTAGGGAAAGAGTGGCTGGGAAGCTGCCAGCAGAAAAGGACTTTCAACAGCAAGTGAACCTGAGCCAGTGTGGCCAAAAAGGCCAATGGCATCCTGGCCTGTATCAGAAACAGCGTGGCCAGCAGCACCAGGGCAGTGGATTGTCCCTCTGTACTCAGCACTGGGGAGGCCACACCTCGACTGCCGTGTCCAGTTTTGGATCTTTCACTAAAAGAAGAACATTGAGAGGCTGGAGCATGTTCCAGAGAAAAGCAATGGAGCTGGTGAAGAGTCTGGAGCACAAGTCCTGTGAGGAGAGGCTGGGAGAGCTGGGGTTGCTTAGCCTGGGGAAAAGGAGACTCAGAAGCGGGAATCATATTGCCCCTGCCTGGATGGAGGCTTTAGCCAGGTGAGGGTTGCTCTCTTCTCCCAGATAACAGGTGACAGGGTAAGAGGAAATGGCCTCAAGTTGTGCCAGGGGAGCCTAGATTTCTACAGGGAAAATTTTTTCACTGAAAAGTTGTTCAAACATTAGAAGGGGCTGTCCAATGGAGTGGTTAAGACACCATCTCTGGAGGTACTTAAAGGACATGTACCTATGCCACTTAGGGACCTGGTTTAGTGCTGGACTCAGAAGTGCTGGGTTAGCAGTTGGACTTAATGGTCTAAAAGATCTTTTCCAACATTAACAATTCTACAACTCTATAGGCCACCAGTATTTATTCTGACTGGCTGATGTATTGTGACTTTTCAAAAATTAATATTTGTGATTTGGTTTCAGATTATTGAACACCTGTGCTTTATCATTATTATTAATTCTTTATTTCATGAGTTCTTGCCTTTTTTAAAGATTGGTCAGCCCTGTTCCTGCACTTTTAGGTAGCAAATAACTGTCTGAGATGAAAAAACATGATATATTTAATAAAAATAAGTCTTTTTTTATCAGTTTTCAGAAGTTCCTTGAAATTCCACAGTGGTCTTTCTTTACATTTTATTCCAATCAACATCCTGTTTACATGTTTCGTTTCTATTTTGTTTCCTACCCATCCTATTTTTCAAATGCAGATAGCAGGGAGCATCTCTAATGCAGACAGAAGACTAGAACTTATGTTCAGAACTAAATCTCCCCACTCATTTACTGAAAGAAATTGTCCCTCTGGAAAAAAACAAATTGTTTTAATCTTATCACTAGGTGAAATGCCAGTCGGCTTTAATTTGTACAATTCCATCTGATTCTTGAGACTGTTCTTAGGAAGTCAGGCTTAGTGTACAGTAACTCCAGGGTCACTCTTGGTGGTCAGCGGAAGGAGATGGACTTTTCACCATAACTCAAAACTGAATTATCATCTGAAGGTGTTTATCTCCATTCTGTGACAACAGACATAGGCTCAAGAGACTACTATGCTTTCAGCTCCTGGACAAGATTCCACACCTGACTGTTTTATCCTAGTAAAATGGTAAACAGGCATTTATCCAGTGCACATTTTTAATTTTATTTTTACAGCAGCTACAGTAATATTTGCTTCTAATTGCCTCTTCTCCCATATTAAAAAGTTGCACATCCATGTGCCAGTTTTAAGTGGTAAGGTTGAAATTAATTTTATTTTGATGGGTTTATACTATTCTCCACAGCTTTACTAGAAGTGACTTTCTGCTTCAGGGAGCTTTGTGAACAGAGAGAGCAGTTGCAGGACAATCTTCTAATATAAAAATGGGCTTTGTAGAACTTCCTTGTGAAGCTCCCTGAAAATAACTGCCTGACCTTGAGAAAGGAGGAGGAGGTGTGTGTGTTTGACTCAGATATTAACAGATAGGCTGGACAGTGAATCCTTCAATAGTACACTAAAAAGCAAGTGATTCAACATAAAAGGTAAGTTCTGACCTTTAAATTTAAGCCTCTTTCAGTTACTAGGGAAAAGAACTGTGGCTCTCTATAATGTTAGTCAACAGTACTGTCCACTTCTGGTGCAAAGTAATCCTCTATCCCACACTGGGAGATAAAACAAGTAGAAAAAGGCCAAATCCTTCCTAAATGACTCTACTCTTCCCAAGAGAATGAGTAAATGTCAGCCAGCTGCCCTGAAGTAAAATCTTTACTCACTAAAATAGTACATTATCACTTAGGTCAGTGTGGGATGAGGCACCAAATTTGCTCCAGTAGCAAGGTTTTAATCTTTCAGCCAGATTCATTCGAGTAGCTCTGGAAGTCTCAAACTACCTATTCCACTGATCTGCAGGAAGTAATACGCCTGTGAAGGGATTTAGTTGCAGGAACATTACTGGCAAGAAACACCTTAGGTTTTCTGTAGTGACTATTTTGCTGTGAAAGCTTGGCAATCTAATACTTCCAAAAAACTTTGTGATTTTTTGACTAACTAAATGTGATCATTTTGTTTATTTTTCACTTTTAGTCACACTGCATAGGTTTGAGGTTGCACATACCAGAGCAGAGACTGCAGGTAAATACTCTGACTTCTGCGGTTTAAATCTAGACATACAAAGGATTAAATATATTCATTAATAGTTACTCACATAACAAAATAGGCGAGGAAAGCTGTAATGACAACACTCAACGAAGACTGAAAAGATATTTAATTTTAATTTTTTCCCTCCTGACACCACATTTCACAAGAAGACTGTGCTCCTCGCCCAACAGCATTGTTGAAACACAGCCTTTTACAGCATACTCAAATTAAGACAAGTGCAATGTTGATTTCCACCATAACCTTAAGCAAAAGTTTATAAGACCCAAGCAGAATTTCTGAGGTAACCAGAATCAGTGCTTTCTGTGAGCTGAAAAGCTCCCAAAAGCCAGATCTCCCTATTCTGACTTTGCGTTCCTGATAGCAAATGACAGATTGTCTCCTGCACAAGCATTGCCACCCAGACCTCAATCTGAGCATTAACAGCCCCTAGGTTGAGCTTGATATGTTGCTCCTCAGCAATCTTAAGATCTCTAGGAGCTCTTTAGGGACAGTCCTAAAAACTAGGTTTGTCAGGTGAACACAACCATCATTTGCTATTTAAATTCACTGTAGTGCTGTCAACACTTTCTTGAAGTGATGACTGAACAGGTGGATTTATTTCAGAGTGGCTGACAGCCAGTGCTCTTTCTACGAGACCTTTATTTTAGAACTTGGCATTAGATTCTGCTTTTAAGTACTTAAGAAAAAAAAAAAAAAAAAGGAGGAAAATAAATGTTCACTTTTCCACTTTTCTTCTTTGTTTCCTGCCATCCCATAGGAGCTGCACCTGCAGCAATCAGGTTGAAAAAGAGGGCTATTCATCAAGGTGGAAATTGATATGTTACTTCTCTCTGAAACTAAGCAAAGTGCAACTGTTTTTTCCAAGTGCAAAAGAAAAGAGCAAGTGCTTCAATGTTTACAGGGTAAAATATCCCCAATGAATTTGGTGCATTGGTGTGTAATGTGACAGTTGACTGGTAGAAAACCAAAATGACTGATAAAAAATCCAGTTAAAACCAGCCTGTTGTGTTACAGCTTTTGCCAGTTGTCTCAGCAAATATGTCATTGCTGAAAGGTGCAGAGCTAGAGACCGAAATCCCCTCCGAGTTGCTGAAAACACAGCACACATGATGGGCAACACTGCTGGTACTATAATGCTGGTTCTTCTCTTTTACCGTCCCCTCCTGTCACCCCAGACAAAGCTGTGCTACTGCTGCAGCCCACCATGTCCTACAGTATTTGGTGCCTCTGCACCTAAACAGATCCCTGTGCATTGTCTTTGGGATGGGTTCCCTCCACATGCTCTCTATTGTGCAGCATCAAAATGTAATATAATTTGGAGGCCGAGGAAATGTGTTATAATTATTAGGAAATAAAGTCTTGCTACCCTCTGCATATATAATTTTATGGCCTATAAACCAAGTAAAGATTTAGAATTATAGAATCATGGAATGGTTAGGGCTGGAGGGGACCAAAAAATTCATCTATTCCTACACCCCGTGGTAAAGAGGGACATCTTCCACTAGACCACATTGCTCAAAGCTCCTTACAAACCTTGAATATTTGGAGGGATGGGGCATCAACCACCAGTTTGGGAAACCTGTTCCAATTTTCATTTCCTAGAGTTATCCCATAAACACCTTACAAGTGGTCCTTACCACCAAGAAAAACAAAAACCCTAAAATGACAATGTCAGTTGTAAATCCATCAGTGCAAAAGGAATATGGCAGCTTTCTACATGGGCCTGAAGAGAAAGTGGAAATCAGCTTGCAATGAGAGATCCAATAGAGAAGGGAAGAGAATAAGGTAAGTAAGAAATTTCATGAAAACTCTAAAATGAAATTATGAATTCTGGAAATATTCTCAGAAAAAGGAAAGACGTCTGCTATACACACAAAAGAAAAATAAGTTTCCATAGGCTAATCAGAAATGGTCCTGATATAACAAATTGTAAGGAAAATTACTTGCTAGTAACACACTTTTAAACCTGCAATGCCCAGCTGCTAAATTATATTTTAAACACAAGGGATCCCAAAAAACCTTTGTTTTACTTATACTCACAAAATGTTGAAAATCAGAGTCTAGAAAAGTCATACACACCTACACCTTTTATTACTTTGTTATTTGTCTTGAAAAATGTGACATTTCTGAGCTTGATGGTTGCTCTCCTGTGCCCTGTGTATCCCACATATACCTAGGAAAAGGCAGAAAATATGCTCAAGGCACTTGGAATCTGCCATCTATTACTGCCATTTCCAGAAAAGCCAAGAATTTCAGGAATTAACATTATTGGTTTGCAGTCTGTTCATGGTGTTGTGTAGACATCTCATGAGTTGTGTCATTTGGGTGAGGCATGTGATGAGATGATTTGCAATTGAAAGTGGGGATCATGCTGGTGGCCCTGACAGGGGGCCAGTGGGATGCTCGGGCTGTGGGTCCTCCAGGAGACAGCAATCACCTCTGCTGATGGTGCTGTCACAGGATGTTTTCATAGGCTACAAGCTGAAGGATTCTCATCATCATTCATAGACCTCCAGAAAAATCTCCTTTACGCCAATGAAAAGTAGTCCCTCCACACCAGTGGCTTTTGAAGCAGGTCTGGATTCAACTAAAGCACTCAATGCATACATGGAAATCAACACTAAAATGGAATACCCTGAAGGCAGTCTTGATAGCAAAAAAAGAAACTGGAAAAGACGGTAAGTAAGCAGTCTCATTCCCCTCATAGTCTTCAGAGAGAACAAGAACATATTGCTGCTGTTCATGAAGTACCTGCCTTTTGACTCCAGACTTAGGGACTGCCAAATCTGTTACTTTCAGCAGGACTAAAATTCTCTTCAAGAAGCTGATGATTTCTATCTTCATAGCTCAATTATATTTCTTTAATGTCCTGTCATAAATGCCAAAAATCTGACCTGCAGCACTGTTACTCCTCCCCGAAGGCACACCAGCATCACTTGTCTGCCCATTCATGATGCTGTTTCCTGTCCAGAGCCATAAACTTCAGCACAACATCAAATTCCAAACTCATTAGTCCTACAGCTCTGAGAGGCAGTTTGCTCAGCATGCCATCTGGGAAAAAGCTTCTTTACTGTTCTTCAAGACAGCCCACAGGAACCACCCACTTGCAGTCACTGACCTTGAATTTGATCTGTATGGATATTGTCAATCCCTGTTAACATGTTTCTGATAGGAGGTGGAGAAGACACTTTTTCAAACTCTTCAAGAGAGCTCTTTCATTCACTCAAGCGTGGGGACTGAGCCTCATATGACTGCAGCACTGTGCGAACAGACTGGCCCAAAGCCTCTGGGAGGTGTTTTGACAAAATTTCTCATCAACAGAACACATCAGCTAGTTCATTACAGCTGAAATCCCTGGTGGAAACAATGGGAAAATATTGGCAGTCAGATTTCTGACTTTCCAAGAGTCACCAGTCACATAAGAGTGAAGAAAAGGAAAATCCCAGACTGGCCTTCTCCAAGAAAATCCCACTCTACAGACCTCCTGACCTCCTGTACCATTTGGGTTTAGATATTCAGAAGATACATTTCAGAACACAAAGAGCTATTTCAGAATTAAATTCTAATTGGAATTCTTTCATTCACTCCTGCCTTTTTCCTTGACCTTAGGGAAATAATTTAATTCCCCTTGCATTGGTCTTCCCTAAAAATAAAAGAGCAATGATTTTCTGTCGTACCAACCTCTAAGTGACAACATAATTTTCAGCTGATGCGTGTTTGCCAAAAGCACTGAAACCTGTCAAGAAAAATGCCAACCCCTGCTAGTGTGCCGAGGGAGACAGAAGAAAAATGTCGAAGTCATAGAAGCTTTCCCTTAGTGGCAAGTTCTTGGCTTTATACAAACAAATGTTTTCCTGTCAGCATTTATCACCAACTATATGAATCATTTACATTGCATTTTCATGGTAAGCTCTTTAAAAATAAACTCAACATCTCTGGTGAAAAGTATTTTCATGGGATTTTGAAATGCCCAAGAGCATAGTCTGGCACACTGGATTCGGACACACCTCTACACCTGCGGTGTGCAGAGACAATGGAAGAAGTTTGAGAAACAGGGAGGTAATAAATATATTTTGGATGAATAGCAAAAAGAGTTGTTAAAAATTAATTTGAGTATTACAACTAAGAGGTGCTCTGTGAGGCAATGCTATTCACAATGCTTAAGACAGCCATATATAAAATTTCTCTCAAGTGTCTCCCATTGTGTCATATCTTGTTTACTGCATATTATTCTCAGAAAATATGAAAACCTTTGCTTTTCCAAAACACAGATGGGTCTCTTGCTGAACCACCAAACTAGCCACATTTACCAAAATGTGCAGAGATAAAATGCACATTCACCCAAAACTATACAGAGAGAAAATTGGAAGTCATCTATTTCAATACCATCATCTTCATTGCCAATGTAATAATTTTTAAGTTGAGTACAATGATTATGTTTTATTGCCTTATGTGAAAATGC